>NC_071391.1:31094023-31400039 GCF_022682495.2 Desmodus rotundus | reverse complement strand
CGTGTGCAATATGGAGCTACTCATAGCAGCAAAAATAGAATCGACTAGTTGCCTAACTACAGGGAATTGGCTTAATAAATTACATGTAATATTAAGAAGAATGTTTTCAAAGGCTTTTAATGCCATGGGGCATAATAATAGTGATTTAAAAGCCAGATTGAGAATTATAATATAAGATACTAATTCTATTTAAAATATACCCACATATGTATATTATATATGTAGATATAAATGTATATTAGAAATAGAGAATAGTAACTATCTCTGAGTGATGGGACTATGGATAATTTGTATTTTCTGTTTTATAATTTTTCTATATTCTCTAAGTTTTCTATATAAATAATGAATGTTATTTTTTGTATGTAATGTGGTTTTCCACTTATTCTTAATCAAAAGGAGAAGTACAGATGTTATTGTTTTGTTTTGTAAGAAATCAATCCCATTTCTTTTTATGTTTCCATCTTTGTGTGCTCTCTTCCCATTGGGTCAATGATTTATTCTTGCTCCTGTAGAATCTTGCCCAAATGCTATATTTCCCATAGAGTTAGGAGGCACACGTCCTCTTGTGAGATCATCTTTATGCAATATTCTCTCCTTCTTTTGGCCAGATCACCTATTTTGCTTCTCATTCTTGAGAAGTAGTCAAGAATAGTGCTCAATTAAGGACACGGATTCGAGTCTAATTGCCTGGGTCCTGTGATACCTTAACCAAGGCACTTAGCCTGTACCAAATACCTTTCTGGGGTGGTGGAAAGCGAAAGATGCTTAATGGAAATTTATCAACTTGTTGAATTGAATGATGCAAATACAGATAACAGGAAAAGACAGAGGCTTTAACACACACACACATATAACTTAACACCTACACATACATACAGAAACCTGCAGAAGTAATGCCTGCTTGAGTGTGGTGGGTAATAATATAAACGTAATGATTTATAGTTTTAATTTGAACATTTCACCTAAAATGTCATATGAGGTGCTTGAGTGTGATATTATGACATTACAGAATTACATGCTTATGGTTTTGTAATAAAAGATTTTGTAATAAGAAAGGGGCGTTATTTGTGCTGGGCCCTGTATAACTTTATATATGTAACTTTCTATGAACATTTAAAAGGTGCCTTCCTGCTCTTGAGTAGCGAGGCAGCATATTTTAGAAGCAGTAGGCTTGAACCAGGATGTGAGCCCCAGTTGCTGTCTCCTTGTAAAAGAAACTTAAACTTTCCAAACTCTTTGACTCATCTGTAAAAATGAGGATCAGAGAGAGCTCTTGTGCTGCTTACCTGTGTAATGGCATTATTGCTCAATAAATATTTCCCTACACTTCTCCTCCCAAGCCCTTATTTCTCCCTACCCAAGACAAATAAAGTGTATCTTTCCAAACACTTCATCTCTAACACTAAAGTTAAGGACATTCTAGAGTGACTCTTCCTTGTAGCTCCCGCAGTATCTTCTCCAGGACTTGGTTCATCCACCTGTGATGACGAACTCCCTTCTATTCAGCAATTATAGTGGTGAATGCTCTGTACAAACAGTTCACTTCTGTTCATTCATCTTCAAACTTCTTTTTTGGCTGTTGCACTTATACATATATTTCCCACTAGCTCACCATTTGAACTTAATCTGCAGGGTCAGCTCCTATTAAACATTAAGCTTTCTTGTCCATGAGGATGCCTGTCTTTTTCTCTGTAGTGCTGGGAAATCTAAGCAAATTCATTCTTTTTAGGGAAGTAATTATTTGATTGAATGGTTGCAACTTTACCCCAAATGTGGTCATATTTAGCCTTTTTCTTTCCCATGTCTTCCCTTAAAAAAGAGTAAGATTAAAGAAGCCCTCTTTCACTGAACTTGACGAAGATGATTACGAAAGACTGCAGAATAAACCCCAGTGCCAACTGAGACAAATGATTTCGAGCCCACCCTGTGTGACTTATAATGTTGATAGTTTTTCAGAATAGGAGAGGTCTGGCTTGGGAAATACTTATATAAGAAAGCCAGATCACTGCAGTGAAAGAAAGTGAGAAATAAATCAATGGCATTGAATCTTAAAAGTCTGCCAGGCCAGAAGCCAGGGTGGAAGACACATAGTTCAGAAAAGGGTTTGACTCCTTTTGAACCTTCACATCCTCTAATCCTTAAAACAGGTTTGTTCTCTTGTTCAAACTCACTAAGGATCCAAAACAGCTGGATAAAATCTGGAATAATATAGGGTTACTGTTAACATGTTTAAATTGAGATCAAATCTTAATCTTTTTTTCTTTTCTGTTTATTTGCTTCAAAGGGTTTCAGGGGCAGTGATGTGAATTATTCTGCATGCGCTTGATAGATTTTAGGCTTTCTGAGGGGCAAGATGCCTGCTGACTTTGTGAGCATGAAAAGACTACTGTGATTGGGTGGGGGGTGGTTAGTTCAGACTCAGTTAGTCTGAAAGTAGTGGCTCCTGTGGGTCACTGTTCCCACAACGGCAAAGGACTTGTCTAACTGGAGTAGGTGCAGAGTGCAACAGGTGGTTTATTCCAGGTTGTCTCTTTGCTTTAAGACAAGCAAGAAAAAATTTTCTGTGTGTGAGAAGTAGTAAATACTGTTTGTAGCAAGGTTCACAAATTAATTTTCAAATCGCTGATTTCTCAAGGAGATTTTAGGGGTAGAAATTAAAAGCTCAGATATCACCATATCCTACAAGTTTGTTCCTCTTCTACCTTAGCTTAACTGGAATTTATAAGCAATTGCATTAATTTTTTTTCAATTTCCCCTTCTGGAGAAAGTATCAAAACCAAATGAAAACTTGTCCTTAAAGAGCCATATTATGTAAAAGATACAAAATTCATAATTCAGCTAAAATATAGAATATTTTAATGTTATTATCTTATTTTCTCTTCATAAAGATGTAAATTTAACACATTTGTGAAGTGGAGTAGTTAAAAATAAAATAGTTTTATCTTCTCTGAATGACTTGTTTCACTGCTCAAGAGCTATCCCTAGGTTTCCCATCTCCTCTGATTTTCCCTAATGAGAGATGTCAGGTGTCTTTAAAAAATGTACCTGATTTTAAATTCTAAGACATAGTTATAAAAATGACATTTAGATTCCCCCTTTTTCCTCATTTACAAAAAGAAATGTCACCCGACCGTTTTTCTTTTTTTTTTTTTTGTATTTGTACTTGGTTCTGGAGAATTGTTAATTTGGTATGAATATAGACATACTAGTGTATAAGAAACCTACGTGTAGTTTTTAAAGGAATCTGGTTTAAGAAAAATCAGATACACAAAGCAGATTAATAAGAGGCTGATTATTCCTATTAGAAAGTCTTTATTTTATAGAAAGTTTGCATGAGAGTTCCTTTAAACATAGCAATCTTTGTGCACTTGAAATATTATTTTGTATAAAAATAATTTTCCAGAGTGTGTACTTATTACTATTAAAATTAGTACTTAAATTTTATTGCATTAGCCTAATCATCCAGATAATTATGGTTTTTAAGAACAGATATACCTTCCCTTGAGTTACCCAGAAATGGAGAAATAATGTTATTTATAGAACATTAGAACTAGAAGGAAACTTAAAAAACTTTGATAAAGCTGTGTTTAGATTTGTTTTTAACTTTGAGCTTGCGGTGAGAACATGGATGTAGAAAAGCTGATCAGCCCTATTTATTCCTGCTCTCTGTTTGGAAGTGCGTATGTATGTTTTCTAATGTTTGGTGTAAGAGGTTGGCAAAAATTTCACAGCTTAAAAATGATCAGAGTAGCATTTTCTGCGACACTTTATTCAGCAAATAGGAAAAGAAAAGGAAGGAATCTTAAAAGTCTTTTAAAAAAAATATTTTATTTATTTATTTTTAGAGAGAAGGGAAGGTGGGGGGAGAAAGAGAGGAAGAAAAAAACATGGAAGTAGGAGAGATACATCGATCGATTGTCTCTCCCACGCCTCCAACAGGGGACCTGGCCCGCAGACCAGGCATGTGCCCTGACTGGGAATCGAACCAGCGACCTTTCAGTTCACAGGCTGGCACTCAACCCCCTGAGCCATACCAGTCAGGGCAGCAATCTTAAAGTCTTTATCTGTGTTTTCTTTTTAAAAATACAAGCCATGCCCTGGCCAGGTTTCTCAATGGTTAGAGTGTCCTCCAGATACTCCAAGGTTGCAGGTTAGATCTCTGGTCAGGGCTCATACAAGCATAAACCAGAGGAACAACAAATTGTTCTCTTTCTCTCTCTCTCTCCCTCTCCCACTGTCTCTCTCTCCTCTCTCTGTGCCTCTCTCATCAACAAAAAATTTAAAAATGAAAATACAAGCCATTTAACACATGTATGTGATCATTAAACGCCATGTGGCTCTTGTTCACCTCCACCCGCCGCTTTTTCATCGCTGTTTCTTCGAACGTCTGAATTTGAAATGTCTTCAACGCACCCCCCAGCCTTCCCCCACCCCCTGGCCTCACTCCGTCCGAAGACTACGCAGCTGCGAGTCCCGCACACCTAAAAGAACCGGTCAGAGGAGGCAAGGGCAGGCAGTTCACAAACAGATTTTTAAAAGAAAAATATCAGATCGAAGTCAATTTGCCATGGACAGTGGCAACGTGTCTACCAAGCTATCTGTGAGCCGGAGTGCGGAGCCGATGGGTGGAGACGGGCGTGGCGGCCAGGGGCGCGTTCCGCGTTCCGGAGACCCGAGGGGGGGGGGGGCTGCAGGGGCCGCTGCAGGGGCAGCTCCGGCCGCCCCCGCGCCTCTCGAGCCCAGGGCTGGGCCCACTCTTAGGACCTTTTGAACTCTGGGCTCTGGACAGAAAACACCCTTTTGAAAAGGTGGCATTCACTGCGCTGTCAGAGTTGAGCAACACCAAATTAAGGCGCTAATAAAACCGTGTTGGGCTCAGAACTGCGCCCCCGCTGTTAATCCCGACGTTTTAAATTAATATCAGGCGCTAATTTCAAACATGTAGGCTAACCCTTTGGAAGAAATAAAAAATGGAATGGCGTACTTATTAAACTTTTTTTTAATGCCAGGAGAGCTGAGGAGGGGCGTTTGGCGTGACCAGCGCCCCGGTGCAGTTAATTACGTGCAAAGGGGTTACTGGGCAAGGCAGGCGAAGAGGGAAACGTCCCTCGAGCGCTCTCGGCAAGGGCGGGTGCGCGTCGTGCAGCGCTTGCGCGCAAAGATGTTTGCAGAGGGATGGAGCCCGGCTCCGAGAGTGGCCCCAGGTCTGTCCCTAAAGGTAGGCACTTAAAGGCAGCCGACATCTGCTTCTCAGCTACCGGCCAGGGTCTTGGGAAACCCGTTCGAGGTTCTCCCCAAAGGGTGGCTTGGAGAGGACTGAACTTGGAATTGTTGTTTCTCCTCTTGAGTGCAGTAAGAACAAAGGGCCTCATTGGGCCTTCTGGTGCGGATGTTGTTGCGTTTCCTAGCGGTGTCCCGGCTGGGAAATCAACCATCCTTGTCTTCCTCCCACCCCGGACTCCTCAGTTTTGAGAAGCAGTGGGGCCCACGGCACGATCACACTCTTCCCCCCGGAGCCTGGCGTCTGCAGAGCCGCGGGCATCCTCTGCCCCCCGCGCGCCCAGTCACCACGGGCTGCTGCTTTTGCCTGGGTTGCTTCGCGCCGGCGAGCCCTTCTTCTAATTTCAGCACAAAGGATTTGAGGTGCATTGCTTTCTTTGGCGTAAAGCCCTCGCCGGTCAGAGTGAAATCTCCGCTTTTTTTCAGGAGCATTGCAGCACAAAAGGTTTAAGGGGGGAGATTGTTAAAAGGAAGCCCTTTTCTCTTTAGGCTGAATGCAGTGCGGAGATTAAAACTTTCATTTGAGATTTTGCCGTATTCATGGCGTTGGGGCCGTGAATAGGACTGAGGCAAAGCCCCCAGAGCTGCTGTGTGCCCTTTTATCTCCCAAACATCTTCAGACACAGGTTGTTTTGCACTTGAAAGAGGGGAGAGCGCGGAATGTGGGATTTTGACAGCTGATATTGGCCTCTGAACTTTTGATGGGGATTTTCTAATTAACCCCAAGTACCCATCAGGTGGTCAAAATGGAATGATTTGTGTCAGAGAGGGCAAAAAGTTTTCCATTTTGATCAATTGGATGGGGAAAGTATTTAACATTTAGAGTAAGGAAATTTCGGAAGAGTCTTTGAGCACAGAATTTGAAAGCCAGATGGAGCAGGTTGGGTTGGGAGAGGCAGCCGCGAGGACGCAGAATAGCGGGAGGTACCATCTCGACAGCGCCGGCATCTGGGGAGGTAAACGTGATTCCCGAGACTCAGAGAGAATGACTCCGTGTGCTTTTGGAAGCTACATCAGCGAAGAAAGTTGGGTGGAGAGGTCTAACTGCTAGTTTTACTATTATGACTGCATTCGAAGATGCCCAATTGTTTGTTCGTTGGTTTTAATTTTAGTTCAAACCCAAGACTCTTTGCCAAGAACCTAATGTAGAACACATGTGCTAAATAAATCCCACATGGCTTTAGCGGGCACACCTCCAGATTAAGAAATGATAGAAATGATCAGCCTTTGAAAATGGAGAGAGACCTGATTCATTGGCTCAAAGCCAAAACTGCGGATTGTTTTAGAACAGGTCCCAAGAACAAATAAAATGTTTGGATGATGAACTTCCAAATGCTAAGTCCCTTGAGGACTCCGGTTCAGTGTATTTGGGTAAGAGTTCCCTGGAAAGTATACAGGCATACTTCACTTTCTTGTGCTTCACAGGTTGCCTTTTTTTTTTTACAAATTGAAGGCAAAACCTTCCACCAGACGAAAAATCACAACTCACTTCATTTCAATACTCGCTTTATTACCGTGGTCTGGAACTGAATCTGCAGAATCTCTGAGCTATGTTGGTATGTTGAAAACGGGCCACAGAGGGGACTCTCTAGGGTAGTGTTTTTCCAGCTTCTCTGATAACAAGACTAGGAGTGCTCGTTCAAAAAACAAGAACATTTTGGGTGTCTTTGTACTGAAGACTCCAGCAGAGACTTTGCAAATGTATTTTTTTTAATGTAATCCTTACCCAAGGACATTTTTCCATTGCTTTTAGAGAGAGAGGAAGGGAGGGAGAGGGAAACATCCATTGGTTGCCTTCTTGTCTGCATCCCAACATGGGATTGAACCTGCAATCTGAGCATGCTCCCTGACCGGGAATTGAACCTACAACCTTTCGTTTTATAGGATGATGCTCCAACCAACCAGCCAGGGCTGAAAAATGTACATTTTTAACAAGCTTCTCAGAGGGCTTCCATGGTCCCCAAATCTGATGGTTCTTCAATGCCACTGACTGCTGCTTCTCAGTCTCCTTTACAGGTTCCTTTTCATCTCCCCGACCTTTAAATGTTGAAAGAGCACCAAGGCCCAGTCTTTAATCCTCTTCTATTTCTAAACTTACTTTCTTGGTGACCTCATAGTCTCGTGACCTACTAGACTTCCAAAGTTATAGTTCCAATTCACATATCAGCTGAACTCTACACTACGTCTGTCTAATTGCTGCCTGATGTCTCCACTTGGCCTTGACATTTGACTGAGAATATTCTCCCCCCCAGGTTTCAGGCAGAAGGCTAGTGTGCCTGGTGTGTAATGTGCAAGGGTGAGAGGGCAGCAGAGATGAGGTTGGAGAGGAAGGCAATTTGAAGGGCCATTAAAAGGTTTTAAGAGTGGAGATAGGAAAGGAGACATAGCGTAATCAAATTAAGGCGTTAAAAGGACACTGGCTACCATGTGGAGAAGGAGCTGGGGCAGGGCAAGAAATGCACAAAGCGGAAGCCCTGTCAGGAGAATCTTTTGCAATAGTCCAGGCAAGAGATGATGATGGCTTAGTTCAAGTAGAAGCATTGAGATGGAAAGATGTGGACAGAGAGGGGACAATTGTGAAAGTCGTCACAACTGGACTGGTTGAAGGGCTGGATTTAAAACGTGAAGGAAAAAGAGAAATCAGGATGACTCCCAGCTTTTAGGCTTAATAACTTCAATGGTGGTGCCACTTACCCAGAGAAGTGGAAGGCAGTGCTTCCTAACCTTTTCCATGTTACAACGCATATAAAAAACACTAACGTCTGCAAGATACAGTGAGTAAACTAGAGGGGATTTACCTGCCACCAGCTCGTCTGGTATAATGTGCCATCTGATACATGTAAAGGGGGAGGATAGAGGTCACCTGTACTTGTGTGGATGCTAGCCCCCTCTTTGGCCTGCGCTCCTCAGTCACCTGGAATTCCTCTAGGGGCTCTATGGGTGCCCTGCAGCTGTCTGCCAAGGGAGGGATTCCAGGCCAGGTACAATTCCTCAGGTGGATCAGTGAGGGCCAGAGAGTGCTCACTGTGTTGTCTGGTTTCGGGGTTCATGAGACTGCTGGGCATGGCATCTGGCCCTGCTCAGTGCTGCTGCTTGCAAAGCATGCAGGGTAGCTGCAGAGGGCCTCGGAGGGCCCCAGAACCCAACTGTCCACCCTAGCAACCTGGCATCTCATGGCACACGTGGGTGCTATGGCACTTTGGGGAAGGGCTCCAACTCAGCCAGTTCTATTCAATGAGCAAAACTGTTATGAACAGAATTGTGTCTTCCTGTGGTCTCACCCCACCCCCAAATTCATATGTGAAGCCCCAGTGTGACTGTGTCTGGAGATAGGGTCTTTGTGGAGGTAGTTAAGGTTAAATGAAATCATAAGAGTGGGGGTCTAATCCAATATGACTGGTGAGAAGAAAGGGAGGGAGGGAGGGAGAGGCAGAGACAGAGACAGAGACAGACCAGGGATGGGCATGCACAGCAGAAAGGCCATGTGAGGACACAGTAGGAGGGAACCAATCTGCAAGCCAAGGAGAGAGGCCTCAGGAGAAACCACACCTGCTGACACTTTGATCTTGGACTTCTGGCCTCTAGAACCATGAGAAAATTAATTTCTGTTGTTTAAGCCACCCAGTCTGCAGTATTTTGTCATGGCAGCCCTAGCTGACTGATACAAGAACTGTCCCAAATGCAGGGGTTTTCCAACTTGGCTCCCCGTTGGGACCACCTGAGGAGCTTTAGACAACTCCAGTGCCTGGTTTCTACCCTCAGAAATTCTGGTTTGGTTGGCCTGGTGCATAGCCTGGTTATCAGGATGTTTTAGAAGTTCCAGAGGCAAGCCGAATGAATGTTCAGCCAAGGTGAGAGAACCCCTGGGATAATGTGTAGAAGTTTCAAGGAAACAGATTGAATTCTGTGAGGGAAAAAAAAAAAACACAACGAGCTTTTCTTTTGGGTTTGCTTAATGAAATGGTGAGACCCCAATCAGTGAAAGCATGTAAGTGAAGGTTGGATAGTGTTGGGGCTTCCTGGGAGAGAGGTTGGGTAAGATAACCAGAGTGCCATTCCCACTGGAGTGACCACAGTGTCACCCTCCAACACCCATCCTCACCTTCGCCTGACCCCACGCACTGTGGACAGTCTGCTAGAGCATCCTGGGTCGATCTTACTGGGTAGTTTCTGATCCCCACCGACTCATTAGCTGAGCTGTCTCATGTGCATCTTTCTCCATGGCCTTCTGCGTCCTCACCATCAAATGAAGAGGCTCAACTCAATGTATTCTAAGGCCCTTCCCAGATCTCAGATTTCTGAATTTTAATCAAGTAAAAATATAGCTTCCTGATTGTAACAGGAGATGGGAATTAAGCTAGCAATGTCCAGCCATATCAAGTTGCCTTCCAAGAGAAAGGCAGATTTAGTCAATGAGCCATGCTTATTTCTGCACAAATTGAATTAGTGGGAAATGAAAGGATCACCTGCTGGAGTTGTCCCTTTGGCCCTGACAGAGAAATGCTTTCTGAGAATGACTGCCTGGGAAAGCTTAAATTTCCGTGGGCACACCTGTCAGCCTCGTTTGTAGTTTTTTGCTGCTCGATGCTTGTTACCCTGTAAGTCAGCGCAGAAGAGAGAGGCAGTGTCAGGCATTCAGAGGATCTCTCTACACCCTCTAACCGTGCTGGAAACCACAGTCGCTTGGGAAAGGGGAGACTCCAGAGACCTTACTGCTGTTGAGCCCTGGAACCTCCCTTGGGATTGGCCTTCCTGTGTGCTTCGCTCCCCTTGTCATGGATTTGGGGCCTCAGCCTGCTCTGTGACTTTGGATTCTGCCCCTAACTCTCCCCCTTGCCCCTTTTATGCCATATTGGAAACTAGCCGTGCCGCTTTGGCCTTGAACAGTTTTATGACTGACCATGTGGGAAATGGGCAGGAGGTAAGAAAAGTAGCCATTCTGAAGATAGTAGAGTGATTTTAGGTCCCACAGAAGTTTAGCGAGTCAAAGCCCCTGGCCCAGTTCTCTTGCTCCTTTCTCAGATGGGAATGAAAAGCTTATCATGAGATTGGACACCATCGACTTTTCCCTACTCCCTGCTTACCTCCCAGGCACTATCAGTCAGGGTTTCTAGAGAAACAGACCAATTGGATAAATAAAGATACCTATTTTAAAGAATTAGCTCTTGTGTTTGTGGGGGATGGCGAATCTGAAATCTGTAGGGTAGGCTGGCAGGCTGGACACTCAGGCAGGAACCGCTTCTGAAGCCTTGAGGCAGAATTTCTTCTTTGGGAATTCTGTTTTTGCCCTTAGGACCTTCAACTGCTTGGATGAGACCCACCCACACCACGGAGCCTAATCACTTTTTACTTAAGGACAAGTAGCAGACCAACCACCAGCCTGGCTGCAAGAGCTTCCACTACAGGCTAGGCTAGGCTACCATACCACGCCATGCTGTAATATACCCTGCTATGCTATAATACACTGTTTAGGTTGTACCCTTTTTTTCAAACTAGATATTAAGAGCCAAAGTGTGTCAGGATAGCACATAACTTTGGTAGGTTATTTAATGACTCTCTCTCTATCCTTCTCCCTGTCCCTGTCTCCCCCCTCCCCTGTCTCTCATAATTACCAGGTACTGGGCCCTGTGGCAAGCACAGATATGCCCTATTTACTTTTACAATAACCCCACGGGATAGCTGGTATTATTCCCATCTTAGAAGTGAGTAACCTGGAGGTGATATACCTTACCTAACATGTTTCTAAGTGGCAAAGCTGAGATTCAAATTCAAGTCGTCCCGATTCTATGACTGTTAGCCCTCAGCTTGATTTTAAAAAGTTGAACTCATCCCATGGAAATGAGATCAGATGTTCTCAAGATGGGATCTTGAAACTCTTGACGGTTCCCAGGAGTCTTTCAGAAGCTCAAATTATTTTTGTAATAATACTATTTGGTTTGTTCGCTCCTACTCTCTCACGAGTGTATAGTAGAGTTTTCCAGAGGCTACATGACCTGTGATACTGCCAGAGATTCAGTGCAGAAGTAGCTATGAAAATCCAGCTGTCTTCTGTTGAGCCAGGCATTAAAAGAGATTTGCAAAAATGCAGAGCGATGTCACTCTTCTCCTTTATTTTTTATTCTGGAAATATGTTTATTTTTACCTAACTGTAATTTGTTAATAAGTTACAGTTTTTAGGGTATTGAATTAACAAGTATTTTTTAAATTTCCTCATTTTAATTTCTAATAGAGTAATAGCTGACAGGTATAATGCACATAAACAAAATCTCTTTGAAGTTCTCAATAGTTCTTAAGATTGTAAAGAGATCCTGAGGCCAAAAGGGGAACAGTATGTGTGGGCATTTCAGTACTAAGTGGTGGGCCATCGCACCCTGAGGCTATGGAGTCAGATGCTGGGTAATCCAGAAGGATCAATGGTAAGTGCAGCTGGTTTTGCCATCATTTTCCTATTTATGTCCTAAGACAAGACCCTAAGTGGCTGTATGCCGACCTTGGAGGTGGGTCTTTACCCTATAATCACTGGGAAGCCAATGAGTGATTTTAAGTTGGAGAGTGGCACCAACAAAAGCTTCACCCCAAGCAGATGTTAAAGATGTAGTTGGAAATAGGGGTGATGAAGAATGAGGAGAAGAAGGATTGCATGCAGACTTCTGGCTCAAATCAGGAATCCAGGAATCAGAACGTTGAAAGGACACGCCTGTGGCCACAGCTGTCTGTAATGCACGATCCCCAGCTTATGTGCCTTCCACCCCATAAGGCTTTTCTCATCCTGGTTTCTGTCCTGGTTTCTGTCCTCTCTAAACCTCAACCAGTTAAAGACAAGGGAGAAGTGAGACTTTAGGACTCTGTCCTTCTTGTTGAGGGTGCACCGCTGGAATTCAGAAAACATTTCTTTGAGCAAAACTGTTCTTTGGCAGGTCTCCTTAATGATGACGGTGCTGCTGTGTGTTGTTTGAAGTGTACAGGCTTAAATAGAGGCTGGTAATAGGGCAAGACGGGCAGGGTGGTCATGTCAGAGAGAGCCGCGGGCTGGTCTGGGCTCTGTCTGGTGGCCGCGGCGATGTGAGCAGGTCCTGGCTGGTCCTGGCTCCCCAGCCCCTGCTGTAAGAAGAAGGCAGAGTCGTCGTGTTTCTGAGGGGTGCTGGAGCCTGCAATCAGCCTAATCAACCTTGCTGACACTTCTTGTTTCAGCTGTTGCTGTGACCAATTGTTTCTTTGCTGGAGTTCAGCCCAACTATCAGGGTATCAGTGGTGTGTGTGTTGGGCATGGGAGTGGTTAGGGAAGCCCGCTAAATTTTAGGAAGCTGTGGAGTGTGTGCTGGAGGTCATGAGAGAAACTAGTTGTCAGTTTCTCTTACCTTTATTAGTCTCATTTAATTTTAAATCCAGATTGTTCGAAGTCACTTTTAATCACACTCACATTCTGGAAAGTGGTTTTTAGTCACACTCTTTAACATTTCTGCTTTATGTTTTGGAATGTTTCGGCCTCAAATGACTAGATGACAAATTAAAAGTTCCTTTATTGACTTGTTATATAGTTATATAGTTTAAACCCTTTCTCCGGGTGCTGACATTTCTGTAAAATGTTTCTGCCCGAGGCAGGCAGGTTGGTTGGGAAAGGATTTGGTAGCAGAAACGGGATTGCTTTGTCAGGGTTAATGGGTACAATGTGTTGTTATTTCTCTCTCCACGTGCTGGGGAGTTGCCCTCCACTTTCTGGCATTTTGAGTTTCTGATGGAGATCTCCATACATTTGAGGACTGGAGGGAAATTTCAGAGGAAAGAATTGTGTAACAATGACAAATAGTCTCAAAGTCTCATATGGTCTTTCGAGTCACAACATTCTATGTACTATATTTTAGAATATTTTAATCCATTTACTCGGTAATTTCATTCAAATGCCCCATGAGCATTTGAAAGCCAGTATGTGATAATCTTTTTTTAAAAAAATATTTTGTTTATTTTACTTTTTAGAGAGGGGAAGGGAGGGAGAGAGCCAGAGAAACATCAATGTATGGTTGCTTCTCCAGCGCCCCCTACCGGGAACCTGGTGCACAACCTAGGCATGTGCCTGACTGGGAATCCAACTGGTGACCCTTTGTTTGGTTCGCAGGCCAGTGCTCAATCCACTGAGCCACACCAGGCAGAGCTAATCTTTTATTTTCAGGCCCAAACCTGCTCCTCTTGTATCCTCTACACTAGTAAGTAGAGCCATGAAGCTTAGGGTTGTCCAAGCCAGATCCCAAAGGACATCCCAGACTCATCAGTCTTCTTCATGCCCTACACCTGGGGTAAACATATAATTTATCACTCAAAACAGGACACTTTTATAAGCACAAGGGGCACTGTTACTTGTTAAGTCATGACAAGAGATGTAAACTGGAATTGTTTTGGGCAAACCAGGACCTATTGTCCCCAAACATGTTCCTTGTAGTCCTTAAATGTCACTCTGTTTCCTCCTTTCAATTGCCTTTGCCACTGCTTTGGTGTACAGCCTCATCAGCCCCGACCTGGACTATTGCAGCCTCCTAACTGGTCTTGCTTCCAGGCCTGACCTTCTCCAGTCCATCCACCATCCCCATCCGGGTCACTCTCTGGCTTACGTCCTGACAGTAGCTCTGTGGACTAGAGGCCAAAGACCAAACAACTTAGTGTAGAACAGAAGGCTCTTCCTGATGGCTTCTTCCCTCCCCAGCATCCTCCCCACCCTCTCCTCTCTGTACCCACTTCTCTGGCTTTTCTGACTTGCTCACAGTGCCTGGCCTAAACCACCATGCGCTGTGCTTTAGCACATGCTGTTCCCTTGCTCAAAATGCTGAGCCCTCTGGTCCATCTGCCTGGAATCACTTAAGATTTAACTCAAATGCCCCCTTCTTGGGGAAGACATTTATAATGTGACAGCGTATGGGTTTAGTCTGAAAGTACCCTGAGGGTGAGACCTGTGCTTGCTCCTCAAGAAGCTCTGGGCCTCAGGCAGGACCACTACTGACTTTTGTGTGAACTTTAAACAGGCCCCCTCAGGCATTTCTAGCCCTCACAAGCTCATGGTTGACAAGCAGAACCTGGCCTGGATTTTAGACCACCACTTCCAGTCACCCTTTGCTCAGTGCACAGACGTGCACCGAACCAAAGGAGTAGTCCACACCATACCCTGCACACAGGAGATCTTGGCTGAGTGTCTGATGGATGAATGTCTGCTCAGATGTGAAACCACCTAGGCTCACCGTGGTTACGCCAAGTCTACCGAAGCTCTAAGACCCCACCTCTCTGTTAGCGCCCCCAATCCCACCTCCTCACTTGCTGCTGTCATCCTCCAGCCCTGTCACACTGGCCTTTTCCCATGAACCCTTTGGTCATTTATTTCATTTTCTTACTGTCCTTTTTGGCTGCTAAATGCCAGTTCATATTGTCAATGTCTTTTCAGCATGTCGTTGACTTATGTCCACTACTTAGCATTACCTTCTTGACCTGCTCACTTGATGGGGGCAGCAATGTATAGTCACCTTTATCCACGTGACTTTTTGATTTAAACAAATGTGCTTTCATGGTATTTTTAAGGTTGCAAAAGGGGTATCAGTAGGTGAATTTTGCCGTGTCTAGTGGATACCAAGAACAAGGCTACAGCGGGGCCTCGTGACACCTGGGACCAGGTACAGCAACACCATGAAGATGCTCTCTGTCTCCCGACCACCTGCTCTGTGTTCATCTGCTTTGTTTATCTCCCTGACAACTTGTTGTCTTTGTTTTTCTGACTCACATGGTAGAAAACAAAGTCACTGATAGCCCCTGAGCTTTTATGGGGCATCTTTATCTACCTGAGGGGCATTGAATAACTCTCTCTCTCCACCCCAGTTCTAAAATCCTGCGGCAGAAGCTTGGTGTTTTAATGTGAGCTGGACATGTACTGGCCTGGACCAGGGGGTATTGTCACGTGAGGGCATGGCAGCTTCTTCTGCAACCGTGTAGACACAGAGCAGGAAGGGAGAGTTCGTTGACTCACTCTCAGCCCCCAGCAAGGCTTAACTTGCTACATCGTGGTGTACAAGCAGAGCTGCTCTCTTGGAGCTCACATAATAATGAGGAAGATGGACCATTAACTAGGAGCCACATAAACACTATAATTATGAAGTTGATAATGGGTATAAATAGGGTCAAGGAAGGCTGCTTTAACTACAAGTTGAAGGATGACAATGAATGAGTCCTTGCAAGAACTGGGGTAAAAGTCTTCCGGGCTTCTCCAGACAAGGAGAGGACAAGTGCAAAGGCTCTCAGTGGGGGAAAGGGTTGGCGTTGGGGGTTGAGGATCAGGATGAAGCCCTTTGTAGACAGCAGAGAGTGAGTGAGGATGAAAGTGTTTCTATGTCAGACAAGAAATGCAGGCTTGCAGGCCGTGGTAATGATGCTTAGCAATGGGAAGTGACTGAAAGAGTTTGAGGAGTCGGCATCATCTGGTCCAAAGGCTACACAAGAGGCATGGATTGGCAAGATGCGTGCAAGTGCTGGGGAGCTGGGAGCTTTGGGCACCAGATGGTTTGGGCTAGGATGATGCTAGTGGAAATCTCTCGGGGATTAGTGGCTATGGGAAGTGAGGGAAGGGGAAGTATCAGCAGTGTTTCCTGGTATTCAGCTTTAGTAACCTGATGGATAATGGTGGTGTCATTACTGAAAAGCCTAGAAGGAGGCACGGGAGGTGGGGGTGGGGGGGCTGTCGGGGAGGAGGGAGGGGTGGGATGGGGAAAATCAATATGTCCATCTAGATGACCCGTTTTGGGCTGTCTGTAGGGTGCCCAAGTAGAATGATCAAACGGCCACCCTGATATATTAATTTGGAGCTGCTAAGAGAGATGTAGACTAGAGACAAAAATTTGGAAGTACGTATAAAGATCAGTATTTCAAGTGGTGGCACTTACTGTGCTTGACGCCCAGAAAAGACCTGGTTTTTAATACTCCTTCCTGCATGTGACAAAATAGTTTTTGTAATAACCAAGTAATAATTGGAAATATTCAATTATGTGGAAATATTCAAAGTCGGTAAATTCTTTAGTTTTAAAATAAAAATAACAATTAAAAAGAATACCTTTTTCATTTTAAAGATATTCAAATTTAGTAAAATACTGATGTATGAATTATATTTTATACTTACCAACAAAAATACTACAGCTTGTAGTTCACACTCAGTTTCACTCTTTTAAAGACATATAAAAAACTTGAAATGTTCCCATAAGATGACAAAATTTAAATAGTTGAAGTTTGATTTTGTCATTTTTCCAATCACTGGGCTGTCACTATTTATTTTGAACCCACTGCCTAACCACAGGAGTAGCTAGTACTACAGGGGGAAGAGACATGAGCTGTACCTGACAATGACTGAATAATTTCAAAATATTACTAACTTCTTTTAAAAAATATTTTATTTATTTATTTTGAGAGAGAGGGGAAGGGAAGGATTAAGAGAAGGAAAGAAACATCAATATGTGGTTGCCTCTTGTGCACCCCCTACTGGGAGCCTGGCCAGCATCCCAGGCATGTGCCCTGACTGAGAATTGAACCAGCCACCCTTTGGTTCGCAGGCTGGCGCTCAATCCACTGAGCCACACCAGCCAGGGCTATTACTAACCTCTTTTGAAATGCTGTAAATGCACGGAGCTGAGTCTGTATGTGTCCTTTTGGTAGGGGTGGGGGAGGTCTGAACAGTAGATACAGAAGTGTTTGTTATGTGATTTTATGTATTTTTTGTATGTTTGAGACATCATAAAAAATGAATTTCAAGAAAAGGAATAAATGACATGAAGTTCTAAGCACTTGAAAGTGAACAGAGGTTTTGTTCAGAATCATCACAAAAAATCTTCATTGGAATCAAAGCTTCCCGCTTAATCGTTACTCCAGCTGTTTGACTTTCCCAGGAGTAAGCGTTAGGATGAGCTTGTAGCAGAGTGGGCATTTAGAACCCACACCACAGGTCTGGTGGGTAGGGGAGGTTGGGGGTGGGAGGTGGTAAAGAAGGGCTTGGGGACCAGGCACTCCTAATTTCCCCACAGCTCCCTCACTGTGTCTTCGAGTCCAAACACCTATACCGTCAGCCTCCTCTAACAAAACTTCTTCTCTAATGCACTTTTATCTAAGAAATAACAAGTAATTTCCAATTTAATTGTTTGATTTCTTCTTTGTTGGTACTTTCCTGGCAACTGCATTATTTATTTTTAGATTACATTGCTAGTGCATATTTGTTCCTTCAGCCTTATGGGATAGTAGGTTGGTTAACTCGGGAGCCTAACATTTGTTACCTTAGGAATATGTGTCCCGAGAGTTGAGCGATGGAGTACCACTGTACTTTTGGATTCCAATCTGCTTGTAAATTGGGGGCACTCCATTTTCAATTAGATAATTGTAGGGGCTTCTATTCTTCCCCTTGGCAATGTTATTTTGCTGGTCTTCCCATCCAGAGATGGACTGTTTTCCCACCCCTTGGGTCTGGGCTGACCTCATGTCTTACTTTGGGCGAACAGGATGCGGTAAAGAGACCATGTGCCAGTTCTGAGCCTAGACCTCGGGAGGACTTGATTGCTTCTACTCTTTCTCTTGGAATTTGCTATTGCCAAGAAAATTAACTCGGACTAGCTTGCTGGAGGACGAGCCCATAGAGCGAAGTCATGCCAGGCAAAGCTGTGCTAGACCGATCAGCCCACAGTCAACATACCAGCTGACCTTGACTGCACCTAGCCAAGATCAGCCAAATCTCATCTGGGTCAGCATAACTCATGAGAATTAATAAAGGGTTGCTGTTTAAACTAAAAGGTTTTGGGTTGATTTGTTAAACAGCTGTCACTAACTGATACAATTATGTAGCCTTGAACTTTGGGAAATGGTACTTAAGATGGAAGCTCAGTGCTCTATGATTAGATATAGCAACACCTTTTTTCACTCACTTGACACTTCAAAATAACATATGCTAGGAATGCATTACTTTGAAAATTAAGTTGTCGCTGTTATTAGCTCATAAAGAAGTGATTATTTTTTATGGGCTCTGCTGAAAAGCATTCATGGGAAAGGGCCATGTTAATTTCCCTTAGATTCTTTAATTCTGAATTTCTTCATGCCTGTTACATGACTACCTCAAATCTTAACGTTATGGCAACATAATCCCATTCTTTTGCTTATTAAGTAGAAGGATATGATTTCAATTTGGCTACTGCTTTGAGAGCAGAAAATTGCTGAAATGATGCTAATGAAATGCTCTCTGACTTACATGCCCTTAAAAATATCTCAGTTATTTGCGTCATTCTTTTCTTTTCTTTTTTCATTGACCTTTCCCCCTGAGCATCGACTTGACATGTTGTACCCAGGCATGTTCTCCAGGAGAGAGGGCAGAAAATGCTCACCTGTCTGAAAAAGCCTCCACCAGGACTGTGACACAGGCGAAGATTTCCCCGAACAGACTGCAATTTCACCAATTTTCCATGCTTATGGTCCTGAATGCTTGGCATTACCATATCTTAACGTTAACAAAACAGGGATTTCATGGCCGCAGTTTTCACTTGAAGACAAGAAAGGCGTAAAGGCCTCATCAAAAATACGGTGTGTCTCGTGTTGGCTTGCGCACGTCTCCTGGGTAACTGTCCTTGCTTTCTCCTTCCTTCACCTTGATGCCAGGGGCAGACATCACCGTCAGGTGCCACAGGACAACGTTTCTGTCACCAAGGGACCACAGATACAATGGTGGTCCCCGAAGGTTATAATGGAGCTGAAAAATTCCTATCGGCTAATGACGTCGTAGCTGTCATAAGGTGGTAGCACAATACATTACTCGCGTGTTTATGGTGATGGAGGCTTTTTTTAAAAGGGCGGTGTTAGGGTAAGACTAGAAAACCCTTTACCCATAGGTTTATTTACGCTACTTTTCAGGTGCGATCTTTCTAGAGCCTCTTAAGTGTCCTTGGTATTCCGTCAGGTCTCATCACTCTATAGAGAGCTCGATGTCCGGAGCCCTGTGCGAGTCCCCGGGGCTGTTCTGTTTCGACCCTGCATGGTTCTCCACCTGGTCTGCGGAGGCCTCCCCTGGCAGGTGCGGCTCAGTACTCAGCCAAAGACCCTCCGGCCCGAGCAGATTTCTAGAGCTCTTTCATTGTCTAGCTTTCTTCTTCCCAGTCCTTCCCCCCTCGGAAATCTGACCTCCATCTCCTTTGTTCAGTGAGCCTTACTTTGCTCTGCCTGGATTTTCCGCGTCTGCACTGTGGTTTCGAACATGCCTTTGGAAAGAAGTCTGGGGCACTCCTGGTGTCTACCTCACCGTCTTGAGCTGACTGCCGTCCAATGTGGGAAAATGGTGGTTTCATATATTTCGTCCAGTTTTCATGGTGGTTTATGGTAAGAGGATTAGTCCGACATTCTGCTTCCATTTTGTAATTTCAGAGAAGATGGGAATTTTCTTTACCGCCGTGATCTGTGGGTATGATGGTTGTGTAATTTATAGTCCAAACTTGGATTGTTTTGAGAGTAAAAGATAGTGCTCTTAATAATTATATGGACGTAAGAGGGTCATATTCTGTTGTAGGTGCCATTGGGACCTGAGATTCTGAACATAGATATAGCAAACATTTATTTATTTACTTATTTATTAAAGATTTTATTTAGTTTTAGAGAAAGGGGAAGGGAGGGACAAAGAGAGTGAGAGAAACATCAATGTGTGAGAGATACATCGATTGGTTGCCTCTCACACGCCCCCCACAGGGGACCTGGCCCACAACCCAGGCATGTGCCCTGAACAGGAATCGAACCAGTGACTTTTGGTTCACAGGTTGGCGCTCAATCCAGTGAGCCACACTAGCCATGGCTATTTTATGTTTTTAAAGATTTTATTTATTTATTTTTAGAAAGAGGGGAAGGGAGGGAGAAAGAGAGGGGGAGAAACATTAATGTGAGAAGGAAACATTGATCGGTTGCCTTTCACACACACCCCAACTGGGGATTGAACCTGCAATCCAGGCATGTGCCCTGACGGGGAATCAAACCTGTGACCTTTCACCTTGCAGGATGACACCCAACCAACTCAACCACACCAGTCAGGGATAGTAAACATTCTTTTAGATGCCAGCTGTAGAAATGAGCTCAGTTAACTGCTTAGTGCAGAACAGAAATTTGGGGCCAACATATTTACTGTACAAAGGAACGTCCAGCACTTTCTTTGACTTAATTCTCCAAAAAAATCTTGAAAGCACCCCAAAATTTTATTTTGTTTTTTCTACTGTATTTCAAAAAAATATGAGTTTTTGAAGCGATGCAAAGTTACAAGACTGAGTGAAGTGCTAATCAGGTGATTTCATGTTAAATTTTTCACATGTAACATTTAGGATTGCTCCACACAACAACCCCGAATGATATAAAGGCAAACAAAATCTCTAAATGGCATAGTTGTTAGTGCCATAATGAAAAGAATACTGGATTCAGCTTCTGGAACTGGGCTTTGCCAGTTATTTGAAATAAAGTCTTTAGCAAATTACACTACCTATTTCTGCTTCTAAGGCTTCCTTTACCTACCTGTGGGTTTCTTGTGAGTTAATTACTCACAAGATATTTGCATGTTATCTGGGCATTCAAACAAGATAGCTATTATTGTTCATAAATTAAATATCTAATCCATTGTAGGCATTCTACTGATAACTATTGTTAATGTTATTTTATTCTAATATACATCATAAGTTATAGTTATTCTTAATTTAATCAATAGTAACAATAAAAGTAAACCAAGGAAATGCAGACTACAAGTGAGTAGGGGCGGCACCATTCTTGTATTACACACGCTAGGCACCCAATAAACCAGTGGGAATAGGAAACTGTGCCGTGATAATGTTGCTGATAATCATTGTTTTTAGAGCTCTCCACACTTCAGAGCACTTTCACACACTGGATCTCCTTGGATCCTCCCAGCAACTCTGGGTGAGGAGGGCGCTGGTACCCTCATTCACTTCCATTGACAACTGAGGCGCTGACGATGCCTCTGAGCTGAGAAACTCAGAAGTGGTGCTGGGGAGATGTAGAGGGGTACGGAAAATGCTGCTGTTCTCTTCCCCATCCCCATGGGGATGAGGTGAATTCAGAAGAGGGATAGGAGGCGAAGTCCTCTGGCACTGCCACAAGAAAGGCCGATCTTGTCAACCCTGGAAGAAGAACCAGTTTCCCTGGGCACACTGAGGTGCTGCCTCAGAGGTCATGTGATAACCAAGTTCAGCCTGAAGAAGGGACCACCTTTAAAAACACTTTCTCTGAATGTTTTCCCTGATTATTAGATGAAAGCTTTAGGGCTAAGGGCTCTGGTCACAGCAAGGCAGAAGTGTTGTTTAAGCGTATCAACAGGGCCGCCAGGCTTGTGCTAAGTGCATCATTGCATTGTTTCACTTACCCCTAAAACAACCCAGTGAGGTGGCAACGATCTCTATTCCTGGTTTACAGATGAGGAAACTGAGGCTCAGGGCAGGGAGGGGGAGTAGTCACATGGATCACATAACTATTAAAAGAGGGACAATTATTTGTGCAAATACCGGGAGCTTATGTTCTCCAAGGAGGACATTGCCTACGTAGCATGACCCACAAGAGAAAGGAGAATGAGGAAGATGCTAAGGAGTGCCTTTCTCACTGGAGAGAAACACTAGCTTAGGATGCTGTGCTGCCGTGAGCACATTACTTGACCTCTCTGAACATCAGTTTCTTAATACGTTGCCAAGTTAGAGCACTGGATTAGATGAGCCCTTCTAAACATTATTTTCTGTGTTTCGATGTTCTCATCTTTCTGTAAAGTCAGATCCTAACTTCTCAAGGCATCTGGATTCTAAAAACTGAAGGCATTCTAACTCAAAGCTCTTTATTTTATCTGCCACCAGGGGGCTCTGTGCAGGAAAGAGGAGCTTGATTTTCATTCCGCTCCTAAAACCCTGTGAGGATTTTTCTGTTCAAACTTCTGGGAAAACCTGAAGCTTTCCTCAGACTTAGAAGCACATCTTCTGTGGAATAGATGCTCAGTGAATATTTCTTGATTGTAAGCAGGAGGAGGCCAGGTGATGAAGTGGAGGGGAAATCAAGAAACTGGGTTCTGGGTACTCATTCCTCTGTGAGATCTGAGCCAGAGCTACACGACCTCTCTGGGCTTCTGTAGCTCTTTCTGTAGAACAAAAATAATGGGGTTATTGGGGGAAATGAAATAACATCATTTAAAATCAACTTAAAAAGCATATAATGCTATAGTAATATGACAGATAAAGAAATGGTCCTATGAAATCAAACCAGATTTTTTTTTACTTCCTGGTACATTACCCCTTTCATCGTCTCCCTCAAACCCTCACACCATGCAGTTACTACCAAGGGCCTCTACACGTGTTTGCGGACTGGTGCGGCCTGCTCCCCCATGTTGCTGAGGAGGTTGTTTTTACCCTGGTCGGCACACTTCTGGGCAAAAGGGGCTGCTCGAGGGTCGGCCGGCAGTTGTATGGCATGGCTGGGCCTGAGGGGTACCTGTATTCCCTCTGTGACAGGGAATTACGCACATCCTTGGGGGTAGTTGTCCCTGGCATTTAACATGCACCCAAGGATCTTGCACCTCTCTCTGGGAAACCAGCAAATTTGGTCTGACTCACACCCACTGGCTGGGGTCTTCCACTGTCCTTGATAAAAACTACATTTTCCTCCATGGCACCTCTTATTGCTTTTCCAGTTATCGAGAAGTGGCAGTCTTGAGATTTAGAAACACATGACTCATAAACATGCTTTCAGTACTTTCTAGCCCAAGAGCACAAACCTCTACTTTTTTTCTGTCTTGACAAATACCTTCTGAGGTTGTCTTCTTCCTCTTCTGGGCTGCCCCACACAGAAACCCCTTCTCCGGCACCGTTAGCATCACCGTTCCTGGGATCCCCAGACACCAGTGCTTCCCTCTCTCCATAGAATTAATTGAAACTCCTCCAGGTCCCATGCTGTCAGAACTGTGTCCTTTCCCAGCCCGCACTGCCCCAGGGCGTAGACTGCACTTCCACGCAGCTCCACATTGTCCCCGCCTTCTGCACACACTCCGTGCCTTTCCCTCTCACTTGTGCCTGGCCATTGTCGCCTGCTGATGGCCAAGTCCTGCCTGTTTTTCTAGGCATAGTTTAAATGCCACCCTCTCTGTGGAGTGATTTCTTCCATCTCTCAACTCTCACCTTGTTCTTCCTGCTTTGTGCTCTAGGGAGCTGTGACTTCTTCCTCTGGTGTCAGATTTCTCTATGTTCTCACAATATCAACACACGACAGACCCCCCTAAATATTTGTTAGGCAACATGAATGAATGGAATTTAATCAAAAGGGTCTTGGGGGAGTATCCCTTTGGAATACATATTTATCTAAAATTAAAGGTTCCCTTTTCTTTAGAAGTGGCTCTTTATGGCCATTTCTACTGTCTCAGTTCCCTGGCTGACCCTTCACTGAAGTCTCCGCCTGCTCTTGCTAATTTTTTTGCTCTTCTCCATATTAAATTATCAAGCCCGCTTGTTTAATTTTTTTGTCTGTTCCCACTATTCTCATGTCCCTTTACAATGTATGCAATTACATGAGCTGCCTTTGAAAGCAAGATTAGATTTTAAATCTTGTGATTAACCTTTCACATTGCGAGATTGCCAGCTCCTAGTTTCTGGTGCTGTTCTCTTGTTTTGCTTTAGACTAATTTCTCTGTTTTATCTCTTGTTTTGTGTTACTTTGCAACTTGATTCTCTGCTGTGTAGACCCTGCTTGGGACAGTATCTTGCCTCACCTCATTTTGTAGAATGGCCCCCTACACAAAATCAAACATCTATAAATGTCGGAAAACACCCTACATAAATCCGTTAGTTAAGAGTATCGAGGTGGCTGCCAAACTTGCAAAGTTCTTATTTTGAGATTTTGGACACAAGAGCTTAGAAGGAGAAGTTTGAAAATTTACTGAAAATACAAATTATGTGTATTTACTCAGGGAATTTTTTTCCTAAATAGAAAACTACTTAGCTCTAAATTAGAACATTACATTGGAAGTTTTGTTTGAACCCATGAAATGCTGTTTTTGGTCTACATTTGTTGAATTTTAGTTTTTGTCCATTTTCTAATTAAAAAAGAGAAACTATTCTGAGCTTAGAAGAATACTTTAACTTTTTTAGAGTTCAGTAGAAAAGTATTTTGCCAGTCACACAACAGGAAATAAGTAATGATTGGCTTCATAACTAAACAAGATATTTGGTATTTAAAGTATTTTTCTCAAGATAATTTCCAATAATACTTGATTTCCTGATGGTTCAAATAAAACTAACATGAATAATCAATCAGATTTAGACCTATAAAACAGATTCATATACAGCAATTGCTCATAGACAACATGCTAGGCATGAAATTAATTCTAGCCCAATTCGAAAACCCTGAGAGTGTTAGAATGGATGTGTAATGTGTTATAGTTAATGATATTTCATCTGAGGACCTTATCAAGTTACAGCAAAGCCTTGTCATTATTTTTCACTCTCCCAAAGTGACACTTTAATGAAATGTGTCAGCACACCAGTGTTAGGATATGTTTCATTAATGCCCAGCACTTTTGTTCTATGCTTTACATTTGGAAACAGATTTAAGTATTAAGTGCCTCTAATGTCTGCAGCCAGGGGATCCTTTCCGAATTTGTAACAGTGACCAGAACAGACCGCATTACACTCTCCAAATGGTGCGGTTTTGCATTTGAATGTCTGAATTATCCCGGTTTCTTAGAGAGGACCACAGCACCAACATCTTAAATCCTCAAAATACTGTCCGCTTCATTGAATGCTCGTGATCTAAGCATATGTGTAATTATTCTGTAATTCTCCCCAAAATGTGATTCCTTGGAAATGCATACTAGGCTTCCCCTATTGTAAATCCAATGACTATTTCTTTGTGGCCACTTCTTTAAATACGGTAACAAGCAAGTCTGTGCGTCTGGGCGAATTGCCTTGATAATAACGATTTCTTCCCAAGCTCTCCTTGGGACACCCATCAGGGAAAATATGCCCTGCATTTGTTTAAGGGTAGAGAGCATGGTCACAAAAAAGACCATTTAAGATGGTCTACATTACAACGAGAGGATTTCTTACCAGAAACGAGCCCCATGTCGCTCACAATGGCCTTAGAAATAGTCTTAGATCGTTAGAATTTGCAAGTGTTACCAGAGCCAGCTGTGGTAATCCAGGGCTGCATATAGATTTTGGAGAAGAATAGAATCCCATGCCCCTTAACACAGCTTTGGATGTGGTCAACCGTGGAAAATTAAAACATACACTTTAAAAACTGACAGCTGGAAAGAAAGGTGGTTGGGGGGGGGGTGAAGTAGAAGAGAGGCTTACGGTGATATTTTAACCTCAGTTTTTATCTTCCAGTTTTACACGTTGTTTGGGAAAACTCATTGGTAGCGACTTTCCCAGGAAACAGCCTTAGCTTGCAATGATTTCAAACTGTTTAAGTGAGATCCTGCATGTGGAAGTCCTTTGCAGCTTGTTCATGCTCTGTTCAGATGCTGCCAGGCTGTTGTTGTTGCAACCCCTCATTAGCTCCAGTATGAGTCGTTTAATTTGGCTTTTTGGTTTAGCAGAGCGCAGTGGGTTTGTGGGTGTTTACTGGTAAATACAAACGACCGTGGAGTGGAGGGAAAGGAAAGTCAACTGGCAGGGTCATAGTTACGCTGCGGATAATTTGATAATCACTCTCGAGCAGGTGTTTGCATTGAGTAATTCCTTGTCCTGGCATAATTTTGCAAATCACTTGGCTTTTACAGCCCATGCTGCTCTCACAGCACCCTGTCCAATGGTAGCTTTAAAAATGATTTCAGCCTCACGTGAGCTCGGAGGTTAGCTATTTACCAGTCTGTCTCGGTTGCTTTTTTATTTTGCTGACTGTATTTTTAGGAATTTAGAATCAGGAAGAAAATATTGTGGCAGAGGAGGAAAATCAGTCTTATTGATCATTTCAGAGAATTTAAAATTTTGGATGAAAGGAAATCTGTTTTAACTTGCAGGGTCACAATTAAGCTGTGAAAAGTTAATCTTTTCAAAGAGTCACAAGCAACAAGGGAAGAAGTGGAAATATTGGCAGCTTGTGTGCTTCAGGGGAGGGGATGGCAGTCGCTGGGGAGAACCAGCCCTGACATCAGAGACCTGCGCCCGGGCTTGCCAGGCCCTGCGAGTGATGTCTCGGCTGTTTCCACTTCCACTTCACTTCAGTTTGGAAAAGACCAATTTTATGTTGGAAAGTGATTTTAGAAATTTAGTTTTTAAAGGATTTTTTTTAAAAAAATCTTATTTGTATTTAGTTTTAGAGAGAGGGGAAGAGAGGGAGAAACAGAGGGAGAGGAATATCAATGTGAGAGAGAAATGTCACACGCAACCTGCAACCCAGGCTTGTTCCCTGACTGGGAATCGAACCAGCGACCTTTCATTTTTGTGGGATGATGCCCAACCAACTGAGCCACACCAGTCAGGGCTGATTTTAGAAATGTAAAAGAAATGAAGATATAACTTAAAGGACCCAAGACACACTATGTTGCCTGGAGATTTATATCTTTTTCCCAAGAAAGACTGATGCATATAAATAAGCAAGGGATGTCTGAATTCTCCATTTCTGTTTATATCTGATTTTTGAAAAAGTACTGTACTGTACTGTATCATTTATCTGGATGTTGTCTTCCAATTTAAAGAGAAAACAAACTTAAACTAGCTTCTGAGCAATTAAAATATATGTCCCTAAGTCTGCTCATTAACTTTTTAACTAGGGAGCCCCCCTATACTCACTCAGAGCCTATTTACTCTTACATGACAAATACTTCTAACGAACAGGAATATCTGCTTCCGCAGCGCAGAACAGATTAGAAACAGCCTAGCAGATGGGGAACAAATGAGGAGAGGACCTCAGACATACTGGGAGCAGCGAGAAATAATAGCTGACAGCTTGATCGTGAAGGGGAGACAGAAAATCCATAGAAAGCAAACATAAAACTATAAACGCTTAGCAGCCTGGAGTGATTCGGAGTTTTACAATTTACCAGTCCCAGAGGGTCTCACTGTGTTACAGCACAGAATAGAAACTGGTGCTCATTATTGTGACTTCGGGTCATGAAGAAAAGATTGTGTTGTTAAATGTGGCTATCTTTAAAAAGGCATACTTAGAATAATTTTCTCTGAAATTGGCTATAATTCAGATAAAAGTCTTTGTGCTTACAAAGCTGACCTTTAGCAGTTTAGAGATTTGTATTTATGTGGAGATTATGTCCTCCATAAAGCCAAATAGTTAGTGCATAGAAATTCCTCATGCTTTGAGGTGGCATAGCCAAATGTTCTTACTCAAATTGAATTTTATAACCATAATTCTTTCTACAGTGAGACAGCTGGTATGGTTGGAAAAGACCACACTAAAATGAGAGCCAGGTTTTCTCAGTCCCTGCGCTACCACAGGGTTGCCAGGTGATGTGGGGAAGTCAGTCACTCTTCGGGGCTCAGTTTTCTCATCCGTTCAGTGAGGTTCTCGGAGACCTTCCAGCTTGACAAACGAAAAACAATATTTTTAATTGTAGCTCGGTAAGTTATAGTTGTTTTTCCTTGTGCTGATGCAGAGCTGAACCACCCAGGCTACCTTCCATCTTGTGGGTATTCGGGGGACTGAACTCAAAGTTTGTTCTCACCAGGGCTACGTAAAGGTAGTTCAGCATGACTGTGAAAGGACTTGGAGCCTAAAATATTAATGACCTTTATCTCTTTGTGGTGAGAATCTACACATAATTTTTTAAACGTTTCCTTTTTTAAAAAAAGATTTTATTTATTTATTTATTTACTTTTAGACAGAGTGGAAGGGAGGGAGGAAGAGAGGGAGAAAAACGTCAATGTGTAAGAAGTACATCAACCTCTTGCCTCTCACACCCCCCCAACTGGGGACCTGGCCGGCAACCCAGGCTTGCGCCCTGACTGGGAATCAAACTAGTGACCTTTCAGTTCAGAGGCTGGCACTCATCCTCTGAGCCACACCAGCCAGGGCTATTTATTTATTTTTAGAGAGAGGGAAAGGGAGGGAGAAAGAGGAAGAGAAACATGATGTAAGAAAGAAGCATCGATTGGTTGCCTCTCTCACGTGCCCCAACTGGGACTGAACCTGCAACCCAGGCATGTGTCCTGACTGGGAATTGAACTGGTGACCTTCGTTCTGCAGAATGACACCCAACCAACTGAGGCACACCAGTTAGGGTAAAAATACAGATAATTTTTATTTTCTTCTTTATGCTTTTTATGTATTTCCAATATTTCTAAAAGAGTTATATGTTACTTTTTTATAATAAGAAAGCAGTGAAAGTAACTTAAAAATGTAAACATGGAAAAGAAAAAGTCAAGCCCCTTGTGTGCTTAGAGCAGCTCAGACGTAGAGGCGGAGCACACTTGGAATGGAGGGCGGGTAGCGCTGCATCCTGGGAGTGGGGCACCCCCTCGGAGAGACAGCTCTGAGACTGTTTCCTCCGCCACATCAGGAAGCCTGGCTCAAAATCACTGGCAACTTTTCCGACTTGGAGAATAAAATTATAGCATTCAGCAAACAGAGGAATATGACATTAGAAGGAAAATCCCAAAATGAACAACTACTTGTAACCATGGATTCTCAACTGTCCTGTCTTCTAGATTGTTGTCAGGGCAAAGGAGCCTCTTTGGCAGGAAGGAACTCATTGTGACTTGTCAAATGTAACTAAGGAAGGAGCACGTTTCTAGACTCTGCGTCTCTGGCTATATTCCCTGAGATCATCTCCTGGTAGAGTGGTTAGAAAAATCTGAAGCCTACTGAGAACCTGTCTAAACATGTTGGAGAAATAGGAA
This sequence comes from Desmodus rotundus, assembly GCF_022682495.2. Lineage (NCBI taxonomy): Eukaryota > Metazoa > Chordata > Mammalia > Chiroptera > Phyllostomidae > Desmodus > Desmodus rotundus. Next base: position 31,370,901 of record NC_071391.1, on the reverse strand, counting down.
AGGATCTGGGAGGCTGAGAAAGCCCTGCATGTTTAATGGCCCAGGAGCTTGGGGTCAAGCGGGCTGCAGCTCAGAATGTGGTCCTGGCCTGCACAGTCCCAACTTGGCAACAGCTTGTGGTGAGCAAATCCTCTCCCTGGAGGTTTTGCTTCATCTGAATAAATTCAACTTCAAAATCTGCCCTTGATCTAAGCCCCTTACGCTTCTAGAGGAAGACTGAGGGTCTAAAAGGTCAATGCCAATAACAAAAGACGGGAAAAGTCCACCTTTCTGCGCATCGCATTGCTGTATTCTATACGCTGTTTACTCACTGCAGAAAATGTTTCCCTTCAGTAAAGCCGTCTTTGGAGAAGCCTCCTCCCTTACTTTAAAGATGACATTTAGTTTTTTCTTTTTAAATGTTCCACATGTTTAGAAGGATCACTGGACAAAATGGTAGTAGGCCTTGGGTATGGCTCTGACGATACCACTACCAATAGTGGGACGTGGGCAAAACAACTTCTCTGGATTTCAGTGTTACAATCGGTACAGTGAGGTTGTTGGGCCAGACATATCTTTCTCCCGTCATCTTGCAACACTTGTCCTAAGCGCTTTGGGGTGGAAGACTGGGAAGGATGATTGTAATCAGATAACCTTGGCAAACACTTAGCCAATCCCTACTGGGAGATTCACGGCGCCATTAGCATGTTAAAGGCTTGCAGAAGTCCTGTCCGAGAGACACTTTCAAATATTTTCAACCCAATGTTTCAGAACTTTCCTAGGGAACCAGGAAGCCCCCTTTGGTAATCCTATTGTCAAGCCAGTGTCCGACTCTGACAATGACGTCAATGGCCCCTTGCACGGTTGAAATTTTAGCAGGTGCGTGACTGTATATGGAGAGGTGTGATCCAGATCTTTTACGTTGCTGACGGCTTACAGTCAAGAGATGTAATTTATTCATCGGTTTAGGGAATTGGGATCCAAAACTACTTGGCAGTTGTATTAGTTTCCTGTGGCTGCTGCTGTAAAAAATTATCACAAATTTGGTGGCTTAAAACAACAAAAATGTATCTGCTCATAGATCGTATTGGAATTCTGTAGCCATCTGTCCAAGTACAATGTGATGTTGTATTACCCCAATCTCTATGTCTTATATCAAGCCCCTTGCTGTAGGCCATAAAAGCAGTATTATGTAGCAGTGAGTGTAGTATGAAGTCAGTTAGATTGGGATATAAATCCCAGACCTAAGGGCTATATAACCCTAGGCAAGTTATTTAATCTTCTGAGCCTCAATTTTCCTATCTGTAAAATGGAGATAATAAGACCCACCTCTTATAGCGTTGTTGTCAGGACTAGATGAGATAAAACCTGTAAAGAGCTTAGCACAATGCCTGGCTGATAGTAAATGCTTAATACATCTTGGCTCTTACCAGTGGTGATTATAATCATAGGTGGATGGAGTATATTCTGTGAGACACGCCCCCACCCCTGCCCCTCCCGAACCACCAGCAAAGGTGTCGGAGCAATATGATAGGTCTGGAAACAGGGCGTATGAGAATGACTGCCCCTGGGGGTCAGGAGATGTCTTCAGTACGTGGAGCAGTCTCATAAGAAAGAGCAAGCAGACTTGTTCCGTGGGGCTGCAAGGGACTGACTCAAAATCCATTTGTAGAAGACAGAGGGGAGAGATTTCAACTCAAGAGTGGAATGTCTGAGTAAGCCAGCCATGAATTAGGTCACTCCAGGAGGTGGGTTTGTGGCTTCACAGAAGGCAGATTGGGGCTGCCCGATGGTCAGGAATGCCGTAGTTTATTTCTCTCATCAGAATGGGCTTCTACAAGAATGTCTCAAGGCTGGATTTGGTGACTCCTCTTGCTGTGGCATATGTTCTCAAGTTTCTTAAGTCAAAAAGGTGATTTATTGGTTAATGTTCTGATATTAGATAGAATTGTCCTCACTGTTTTTTAAGAGATAAGAACCCAACTTAAACTGGATTTTAAAAAGAAAAAAATGAAATTCCTAGTTTATTACTCCTAACCAAAATGTTTAGGGAAATACTAGTTGGGGCTTCAGTAGGCAGAGGGAGGGATTCAAATGATGTTCCTGGTATTTACCTTTTTCTCTCCAGCTCTCTATCCTGCCTTTCTTTTGTGTTGATTCCATTCTTGGACAGGCATCCCTCTCTCAGTGGAAAGATGCCAGTGAGACCTGACTTCCACCTAACTTCTCAGCAATCCAACCAGGTTCCAAAATATCCTAGAACTGACTTTCAAGATTGTCAGGCTTTCTATAGCAAAGACACTTTTCAAATGCATGTGAGCCATCCAGTGTTGAACTCTAACCCATCAGGCGCAGGTCACATGTCTATTCCTGAACCAACCCCTGTGACCAAGGATTTGAAATGCTGTGGCTGACCAGTGTGGGTCACATATTCATTCCTGAGGCCCCCTTGCTTAATAGTGATGGGAGGGGCATTTCCTAAGCACAGTCAGGGAGCTTTCACAGAGGGTGTAGGAATGAAAGAGAGACGGGGAACAGTAATAAATGTCCACCATGGCTGTACTAGTGATCAGGTGGCAAATAGCGAATAGACTCTTTCCTTTATCCGGCCAATTGCTGGTCTGGTCACTGCCCCGAGGCAGAGTCTAGGTAGAGAGAGGCTGGGACGCATCCGGATAGTACCAGGATTGCCCTGCTCTCATGGCCTGTGGACCCTAGACCTCCTCAGCAAATGACATATTATCCAACTCGGGACAGTTATGAGAGTGGAAGGGGACACTATGAATACTGCTGCTGGGACAACGGGCATAAGCCAGCGTTATCTCAGATGCTTTAGGACATGTAATTACCCCATGGCGAGGTGACCAAATGCAGTTTCACTCAATTCTACCAGTATTGACAGAGCCCTTACTGTGTTAACTTTGGGCCAAAGGTGCCAAGCTGGGATGTGCTGATATTTATTCCAGCATGAGCAGCTCCTTCTTCTCTCCCTCTCCTTCTCATGTGCTAACAGAGGTGTGCTTGTCCATCATGTTCCTCAGCAAGAGAATGAAAAAACTCTGTGTTGCCAATCTCAGAAACCTGAACTTGCAGCCTGCTCTCTTTCATTCTGGTTTATGAGACTTTGACTCGGACTAAGGAATCAAAGCATGAGTAGGTAATGCGTTTGAGACAGAGTCCCTCTCTGGCCCTTACAAACACACCCCAATTTCTCCAATACCATTTATTAAAGAAACTATCTTTTCCCCATTGAGTATTCTTGGTGTCCTTGTCACAGATTAGTTTACTGCACGTGCATGGGTTTATTTCTGGCCCCTCTTTTCTGTTCCAATGGTCTAGGTGCCTGTTTTTATGCTAGTACAATACTGTTTTGATTACTATAGCCTTGTAATATAGTTTGAAATCAGGAAGTGTGATGGCCCCATCTTTATTCTTCTTCTTTTTTATTTATTGATTGATTTTTAGAGAAGGACAGGATAAGAGAGAGAGAAACATTGATTTGATCAATTTGTTGTTCCACTTATTTATGCATTTATTGTTTGAGTCCTGTATGTTCCCTGCCTGACCGGGGATCAAACCCACAACCTTGGCTTATTGGGATGATGCTCTAACCAAATGAGCTACTCAGCCAGGGTCATCTTCTCCCTTCTCAAGATTGCTGTGGTTGTTTGGGGTCTTTCGTGGTTCCATAAGAATTTGAGAATTTTTCTCTCTGTAGAAAATGCCATTGGAATTTTGATAGGGATTGCCTTGAACCTGTAGATTACTTTGGGTAGTATGGACAGTATTAATTCTTCCAATCATGAACATGGGCTAGATGCTCACCTCTCTGAAAGTCCAAGTTACCACTTGTAAAGCAGGGATACTTACTCTCCCTTTAGAGTGTCATGGGATGAACAGATAATACAGGACACTTTTATAGGGAACACTTGTAAGTAACATACACGAAGTACTTAGATGGTAAATTTTATTTAGGAGAATAAGTAGGTCAGACTTTAGGATAGAAAAGAAAATCAATGATGGTTAAACCAGAAAGCCTAAGAGAAATACAAAACTGGGAGCCAGGGCTAAGTTCTCTGCCACTGAGTTATTATGTGACCTTACTTTGACTCCCTCAGCCTCAGTTTCCCCATTTGTAAAATGAAGGTCAGACCAAAAGATTGCTAAGATCCTATGAGCAGTTTAAAATTTCCTTGTTTCTGTTCATATTTATGTCCAGAAAATTCCATGGTGGACTAGGCAAGGGGAAGTAGGACTTCTGTTTCTCAACTACACCAAGTTTGTTCCCACCTCAGAGCCTTTGCTTCTGCTATTTCCCCTGCTTGGTCGCTCTGCCCCCAGATCTTCCCTGGGGAAGACTTTCTCCGGGTCAATCAGGTTTCACCACAAGAGTCATCTCTCAGACCTGTCTGCTAACCACTCAATCGCAATAGCCCCCTCACCTCTTTTTTCACACCATGGACATTCTTTTTTTTTTAAAAGACTTTATTTATTTATTTTTAGACAGAGGGGAAGGCAGGAAGAAAGAGAGGGAGAGAAACATCAATGTGTGGTTGTCTCTCATGCGCCCCAACTGGGGATCTGGCCTGCAACCCAGGCATGTGCCCTAGACTGAGGATTGAACCAGCGACCCTTTGGCTCTCAGGACGGCACTCAGTCCACCGAGCCTCACCAGCCAGGGCGCACTGTTGACATTCTTAGTTGTGGGGCTGCCCTGAGCATTGTAGGATGTTTAGCAGCATCCACAGCCTCTACCCACTAAGCCAGCTGTGACAACCAAAAATGCCTGCAGACATATCTGCAAGACCGGCCTGGCCACTGTAAGTAGCCAAAGTCCATGACACATGCTTTAGGCACAGAAGCACCCATCTAAATGGAATATTTTAACCCCAAGTTATTTGAACAGAGCTTTCCAGTAAGTAAAAATGGAACTAAAATACTCTCCATTTCCTGATGAGTCTGTGCGGGGGCTAATCAGTTACAGTACCTCTGTCTACTTCTTAGTACCTCAGTAGCAATTCTTGCAGGATTTTATAAACAACTTATTGGTTGCATCCACAGAGAAACTTCCTCTCTTAACTTCTGTGGCAGTTCATTTGTACCGATCTAAGAGACAATTTCTCCTTCTAGACTGTAAGCTCTTTGAAGCCTATACCGGTGCTATCTACCTCCGTGTTTCCACCAGGCCTAACAGAGGGCAAGACACCCAGGAGATAGTCAGTATGCTTTGGAAGAGAAGGAGGTGCTATGGTTTGTCAAAACAAAACAAAACAAAACAAAACAAAAACACACATTTAAAAGAAAATTTAGAAAACAGAGACAAATTTAAAAAACACATGTAATCGGTACTCTAATTCTTGACAGTCACTGAAAATGCTTCAATATATGTATCTTCTTGCATTAAGATATAATTAGACAATATGTTTTCCATAAAATTACAATGATACTTAAATGCAAGTTTTCATCATACTTTATTTTTACTCTTTACTATGTAGTATGAGTATTTTCTAAGTCATTAAATATTTTTCCAAAACACCATTCTGAACCACTATGTATTTCGATGATGCCTGGATAATGATTTACTCATTAATGATGCCTCGATATTGGACTGGTTTTATTATGGGCTATTATAAAACAGTACTTTGATGAACATCCTTATGCAAAAATAGAATATATAACTTGATACATTCTTAGAAGTAAAATTATTGTGCCAAACGTTAAGAATGTTTTAAAAACTTTTGCTACATGCCTGCAACTCCCTTCCATTTTTCTCCATAGGTGTCCAAAACAGACATTTATTAGGTGGCACTTTATTTATTCACAATGGTGATCCGGCAGGGAACCAACTTATGAGTGGCAGCAGCAGTGGTAATAACCATAATAAAAATAATGGCATCTGTACAACTTAACAGTTTAGAAAGTGCTTATCTCCTCACTTGTCTCCTTTTGTACTTAAGAATTATTCTCTTTTGTACATAAGCAGATATTATTTTCACATTACAGATAAAAAAATCTAAAGCTTGAGAAGATCAAATGATTTGTTCCTGAATATAGCAAAGGAGCCTTTGGATATCAGAAATATAACATTAAAGGAGAGAGTGGCATATTTTGTGAAGAGCTCAATGAAAAAAGTGTTGGAGCTAGTGCTGTAAATTTAAATTCTAGAGACATTTCACAAAGGGTATCCCTTAAGCTCCTAAACCTTAGAAATACTTTCTTAAGATACTCTGAGAAATTTGTACTTTTGTGGGCCCTGAACTGTGTATGGTTGGAGATAATATTCTAGGCAAGAGATGAATTTGTCAGAGAGGAAAGGATATATAGAACTTTTTTTTAGAAAAGCAGAGAATATCGGAGCTAGTAGGGACTATAGAGATTACTTCCTCTAACTTCCTCAGACAATCTAATTCTCAGAGAGGAGAAGTAACTCATTCAAGGTCACACAGAGATTCAATGTCAGGTTTGAGGCCAGACCTGAGAAATACAGGCTAGACCTGGACAGAATTCAGAGAAAGAGCCAAATTAAAATAAAGCAGAGCAATTTTATAAAAAAGTTTTAGACCAAAGGAGGTCTTAATGCATTTAGCATAATAGGAGTATTCCTATTGTGTTACATTCAAATGCACTTTCAATTTACACACGATGCAAAGAAACAGCTGTGCGAATCACTCAGATAAGCCTTCCCGCTTTCTTCATTTATTTTATACTCTTAACTAAGTAATTTATTTAATAGGGTCATATGAGTCACGCACATAAGAAAGCCGAGTCACGCAATGCATCTCCATAAAGTGTAAGTAAATCAGGTCGGTTGTTTTCTGAACCTGGTTAATTATCAAAGTCACTTGGAGGGATTCTGAGTATACAGATTCCCAGAGCCCTGCCTCCAGAGATTCTGATTCAGTAGATCTGATGAACTTAACTATTTCCTACCAAAGTTGAAAACAAGGATGCAAATATTTTCAAGTTTAACTCAATCCTTGAAAAGAAAATAATGAATTCTCAAGTAGTCACAACAAAGATTGATTGTTTTTTTTTTGAAATGTCACAATCAGTTGACTGTTCCAGCTTAAAAATTAATTTGGGGAGGTAAACTTCTAAATGTCTGTTCCAAATGACTCTATACTCAGAAATGTCTGAAAAAAATCAAGTTAGGGAGGCCGTAATCGTCCATAAATGGATTTTCCGTTGTGTAAATGTTTATACAGATGTTGTAAGTAGGACCTATCAGAAAACCCATGGGTCGCTGACGGCGGACAACTTTGCATATGTGTGTTAACAGGAGAATGTGCTGTGTTCCAGATGAATGGGGAACCGGGTCTAAATGACTTTCAGATTAGCTGGAACAGATGGAAGGGTCACAGTTGAACAACTTGACACACCAGCATAAAGGCAACGTTGAAGTGGAGTTCATTGCCTCTGACAGATACTGTCAATCAACCCGGCTCCTCCCTCAGTTAGCCAACAGGCTGGACTTCTAAAGATTTAAGAAAAAAAATTTTTTAAAGTTTTCTGAGGCAAGAACTGGACTTGATCTATTTTGTTTTTTCAGGACTAAACTCTATCTTAGACTAAGTTTTTAGAAACGAAACAATATGTTATAGATGTTTTGGGAACTAATATAGTATAAACTTGGCATGAGAGGCTCTCACTGATATATTACTTTGTAAAACTTTAGTCCACATTATGACTTTTGAGGGTTCTAGTATCATATTAATTAAATCAGTACAGAATGCCAGAATGAAGGAAAGGCAGGGTTGTTTTTTTAACTATTCAACTTGAATTTTGATCCACTGTTGTCAGATACGTACAAGGAAGTATTAAAATGTACAGTATTTAGGTTCCTGGTATTCTTTTTCTGGGTCTAATTTTGTAAATTGAAATGTGTTCATCTTTTTCATGTGGCCCAAATGGTAAAAAAAGAAGGCAAAAACAAACAAACAAAAAAGCCCCCCCCCCCACAATTAACCACATTCTCTTCTGTTGTGAGTGACTCCTCAAATATAAGATGGGGCAGGGGAGGTAGCTGTGCCCCATTCAGGCTGCTAGGGGACCTTTGGAGAGTCTGAAGGCCCTTCCAGACTGTCCACCTCAGGTGGGCACTCTGTAGAAAGCTACCGTTTTCTCTCCTGCCCTAGCACAGCTGATTAATCCAAATTAACACACTGCTTCCTATGTGTTTCCATGCATGTGGCTGGAAAGTTGGAGTCCTGGAAAGTTCAGAAAGGAGGTTGGCATTTGCACTTCTCCATCAGAGAGGGACTCTGGTCTTGATCCTTGGCCGACTGTGGGCCCTAATGGTTGGTCTGAGAGTGCCCATGGGGAGTGAGAGGAGATGCTAATTATTAGATGCTGGGAATCTTGCACAGTATGTGTCATAAGTAAATGGTTAGTCATATAGCCTGATCTCCTTCCCTGAGGCTTGGATGCATTTTAAACTGTGGCTTGAAAAATAATAGATTGTTGGAGCATCTTGCTGATGGTATTTCTATGGCTCTAATGCCATTTTATATCCTACAGGCATTTTCATAGGACCATGGACTACAGCCCAAAGCTTCAAAGGGTGGAACGCAGTTCCCTTAATTCTGTGCTTACCCATGTCACAGCATCATCATTTCCTCCCCCAAACAATGCCCCACCTTAGAAAACGTGTCTCACTCACAGTCTAGAAGAGGGAGCCCGAAGAGCTTCGTGCCTCCGGCCTGGTTACAGCTGCGTACACCGGTGTGGACAGCTGGCCCAGGCTTAGCCTGTTAGAATCTCTTTCCTAGGAGTCTGAAATTTAGGCAGAGACCGAGTCAATTGGCAGTGTTGGTAGTTGGAGCTGTAGGCAGGAAGGGTAGCCAGCATGGCTACTGAAAGCCTCTTGCAAGTGGAATTTTGGGAGAATAGAAATTTAAAACTTGGCAGATGAAACTAATCTATAATGAGGACGAGTAGATTAGACATGAATAAAGGAGCCAAGGTGCGAGGTCCGCACGGCTCCAGGTAGAGGAAAAGAGAGGGTAATTTCACTGTTCTCATGAGACCCTGCTATACATTCTGCAATTGGATTATGAGAAAGTCCCCTTTATACTCACTTTTACTTAAGTTAATTAGAGTTTCTGTTCTTTACAAGCAAATGTTATGATTGGACACCATGAAATGTCCATTTCTTTCTTTAATGTAAAGCATTTATTGAGCACCTACTGTGCAGCCAGCCCTTGGGAAAACAATAATGAATGAAAAAGGCAGGGATATACTCTTGATTAATTTAAATTTATGTCAGTGTCTTCTACTTTCTCATCACCACCTCTGCCATCAACTGATGAATGGATAAATAAATGTGGTATATTCATATAATGGAGTAGTACTTAGCCATAAAAAGAACAAAGTACCAATACATGCTACAACATGGACGAACTTGGAAACCAGTACGCTGAGTGAAAGAAACCAGACACCAAGTGCTATATGTCGGATGATTCCATCTATGTGTGAAACGTCCATAATAGGCAGATCCACGCAGACAGACAGTAGACTAGAGATTGCCAGGGGTGGGGGCAGTGAGGAGTGAGAAGTGCCTGCTAACAAGCATGAGGCCTCTTTTTGGAGTGATGAAAACTGTTTTGGGAGTAGATGGCAGTGAAGGTCACACAACATTGTGAATATATTAAACCCACCAAGTTGTATACTTTAAGAGGGCGAATTTTATCGCGTGTGAATTATACCTTGCATAATTAAAAACTATGCAAAAAAAAAAAGAGTAAAGGAAAGAAAAACTGAACAGGAACAGGAGAGCAAAGGAAAGTGCCCTGCTTTGTGATGCTGGGATGGGGATTCTGCTAACCAGTTTTCACTTTGGACAGGCTATCTGGAGGAATTAGAGGGCACTGGAAAGCAGGAGGAGGAGGAAGGGATGCGCTTCCTGTGTTTACTTCCTGTGCCATCTCAGAGTCTGCTTTGCCCATTGAGTCTTTGAATACTGATTTACTTCCTTAGGTTAAACTTTCTCTGTTCACACAACTATTGTAGTTTCTATTTTCCTGATAGGATACTATATGATACAGAGAGAAATAGTGCAGATAAAAACAAATTGCCAAATTAGAGAAGAGAGAAGCAGGACTTACAGTTAAGCAGTAGTTTTGTGTTAAAACCAAGGAAAGAGAAAAACTTCTAGAAAATCATATTGAGATTAAGAGAGAAAGAGAAGGGAGTGGGACATGTATGTGTCTAAGCACAGGAAAGGATACCAGATTTATTCTTTGAAGTAAAAGAAAGATTAATATACTCATAGTTAGCTGGAAAGAAAAAAATAGTTTGAATTTCCCAATGGTATTTGATGGAACATGCTTCCATATTATGGAACACTATTCTGTTAATAGGTATGACTTTAAATATGTATGCTGTGGTCTGATAAATGTGGAAAATTACTGTATTATATCTTCCCCTTGGAGATTCACAATGCACATTGGCATATTAAAGGCTCTGAGGCCCTGGCTGGTGTGGCTCAGTGGACTGAGTGCCGGCCTGTGAACGAAAGGGTTGCCAATTCAATTCCCAGTCTAGGGCGCATGCCTGGGTTGTGGGCCAGGTCCCCAGTAGGGGGCACACGAGAGGCAACCACACACTGATGTCTCTCTCCTTCTCTTTCTCCCTCCCTTCCCCTCTCTCTAAAAAATAAACTCTTTTTAAAAAAATAATAAAGGCTCTGAGGATCTCTGTAATTTTAAAAAAACTACTTAAATGCATTTACTGAAATATTTTCCAAATGTATTTGATGTTCTGCAGATATTTTAAGACACCAGACGTGCTGCTGTAAATCATCTCATTTCTTTCTGCAAATGGGTGGAAGAGTCCAAAACAAAATACTAGTACACAGAGTTCAATGGTGCCTTTTGACCAAGTAAGATGTGTAACAGGAATGCAAGAACAGCTTGCTCCACAAAAATACACAGATAAAACGTATTATGATAAAAGGTTAAATAAGAAAAACCATAAGTATCTCAATGAATATTGAAATGCTGCTCAATAAAATCCAGTAGTTACTTCTGATTAAAATGCCTAGAGTATTGGCAATAGATTAATACTCCTTGGTTAAATAAAAATATATATTAAACCAACTGTCATTATAATATTATGTCCAGTTAATAATAAAACAACATCATTGCAATATTGTATGAAAAACAAAATTCTAAATAACTTAAATATTAGACAATAGAGGAGTAGTTAAATAAATTATAATGTGGCCACACAACGCAATCTTTTGTAGTCATTGACTGTAACTTTTACTATTCTAATCATCATAAGGTATACAACTCCATAGTATCTAGTCCATTCATGATGTCGTATCACCGCCACCCTTACCTAGTTCCAGAGTACTTTCATTACCCCGAAGGAAACCTCTTACCCCTTTAGCTGTTCTATTTCTCATTGCCCCTTCCGCTGGCCCCTGGCAACCACTAATCCAACCTCTGGATCTATGGGTTTTCCGATCCTAGACATTTTATATATGCGGAATCACACCATACGTGGCGTTTTGTGCCTGGCTCCTTTCATTATCATTTTCAAGATCTGCCCATGTTGTAACATGTATCAGTACTTAATTCCTTTTTATAGCTGAATAATAGTCCATTGTGTGGTTATACTACATCCTGTTTATCCATTCTTAAGTTGATGGATATTGGGGTCATTTACACCTTTTGACTGTTGTGAATAGTGCTGCTATAAACCTTTGTGTACAAGTTATTGTTTGAAGTACTATCATATTTTTAAAGAAAAGTTGATGATGTAGACTACTTGCAAAATATTATATAAAGTGATAAAAAGCCTACAAAACTATAACTATGGTAGGCTTTAGTTTTATATTTTAATATGTAAAGACTAGATGAATAGAAAAATCTCCAAAATATTCTAAATAATTGTCACCGAGTCATAGATAGATGGATAATTTTTATTTTATGTATTCTATTACATTTTTGAAAATGTCTACAATTAAGGTATATTATTTTACAGTAAAAACAATGTATTTAAGCAACTTTGTTTAGAAAACAGTGCTTGGATGCACAGAAAGAGGGAACATGTAGGTAGGGAGTGCTATCTATTCTTTCGGGGATGGGGTCGGGGACAGAAGGTGACAGGTGATGGGGCACTAGTGGAGGGTGAAGATTTGCAGGGTTTTTGAGAAAATGGGTGGTTTGAACCTACAGTCATGTGCCGCTTAGCAATGGGGATACATTTCTGAGTAACGTGCTATTAGGTGATCTCTGCATGTGTGAACATCAGAGTGTATTTACACAAGTGTAGATGGTAGGGCTTACTGCACCCATAAGCTCTATGGCACATCATCATCATACATATGGCCCATCATTACTGAAGTGTCATTACGCAGCGCACAGCTGTATTTATAACCTGCACAGAAGCAGTCGGCAACACATTAAAGGGTAACAAATAACACAGGAGAGGAAGAACAAGGTCCTCATCTTAGAGAAATTAGAAAAGGAGGTGATCAAGGATAGAGATGAAAGGATTGTCCTTAAAATGTGAAAATGTACATCTTCCTCTTGGATTAGAGGGTTTTTGGTGAAAGTGTATGCACATAGAAAGGCGGGCCAGGTATATAAAGGAAAGTCTGAGGGGTTTAATGCCTAATAGACTTAATATTCTTAGTGGAACAGGTGAAGTCACATTTTGGGTGAGGGTGGCTTGTGCTGCAAGCGTGGGGAAGAGTAGTACAAGCTCGAACGTCAGGGTGTGCAAAAGTGACCGCACACCCAGACTCCTGCAAAACTCAATCTCCTGTTTATTGCCTTCACTGCGTTCTGAAGTTCATCACTTATGCTTTGCTCATTGAAGGAAACGTTTGTCAATGGGTTTTTTCCCCTTTTGTTGCCAATTTGACCCTGTTTGATAGGAAGCAGTAGCTTCTAGAGCTTATCGATAGTACAAATTGGAGATGTTTCTATGGTTCTCCTTTATTTCATAGGGCTGTATATCTTCTCATAACTCATGTTGGCTCTTTTTGTAAATTATTGAATATGTATCCAGGGAATTTTCTCCTTTGATCATCTTTGCAGTAGAAAGTCTTTATTTTATTTGTTCATATAGCTCTTTAAAGTGCATGCTTTGTTTTTGTATTTATTGACTTTAGGGAGAGAGGAAGGGGAAGAGAGACAGACAGACAGAGTAAGAGAGAGAGATTTGTTTTACACTTATTTCCTGACCAGGGATTGAACCCACAACCTTGGTGAATCAGGGTGAGGCTCTAACCAAGTGAGCTACCTGGCCAGGGTCTAAAGTGCACACTTTAGATTTACTGTAGTGTTACTTTTTGAATGTTAGAATTAGGTTTGACTGTATCACGGATACAAAATAACAGTATTTTAAATGAGATAGAAATTTGTTTCTGTTTTAGGTAAAAATCTAGGGCTGGTCATGTACCGTGTTTTGCCGTGTATAAACGCACTCCTGCATTCATGTATGCATTCTACATGGGATCGTTATACCTAATATTATACCCATGGTATATAACCATTATACCCATGTATAATGTGCATCCATATTTTTCCCTCAAAAATTTGGGCAAAAAAAGTGAGCCTTATACACGGCAAGAATGATAGCTCTCTCCAAGTCCTCAGAGATGCAGGCTCCTTATACCTTTGCCATTATAAAGGTGTGTTCCCTTGTCCCATGGTCCAAGATAGAGTCCCAGCCATCACATCCACGTTCCAGGTAGCAGGATGGAGGGAAGGGATAAGGCCAGACTAAGGGAGGTTCGTGGAAGCTGCCATAGGATACTTCCACTTCACATTCCATGGCCAGAACTTAGTCACATGACTGAATTCTACCTGCAAGGAAGGCTGGAAAATACCCATTTTATTCTAAGTAGCCATGTGCTCCCACTAAACATTTCACTAATTAGAAAGAGGAGAATAGCCCTGGTTGGTCCAGCTCAGTTGGTTGAGCACCAGCTTGCAAACCAAGGGTCACAGGTTCGATTCCCAGTCAGGGCACATGCCTGGGTTGCAGGCTGGGTCCCCACTAAAGGGTGCATGCAAGGCAACCACACATCAATGTTTCTCTCCCTCTCTTTCTCCCTCCCTCCCCCTCTCTCTAAAAATAAATAAATAAATAAAATCTGAAAAAAAAGAAGAAAGAAGGAATAGCCATGAGGGACACCCTACTGTCTCTGTCACTCTTTCACTGATTAGAAACACCTTCATCTCCTGGGGTAGGAGGAAGCAGCCACCAGAGGGGTCAAAGCAGGGACATTTACTTCTGCGTGTGTCTCCCGTATAGTTGACCCCACCCATTCTCCTCTCTGATGGGCAGGATACTCTTGCTAGGAACCATCTATGGCAGGTCCCTGTGTGTTTGCACAGACCCTCCATTCCTGTCAGGTGTGGTCTGCCGCAACAGGATCTTGATGTCTGCTCTCTTATATGTACAGCACCCTGCCTTTCCAGAGGCTTTAGGAAGCTCGAAGTGTGTCCATCCCCTGACTTCCCCAAGAAATGCTGCAAGCTAGGATTGTTGTCTGGGTTCCACGCGGGTTTCTTCCATTTACAATTCAGGCAGTCTGTTCCTACGTGGCACATGGGTGGTCCCTCCAGAGGATGGTACTGCTTGTGTAGAAATTCCTTAAAATTGTGGGCACGTGAGTGGCATTGTTCCCAACTTCCGATGATAAAATGGACTTCTTCCCCATAATAGTTGATTTGCTTTGATAATTTTAGTAGGAATTTTGTTGAGAGAGGGGATGTTTGGCCTAGGGCTTATTACCACATTCTTCAGTTAGAATCCATTCTTTATCTTTCTTATAATATCATAGATTGTAACTTGGCATATCCCCTCCACAACTAGGCTGCATCCAAAGTTGAGATATGGATATGTATAAGACTTTTTTAAAGAATTGGAATCACTTCATTCAGGAACCTCCAGAAGAGATAAGCACCACTGTGCTTAGGGAAGTTTGGGTAATTAGAAATCATAAACCCATTCAACCAACCTTAAGAAAACAAGAATTTTTGTAAGGATGTACATCACTGGATTTGGAACTAGAAAACTGCCAGTATCATAGCTCACGGCTCTCTCAGTCTCTCTTACGCGCCGCGCAGTTTCTCCTAACGATGTTGCTGCCTCTGTCCGTGTCCCATCCGGTCTGTGAGCTCTCTATCACCTGGCTTCTTCCTGACTTCCACGTGCCCATGGTCCCAAGTACATGCCCCAGCTCCAGGTCTGCCTGGAGAGTTTTCTGTTCAACTCTGGCAGCTATTGTCTTGTTCTTTTCAAATTCCTGAAGGAAGTATCTGATTGGCCTAGCTCAATTTTGCTAGCAGGCTTTTTCAGCATAAGTCACAGGTTACTGGACAGGCAGCTCTCAAGTTCAAGGCTACCTCAGTTCATGTCAGCTGAGGTGTAGAACAGGGTGAGAAGCACGTGGTATAGAACGTGGCTTGTCTGCACTGGGCTTTAACCTACATGTGATTGGACTGTTCCATGGTCATTGCCTCCCTTAGCTAACAAGAAAACATGCCAACCTCCTTGACCGAGCATCAAAGCTTCACGCTCTTGTCCTTTATCCAATGTGCCTGCCTTGTCCAGTATGCCTCCTGCTCCCACCCTCCTTGCCGGCCCGGCTGAACTATTTACTTTGCCCCAGAACCACCACCGAGATCCTGCCTCCAGGCCCGTCACCGTGCTGCGCCTACCTTGCCCTCCCCCACTCCTGCCGTCCTCGGAGGGCCAGCTGAAATTGCTTTTTGCCCCTGTGCCAATAGCGGATATTATTGTTGAGCATCTACAAGTACTATCTGCTGTCTAACAACTTTACATATATGATCTCATTTAATCCTATCTCCTTGCCTTTCAGTGTAAGTCATTCCCATTCTACAGGTAAGCAAAAGGAGGCTGGGGGAATTTGAATTACTTACCCAAATTCATGCAGGGAGTAAGAGTCAAAGTTGAGAATCTGGACCCCTGGTCTTTCTGACTTCGGCCTATACTTTTTCTGTCACCATGCTCAGTTGTGAAGAATTTCCTGGTGACTTGAATCCAAGGTGTCCTTGCCTTCCTTTGAATAGTATTTGATGTCTGTTCCAACATTTAATAGGTAATTACTTATCATACTAATCATCTTTGGGGTTATAAACGTTCCCTCCTCAACTAAACTCTGGTTCTCAGTGGGGGTAGCACTGACCCGAGGAGGCATTTGGGGAATTTACATATGTGGGGACTGGTCATTACATTCATTGGAGAGGACCATTGTCATTTCCTGTGCAGGGGCCATGCACAGGACAGTCCCAGACAATGAGTAATTTTCCCACCACCCACAAGATTCTGTGATGTTCCACTAGACAGTCAAGGTTAAAGACTTGTTTACAATTACCCAAGGCTCAAACCTAACTCTGTTTTACATACAGACACTAAGTAATCTTTCACAGTTTTCACCAGGACTGCAGCAACCATTGTTAAAAAGAAAAGGGACAATTATACTTTGTTTAGCTTGGCCTTTGGCCAAAAGTTTTTCACCATTTCCATCCACTGAGGGCAAGAATGGTGGTGGTATCTGAGTCTTTGACAGCATACATCCGTCAGTCTGCTTTTATAGCTGTGGCATTTACTCTGATTCTGTATGTGGACGAACATTTCTGACCTCTCGTAAGTGCCAGTCTAAGGTTCCTCAAGCATTTACATAATGAAGCTCATGGTTTTGTTATGAATCATTTTCCTTTTACTTCTCCTTTATATCACTGATAGAGCATACACCAGGGCTCTATCAGTGCTAATTGCTTTTTTGAAATTATATGTGTCTGTAGACTACCTTATACGCGATAATATCTATAGATAACTTCAGTACAGTAAAGAGGGTGTTAGCACTGGTTTTGGAGGAGAGATGGACTAAGAAGCAGGGCTCCGCTCCCTCAGAAGACAAGGACCAAGTCTCACCCTGGTTTGGCTTCTCAGAACTCCTTCCTGCCGGAGCTCTGTGGAAGGAGGTGAGCATTTGTGGGATCTAACTGAGAGCAGGAAGGTGGCTCCAGACCAGCCCAGTAACTGCTAAAGCTGTGGGTAAGGAAGGTCCCTGTCTCTCGGAGTTCACTCCTGTTTGGACATTGGATGGACACGTGCTAAGTCTCTGGTTCTTGAACTTGCCCCTTGATCTCACACTTCGGAGCTTTGAGTGTTTCTCCACCTGAGAGCGCATTTCCTCCCCCAGCCAATCTCCTCTAGGACAAATCCACCTTTATCTTTTAAGACACAATTCAAGAGGATTGTCATGATCCTATCCTCTTTCCTCCCTGCTCTTCAAAATTGAATCTGAACTCCCGCAGTATTTTACACATACCTCTTTTGTGGCATAGTGGATTTTTACTACGTCTTCGGGTTCTTTGTCTGTGGTCTCATTGTCCTACCAGACAGTGAGTTCTTGGCCCTCAGGCCCTGTTCCTGACTCACTGCTAATGCCCACACACAGCACAGGACCAGGCACCGAGTACGTGCTCAGTTGTTGCTGAATGAGTAGTCCTGCTCAGTCCTGCTTTATGAAGCTGGGAGGAAAGATGTTCCAGGGTAATGGATTCCTTCTGCTGATGGATTAGAACTGGAGCAGGATTTCTTTTGAACAGCTTTTCCTAGTACTTTGCCTCAGGGAGCTTTGTGCTAATCCCGAAGGGGGGACAACTAGTATTGTGTGCAAATGCATTGATTCTTGTGAAGAGAAAGAACGCTAATGTGCTCAGTGTGGAGCCTCCTCTCTGACCGCCAGCCCTCCTGATGTTTGAAGATCCATGCACTAATCAGCGTGTTGATCAGATCTCATGCAGTTTCATTGAGGAAGTGTTGCTGGTGCTTGATATTTCAAAACTGGGACCTCCGAGATGGGTCTTCCTCCAGCCTGTGCGTTCTATCAGTGATGTTTCCGTGGGAATGCTGGGAGGATGGGGAAGGAAGATGAGCCCGCCCTACTGTTGGACTCATTTTCCTCTTTCTGGCTAAAAGGATTTCTTGATCTTTCTGGAAATGCTGTGCATTCACTTTGTTTATTTCACACAGTGAAATAAAAGGTGAGCAAGGAGTGTAGAATACAAAGGACGATAATAAAATTTTCATATAATTCCCTTCCCATGCATTCTCATGGCCACCGCCTCAATGGCCTTCAAACAGTCCTTTGAGATCACATTCATTTTCACTCCATTATTTGAATGAGGAAATATAACAAAATGTGTCTACGTGGGATATTTGCAAGAGCTGGGTTGTAAGTATTAAGGAGGAAGTAGTGGGAAGCCAGTTTAGAAAGATCTGAATGGAAGGTGGGTAAATATCCTTGAGAAGCAAAGGACTGGCTTAAAGGTCTGCTTAGAATCTAGTAAGTAAGTGAGAGGAATCATATAAGAAAAATAGAGTAATCATATAGTGATAAAAATATGCCTTTTATTGAGCTCTGTTTCCTCCTGGGCATCATGCTAACTACTGCATGATCTGTTTCAATCTTCGAAAGAAAAGAGCCTGCGAGATAGTTTATCAGTAGCCCTATTTTATAGATGAGAAAATGTGGCTCAGAAAGGCAAGCGACTTGCTCAAGGCCCTACGAGTTGGTAAGCAGTAGAGCTTGGATTCCAGTCCAGCTTGGTGTAGCTCTAAAGCCATATTCTTCTAGAACATGCAGAAGACACACATGCCCAAGAGTCCCTATGTCCTGGAGGGACATCTTTCTTTTTCAAACCAGAAGGAAAAGTGCTTAGAGAACAAATAGAGACTTTTCTCTTTCATGGAAAAAAAAGTCTCCTGCAACCCAAATAAATGAACCCATAAGAAGAGCAGGACAAAGGCTAGAGCCACTGGGAGTTGGCCTTCACCTGCAGAAGAAAGCCCAGAGAATCTCCTGGGGACTGGTGGCCCCGGTTTTTTTTTTTTTTTCCTTCTTCTTCTTTTTTTTCTCCTGCTTTGGAAAGAAGCTTGGCTGTCAGGCTTTGATTCAGAGCAGGAGTGCATTCAGAAGCATCCTCTGGCAAGCCTGGGAGGCTGCTCACATCCCCGGAAAATTCAGTGGGAGAAAAAGTTTATGGAAGCGAGTAGGAGTTTATTCAACAGTGTCTGAGGCCTTTCAGAACCATGAGTGAGTCTCTGTAAAGGAGCAGTCAAGCATAGGCTGGGAATTATCTCTGTTGGGTGCCTACCTGTGACAGGCGCTCAAGAGCTGCTAAGAGGCTCATTCAGTGCCCAAGGGACAATGGCCAGTGGGGACAAACAATTCAGAGGAGTCTATCATTCTGGTGGTGTTATCTTTAGCACTGAATAAAACCGGAGTTCCCCCTTTCTGCCTCCTAGTCAGCACTATTTTTAGGAGCCAGTGGTACTTTTCAACTCTCTTTCACTATTTTTCAACAGGTTCACAAGGGCACGAAGTGCAGTATATAAAAAGAGGATAATGACTTGACTTGAGTGCAGGAAAAGGCCCGATGAACAGAGCAGCCAAGCTTGCCGGCACTAGAATAGATGAAAGTTTGGAGAAGAGTCAAGAAGAAATGGCATTGTCTGCACCGAGAAGCTCCCCGTTTTACATACAGTACTTCTGAGACACTGAAGTAGACTCTCTGAAGTTCAAAGTTTAGAAAAGAAAGAGGCAACTTTGAGCATTTATGAGTGAGAAGTTGGAGTAATGCTAGGCGGCCTCCTGGGCTGAACTGCTCACAGTGCCTAGTGTGGGCCTTTACTACACGGGCGCCCGTGCCTCGGCTTTCTTGGCGTGTCTGCCTTGGGGACCCGTGGTCTGTGGAAGGACCCTGTGCTTGGGCAGGCCCTGCCAGAGCCATCTTGAAATTCTTAATAATTATTAAGAATTATAATTTATTTTTTTCTTGACCAAGGGACTCCACATTCTCATTTTGTACTGGGTCCAGCAAATTGTGCAGCTGGTCCTGGATTAGAGACACGGGAGATGTCACATTACACACTCCCAGACACTGGGCCTTTGCTGTGTCAGACTTCTATGGGGGAATTAAAAACATAATTTATACTCTATACTGTATCAACCCCTAAATTGTATAGCCAGTCCTTTTTTTTTTTGCTTGTGTTTTCATTTCATGCATTGTTCCTCTTATTGGGAAAGAATTCGTGCTAGTTTTTTTTTTAATGCATGTTACTTTAAATTTTCCCTAAAAATGTAGAAGTCTTTTTATTCAAGTCTGTATCTGTGTTCTTGTATTAATTCTGTGCTCCGTATTCCACATGGGATGCCTATTCAAGATTCCTTTATGGGTCCATAGCCAGAGGCTCATGAGGGAATGAGGTCCTTACTGATGTCTAGGGGGACTTGGATTCATCTTGGGAGAGTTGTTCTTCATCTGCTGGGTGCGGAGCGGGACAAAGAAAAGTCAACCCTCTTGTCCCTCAGAGAACAAAGACTGTACATAATGCCTGCTGTTTCATAAGCCGAATCATAGCCCCAAAGCTGGGGATGGCCCGAAGTAAAACGGCATTCACAGAAGTAGAAGAGACATAAAAGTTAACAGATTTGGACAGTGCCCTGTTTAAAATAAAAACAAGGTATTAATGCCATTTTACCTCCCTGACTTTGGACCTCAGGGTTGAAGAGAGAGAGCGTGACAAACTAGATAGGTCAACTTCCCACCCTTTAAAATGTTTCAATTTTAGGAGGAAATTATTACTAACAGTGACAGTCATGACAGCCAACATGGGAAACAGCTGGGATAATGATCACAATGTGGCTTCTGACTTGATTCCTGCATTCTATCCCAATTGGCTCCTGGTTGCTCCATCTCAAAAAGATGAGGCAACAGGCCCTACCTCCCAAGGCTTTTGGCAGCCTCAGACTTGGCTAATGTGTGCCTTCAACCTCTTGAAAGTGGATAACCTTGTCATAAGTGGTTAAAAGCAATCCTTGGCATCCCAGACTCTATTATTTGGACATAGAGTCCTTCCCACTTCTGTCCCCTTCCACCATCTCTTCCTACTTACGTGTCTCATTCTTACGTTGCGTGGGGGTGTATCTGGGCCCCACATCGGGAATGCCCAGGACGCCCGAGGGAACTGGGATTCTGTTTAGGGAGGGTTCTGGAGGCCCCACTCCCAACCCCGACACCTTGGCATCTGCGTGGGCTGATAGTCCAGCGGCCACCCTTTCCTCACCACGGAGTGTTACCTCACAGATGGGGGACCCGGTCTGTGGGAAAGAAGAGACCATGACTTATCGGAACATATGGTTTCTTAATTCAAGTTAAAATGTCTGAACCCTGTTGCATCTGGTGCCATTTTAGTTTGTTAAAAATGCCACACAAGGCTGTGACTAAAGGGGAAGAAACGGAGAAAAATACAGTTATTACACACTCAAGAGCCAGGTTTTGCGGCTCATTACCCAGTGGCCTCCGTGACTAATTAGGTTTTGTCACTGTTGCTGGGTCATTATGCCTTAATTTTTTTGCATAGTTATTCAGCCGTCACTTGAGGAAAAATGCCGTAGAGAAATACCCTTCTCCATCTCTCCTCCTCTGAATCACTCAGGCTAAAAAACTCTTCGGACAGAGAGTACCCGAAACTGATGAAATGATCATTTCGCCACAAAGGGACAAAGAAGTGTTAGTGGATTAAAGAGGCGCTTCTTTATCTGACGGCAAAGACCTCATTGAGGAGTGGAGGGCGCGATTCAGTGGGGAAGATCATTAACTTTGAAGTCAGTCATCCAAAGATAATGTTTGTCCCTTTGCTTCCTTTGTTGCCCAACTGGCCTTAGCAACCTCTATTTTTTAACTCATCCTTGGAAAACTGGGGGAAAACGCATAATAAAATAAAGGCCTTAGGTCTTCTACAGGCCGGAGGCCTAGGTTAATTTCTGCTGGCAGCAGGGGGAAATTGAAGACACCGTGGTATTAGCACAGTGGGGCTTGTGTTGGGTCTGGGATGGTAAAAGGTCCCATGGTGAGAGGGGAGACATTGGTGTCAATCATGGGGTGGGGCACCACAATGGCTGGTAATTGGCGTGGGTCCACCTTCTACTCCGTCCTGCTGCGCCTGCAGCCCCCAGCCCTCTCTCAAGCCCCATCGCTAACAAGTAAACAATTTATCAGGGTTAGGTCTCCTGCGGGTTGGCCCATCACACGCTTCATTCAGCCCCGGTACCCCCCCAGCCCCCGTGCCAGCCCCGCCACACACACAAAAATTTACGTACACCGTGCAATTTGGGGCAGACGCACCATGTAGCAACAAATTTACAACAGGCCTACCATGAAAATGGCTGTGTCAATATAGCTGCAAACTAGGATAGCCCAGCAGCTGTGTCGGGCCAGAACTGGTGGCCCCCAGAGGGTGTCAGGGGGACGGGGTCACAGGCATTGGATCATATCAGAGCCAATTATGACCCCTGCGTTTCTGACACAATAACTCACACAGATGTTCACTAGGATCAATCAATGTCTTATAAATAGCCTAGCCATTTTAATGTCGTTCTCGGGACTTGTTTATTCTGGGCTTCATTTTTTGAATGGGTTGTGGTTCCTCAGGAACCTGAGTGTGGGGCTTGAGGCTTGAGATGAGGATTTTGATCGAGTTGGGTGTTGTATAGAAAATGGGGCACTAGACTGTTGGGAAACCCCAGCTCTGCCTCCTTCACCAGCGGTGTGACCTTGCTTAGGTTATCAGTTCCTCAGACCCGAAGGGCATGTCTTACAGCCTGAATGAGATTTGGGGGAGGGAGGCGATACATCCAGTATGACAAACTATTCTGTGTAAAGCGGGAAGTAGCATTTACTGAGCATGTCCTACGTGACACGCTTTATCTTATTTAATCCCCAGCAACTCTAGGAAGGAACTGTTGTCACCTACCTTTTACAAGTCAGGTTAAGTGCAGCTTCACAAAAAAGGAAGGGGGTGGATCATAGGCACCAGAAATGCAATTTAGAACCAAGTCTGTCTGCCTAAGATTGATTCTGTTTCTGGGCTGTTTTGTTAGGGAGCAGCAACACCTAAGGAATTTTAAATGCATGTCATATTCAGATTGTTAAAACAGTGCTGCGTCTGCAAATTATTCCTTTGGAAGGTTGGGATGCAGGGGAAAATTCCTTTAAGACGGGCAGAGCTTGGCAATACAAGGCTTTTTTGTTTACTAATTTCAAACATTCTGTCATTGACTTTCACTGTAAAAGTGTCTACCCAATCCACCTCACCCTCAGTGATTAGAGACAGCATTATTTCATGTGCCACCAAGAAAGGAAATTCCTGTCATTTATAACTTTAGGGTGCTATTAATTATAGGACTTCTCCTCATTTGAGAGAGATTAAAATGGAGAAAATTGTGCATTTTAGAATCAAATATATGTACTTCGATCTCAGTGTCATAGGGCTGGTGAATTTTTCCAAATTCTTCTTGGAGCGAGCAATGACTCAATTTGTTGTTTCTCATCTCTCAGATATCGAGGGTCTGGGCAGGGGCACAGCAGCCACTGCGAAAATAGCAAAACAATAAATGAGTGAATGAAATGTTTGATGCATTCCTACTCCCGAAGGAATGCAGAAACCACACTTTGGGGAGGAGTATTTTCTGTCCCACCCTGTTTTATACTTTCACCCCAAAATGAAGGAGTTTGGGTCAGAGGGCCTCCCTCTTAGCATTCCCGGTTGTGAGTTTGGCCGATCCCGGATCCCTGGGGTCTTTGTGTGGTGAGCCTTGCTGAGCTCCCTGTGCAGGAAGGGAGAGGGACAATCTCCCCAGCCAGGAGTCTCTGTACCATTGTCCTCCCTTGCAGCTGAGACAAAGGAGCAATTTTATGCTAATCAGCGTACATGAAATGAGCATTTTTTTTTACAAATTTTACTTCTTTCACTTGGAAACCCCATAAATGAGAGGAGCCTATGCAGCCTCACTCCTCAGGGCAAGAGGCTCACAGCTGGTGGGGCCTTGGTTGGGAATGCCTGCAGGCTGGGGAGAGCTTGATGGGAGGCATCTGGCCTTGAAAGCTCTGTATTCTATCCTTCAACTTGGGGCCCTGTGCATTGGTGTTGCGGGAGCTGGCTTTGTGGAAATGAAACTAATATACTCACCTATTTGAGGAGAGCATGGTCCATACTAGGGGTTGAGGGGTGTAGTCTCCAGTGTCAAGGAGAAAGAAAAGTAGAAAAGAGCCTCCATTAACCAGATCTCCACAAGGCAACGATATAGGGACGCCTTCCAGGATAATGCAAGCCCTTTGAAAAAGGAAAATATGCCAGCTGTGCTGAGCACTTGCCACCCCTCACAACGTGTCCCCAGTCAACCTCCTGGGTCTCTTTCAAGCTTCCCAAGCTCCTGAGGTCCTGCCCAGCAGGCTATGTGCTCACTGGACTCCATGCCTTTGACCTTGCCCGTGCAGCTTCTGTCACAGGTTGTGGGATTGTTCATCTGCCTTATCTACTTCCTTTTCACCTGTCAGAATCTTCTGCATGGTCCTCATGTTCTGATTCAAATTTCCCCTCCTCCTCCATGCAGCCTGTCCTGATTTCTTATGTCAGGAGGAATGTGGTCTTTCCCTCCTGTTAAAAGATAAACTGAGGCATATTAAAACTTTTAAGAGTTTATTTGAGCAAAAATCCATTTGAGTTGGGCATTGCTAAACTTGATGTGGTTAGGAGTTCTCTGCCAACAGGAGCTAGGAGAAAGGCTTTTATAAAGAAGAAGCAGATGTCAAGCAAGGAAACTATTTGATTGGTTGTAGCTTAAAGCTGAGATGGCCGTTTCTGATTGATTTTGATTCTTTAACCTTGAGGCATTTACAGGCTCAGATTTTGGTTTGCATATGTAGACTGTCACGGCATTAGAGCCACCTCAGTCTAATGGCCCGCTTATTTAATTCGCTTGACATTAGACCCCGGTGGCACTACCTTAGAGTGCTCACGTGCCTGCCGTGAGAGTCACTTTGTGACATTTTATGGATATAGCTCAGGACTGCCTGATTCTCAGAGCAGGTTGCCATGGACTACAAAGGACTGCCTGGGAAAAAGACCCTCCGCTGGGCCAGGCAGGACACGAAGAGGAGAGACCCAGATACAGACCCTTACGCGTGCAGTTCGCCAGGCTGAACACAGAGCAATTTTTGTAGCTTTCTTAAAATGAAAAAGGGCATCTTTCATATTGAAAAACAGAAAAGCAAAAAATTTTTAAAAATTGCCATAGTTCTGCCACCAAGAGATGTCAAAAATTAACATACTGGACTTTTTCCCTTAGCTTCCCCCCCTCTATGATTATGTCTTTTTCTCTGAACATTATAATTTAAACTGCTATCCATTTGTTAAACTTCATTTTTTAATCATGGAAAATTTGAAACATATACACAAGTAGAGAGGATAATATAATGAACTCCAATAGTACAATAAAGTAAAATTGATGAATGCAATAATGAATTAACATATTCCCCTGTCTTCTGAATTTCTTTTAAATTGGCATTATATCTCAAGTGTGGTCTTGAGCTGGCAACATCAACACCTGGGAAGCTGATGTAAATACAAATTTGGGGGCCCCACCCAGACCTATCAAAGTAGAAACTTTGGTAGAGGGTCCCAGCAATCTGTGTTTTATCAAGCCCATGGGTGATTTGAATACGCCCTAGAGTAGAGAGGCCACTGAACTAGAGATTTGAACAGGCTCAGGATTGATTTTCTGACGTGACTGCTTCCTTGGAGGTGCAGTGTGCTTACATCAGCAGGCACCAGTCTGCCTGGCTCCATGTTTGTGATGTTTGCTACCATCAGCGATCACTAGATCAAGGTCATCCTCGGTGCTGTTGACATGTCAAGCAAGATAATTCTTCGTTGTGAGGGACTGTCTTGTACGGTTTCAGATGTTTAACAGTGTCCCTGCCTCCACTCGGTAGATGCTATAACACCCCTTCCCAGTCATGACTGGGAATTGTCTCCATAAATCGCCACATGTTCCCTAACCAGCAGAATGTCTTCCGTTGAAACCACTGCTCTAAACTCATCATGTCCTTAGGGTTTGCAGAGTGTTGATTTTCTAAATATATCTTCATTCAGTCTTCACTTATTGGCTGATGTGCTTTACAAAGACAGACTTCACCTGAGCAACCAATGGCTTAAGGTAGATACAGTCAGTCCTGTAAGAAAGGCAGGATCAATGCTTAATTCTTTTTCTTTATTTGCCAGTTTTTAAAATAGTGGGTTGTTTCCCTACGATATTCTAAAGACTGAAAATGAAGTTTTGTTTTGGAATCTTTTATCGCTTTGCTTTGTGGATTTAATCACATTTAAATTGTTCAAATGATTGCCTAATTTAAATGGCTACAGAAAAATGTATTTTAAATCAAGGCAAGTGGTGTTTACAAATCAGCTCAGCAATAGTAATATCAAGGAAGACTGGTCCCAGGTGACACATTGTGACCCATCTGTCATTTACTCATTCATCCTTTCAGCAAATACTTATTGAACCCCCTCTCCCTGCCAAGCCCTTTGCTAAGTGCTTGGAATATAAGGTTGAAGAAGAGGTTATCTTCTCTCATAGGTAGAGGGACCAGATAATTTCTTATGCAGACTAGGACACTTTTAAAAGTGAAAGGGAAGCTATTAATAATTACACTGAGTCCATAGGCATAAATTGGGATGCCTTAGGCAAACTGATGGAGACTATACTGCCCTAGCAGGACCTCGCACACTGGGCTGTGTTTCAAGAGCAGGGTCCTAAACCTGGGTTTGGTGTGCCTGCTGAGGAGAATACTCATCTGAGCAGCCACGTTACCAAGTCCCAGGGAAGAAGACAGAGGCCAAGTTATCAAACCTGGACAGCCCAAGGTCAGGAACAGGGATCATGCTTGAATCCCAAACTTTAGCGTAAGGTTCTCTGACTTCCTTTGATTCAGAGCTGAAGGTAAAAAAAAAAAAAAATGTTCAAGCTTAACGCAAAATTTGATGGAGATTGTTGCTCTACTTGCCCAGGCATTTTGAATGCAACAGCCACACAGTACACATGCTCACTCAACAGCGTCTACTGTCCCCAACGATTAGTGCAGTGAAGTCATCATTGCTCACCCATGCGCATTCCAGTCCACTCTCCTTGGCTGCCAGGTTACATCAATGTTGTGCGAACCATTCTCATTATATCAACAATGGCTGGACTTTTCCCAGACAGGCCTCGTATTATTTCCGAGATAGCATTAAGTTGACCACTCCTGGATGGCATATATTTCACAGCCTGTGAACTGACCACCCCTGGAGGTACAGTTTAAGCTACCTGGCTCATCTGCACTATCACATGATTATACGAAAGTATTTTAAAACACTACGGACATTGTAACTCCAGACTGCTGACCACTAAGCTGAGCTGCCAACAGGACAAGTGCCAGAATCATGGAAGCAGGTTTATATATAGTCTCTCATTTCCTTCTCAGAACCTCGTTTTCCTCATGTGAAATGGGAGTGACTATACCAGCCAAAGGTAACGAATCCAGGATTGTTGTGAGTTCAGGTGAAATGTAAATTGTCATCCTGTCTTTATGTCTCTGTCTACTGACCTGTCCCCAGGTTCTTAGATATACCTATTCAAGTTAATTTAATAATTGAAGCCCTATAAACCCTGAAACTGAGAGAATAGGTTTAATTTCCAATTTAGACTCTCTATAATACCAGAATGTGGTGAAAATAAAATTAGGCAGAATTTTTATTTTACCAACAAGACTTAATATCCATATATTTCAAAACATCCTGAAGTGTCCCTGACTTTTTTTCAGAATTCATCTGAATATTGAATAGGCCTGGACTGAGCTTTGGTTTGGAAATTAAGCCCTACTCGTTAACATTTGCCTAATCCCCCCTGTGGATCCAGGGTTGTGTTCTCAAAAAAAAAAAAAAAAGGTGGGGGGGAAACAGCTAATTATTAGGGCTTTCATATGAGATTCTAGACACCCCGAATTTCCCCCTATTTCAGAGTCTTTGGTGATCAGAACAAAGCACTCGGGAGATTAACGTGTAATGTTTCAATAGGTGTTTTGTCCTTTGTTGTGCAAAAAGGGAATATGTTGACTCTTTTTCCAAGGATGGAAATCTCTTTCCTTTTCACAGGGACACACACAACCAAGACTGCCTCTTCTTGCATCAACGTTACCAATTTTACGTGGACAGTCTCCCTTTTGCAATTTTTTAAAAATGGTGATTTCCTTTTGAAATCAATATTTCCTTTTTAGCAGTTTGCTGCTTGCTGCCTGCTCTGTGAATCTATTTCCTCATCTGTCAAAACAGACAAAATGATTCGCCACTTCACTGACCCATAGAAATTGTAATAACAATGTAAGTGTCTGAAGTGAACCAGCTTTGAAGAGAGCAGTCGAACGTACTCAAGCCATTGCTTGTGGTGGATATTGTGAAGTTTTCATTCAGGAATTTGTGTTTCTATGTATTTATTCAATAAACATGCATTGAATGTCTTCTGTCTCCCAGGTAGAAAAGTAAATAAAACTATAGTCACTTCCCTTTAAAGAGTGTCCAGTATGCTGGATATAAACTTTTCTCTTGCTCCTCCCTTTTTTTCACATCTCCGTTTCTCTTTCCTCTTTGAATTTCATCGATGTCTCCTCAAAAGAGACATAAACCCTAACTGCGTTGGCCGGACTCAAGATTGAAATGGCAAGGATTGGCTGAAGCTGCCTGAAGCAATAACTTACTATGAGGGGAAAAGTTTACCAAACATCGGGGAACGATTCTAGATTCATTTCCCTATTAGGAAAGTTACTTCTCAACAACTCAAAAAGTGAAACATTTAAACTATTTCAATGCTTCAAATTTTTAGGAAACAAGTACAGTATAAATTTATACATGTTTTTCCGTTTAACTCAGTTCATACTTATCGAATGCCTGTTAGCTCTCTAATGATTGCCATTGAATTGTTCCATTATCGTCTTCTTCACAAAGGCAGCGGACATCGGATGTTGAGTGGGGTGTATGATTCACGATAAAACACCTGGGTGTCCTCCCTACACAATACTAACTGTGTACATTTGGAAGGCATTGCGCGTATTTGATTTTATATTAGCTATATATCTGAATTGTTTGTTCAATTTTTTACTTTTGATCAACATAAACAAAATAAAAACAACACGACAGCAACAAAAATAAAGGAAGAGCGATTTTGTGATTTAAAAATTGCAAATGTGCCTTGGAAGCCTTCTGCCCTAAGAACTGCAGATACGACACTGATGATACTTTACTCGTTATCTATCTGGTTTGGAGTGTTGCTACGTCACCTGCCTCTGGGCCTCGGTTCCCTATGAACCTGATCTCTAAACTCTTTCTATTGTGAGCTGATGTAGTTCCATTTCTGTTCAGTCATCAGGTACAAATGAAGACCTGCTCTATTGTAGAATTGCCGTTTGCACAGGAGATATCTGTGGCTATTGATCCCTACTACAGAGTCTGATGCAGAATTAGTTCATTTCTCCCCTGGTGGCAAGAACTGTATGAGAGAACACGAGGTTTGGAGTCAGCATTTCCTCATCGTCTAGCACACAGGTGGCAAACACAAGGCCGAATCTGGCCCTCCACCTTGTTTTATCTGGCCCAGCACCTTGTTTCTACCTGGCCGCAGCGCCGAGCTCCTTGCCCATAGTTAAGGAGTAGTTACATTTATGTAGTCCTGAAATTACATTCGGCCCTTTGAAGGCAACCGTGAAGCTGATGTGGCCCCCGGTGAAAATGAGTTTGACACCCGTGGTAACATCTGCAGGATTTCCCCACAGGGTCCCAGTCTCCCCATCTACAAGGGGTGGTAATATGTGGAACTTAGCTTTTGTCAGGATCAAGTGAGATGATGTATGCTATTTAATGCATAAGGAGTACTCCAAATATTAATTGCACCTATCACCTTATTTCTAATTATTGATCATTCATTAAGCGCTCCAGGGCTGGTTGCCACATTGTATCACCTCAGGTACTTAGAGCAAATTGATGTTGTATCACAGAATTAAAGCTTGTGTTCTTGTTTTTAAACTACCTCTCACTGCCTCGTTGCAAATGCCTCGACTATCTGAATTCCCTAAGCTTTCTTGAAGCTCTTTCCATCACTAAGAATTGCAGTCCCTCTTGCAATCACACCCAAGGAACATCTGCTCAGAAAAGCCAGTCAATATCGTGGAAAAGTTCAAAGAATGCAGACCATTAGTAGTGTCAGCTTTACAACCAGGAGGTAATGGCATTAAAGGGAATGGTTATAATACCCAACAATAGTAACCTCATTAACCAGTGATTTATCATGATGAAAAGACCTGTTTAACCTTTGGTCTCCACAAGCTTTCTCCTTTTAACAAAAAGGACTATTATTTCAAGTTGTCAGGAGATAATTTGTGAGTTGTTCAAGGACAGCTTCAATTACTCTTAAGACAATTATATAGAAACTGTATTCCCTGCAAGGTGCCTGCACGACAGTTTTTGCTTTCTTCACTCATTTTTCTGGGAACAATCAAAAAGCACAGGAGTTTGGTGGCTTTTGCCACAAGAATCCATGGCGATTGCACCTTCTTATGGCCCTGCTGTATCCGTCTGATTACAAATTGGGCTTTCTCTGAGACTCGTGTTTGGGAGACTTGATTGAAAAGGGTTTATTGGCATTTAAGGTGACCGGTCGAGCTCCTCTGTCATTCCATGTCACATTTATGGAGGGATTGTTCTGAGATCAACCAAGTTGGGCGCTGTGGGGGGACACAGCAATGGATGGGGCTGGGCTCTGCCTCCTAGAAGGTCATAGATTTCTCTGGGGATGGTCTCGCGGCTCGTCGTTTCAGAGCCTTTCTAGTGGTTCATGGAATGACTGTCTCCTGAAGGTCTCCTGAGGGTTGGGTCTGGCAGTGGCTGAGGGGCTGCCTCTCTCATGAGGAGGAAACTGATCGGAACATTAGAGAGATAGGGACAAAGAAACAGAAAACGTACCTTTTGGTACTGAAAAGGTGTTTGGGCTCGTGCAGTTGCTGGGAATTCTTAACTCTGCTGGGTGAATTTTGTCCCTGTGACCCGCACTGAGAAGGGAGAAAAACTGTAACATCTGTGCCACTCTAGATCGGGGCCTCTTTAGAGCAAAAACTGTCAGTTGTGACAAATTGAGCCCAATTGTATGGAGGCTTTTGTGAGGTGGACAAATGTCCATCAGGGTCTCAAACAACCACCAATCTCTGTTCACTTGCCTCTTCTCTCTAATTTACACCCTTGGGTCCCTGAGGTGACAAACCCCACTATTTAGTCGCCTGACCACAGTAAATAACACCAACTGGAGGACTTTTAACTGAAGATGTTTAGAGAAAGCCCACCTTCCAGAATGGGTTGGCAGGCATTTCAACTGCTCACTCACATTGTTCTATTACTGATGCAGGAGCAAGAAATATTGGAAATGTGGTCATCCTTGATGACGCTTGTCTTCCGGGGTGACCCTGAACCCCAGTGTGTGGTTATTGGTTAAAATTGTTGATGCCATCTTTATGAAAACATGTTGCTTGTTATTTGGGGTGTGCCAATATTTTGTCTTGTATACTGTTTTCAATTTTTGTTATTAAAGACAAATTTCACATTTTCATACTAGTATTTTCTTGGGGAATATTATTACCCACTACCTGGCTTTGGTTGCTTGTAAACTTTTTATTTTTGCTCTAAAAAATTTTTTTTTGAAACCTAAGAAGTCATTTCTGATTTCATTAGGAGGGAAAGAATGAATAACATCCAATTTTATCTTAATAAATATTTCTACCTGATTATATCACTACATGGATTTCATTAAAATACATAAATTCAGGCTCTTTCAAGACATTAGGATCTAAGTAATTGAACAGAATAATAGAGAAAGAAGGGGAAGGATCTAATAGAATCTATTCTTAAACTGCCATTACTAATTAATCAGTTTACTTTTGAGTGCTGTATACCTGCTAACTTCCATAGAAGTTCTGAGGCAGTTTAAATAAAGTTGCAAGACACAAAATGAGAGATTAAGAAATCATAGAAAGGAAGGGTTAAGTCATTAGGAACCAGAGACAGTTATTTGGCTTAAACCAAAAAGAAATAGGATAAGTTACATAACTCCCATTTTATAATGAATGGACTGATGGAGGTTTATCAGGAAAACCAGACCTTTTCTGGGGGGATGGGGAATTCGGAAAGAAGTTCTTTATAGATGGTTGAGTTTTAAACTATTAGTTTCAAAAGGAAATTGTGTAGATCATTGTCTCTTAAGGTCCTGCCTTCACATTTGAGCAGAGAAAAAAGCCTGGGAATCAGGAATGCTATGTAAGTCCTGCATCGCACTACTTAAAATATTAACAAACCAGAGGAAATCAATGCTATGTCCATCATCTCGACAGAAAAACCCCAAACCTATAAATAAGTATGTAAGTAAATACAGAAAAATTTTAAGTAAAAAGGCTACGAGAAAAGGGTGAAAGCAGGTATATCAGAGTCAAGGTTATTGCGGTATCTCATTGCCTGTGGCCACCGTGGAGACAATTGGGAATGGGCCTGTTGGGAACGGATGATGTATCCTTTTGGATAACGGTTCCCAATGGGCGGTGGAAACCTCAATTCCTTTTGAGGAATAAAAACTTTGAGGAATTTGGTGTTTGGGTAAAATTAATGCTTAATTCACTGAAATTTAAGGGAAAAAAAGCTATATTTACTTTGACTACTACTTATGTATGAAATCTTTCTAACATTTCCGTCAACCCTTTGTTACCTAAGGACGAAAACACAGCTGAATCTTGCCTGATAATTCTGGATCTTACTGGCTTTGGAATGATCATTTTGAAGAGCAGGTCGTACTGTGAGATAAGCTATGAAGATAAGCTATGAGTCTGTGGGGGCACAGACTCTCCTGTGCTCATCTTCCCTGCTGCAGAGCTGAGGAGAGGCTACAGAGACAGTAGGAGTCTGTAGCCACCGATGAGTTAGTTGAAGGGATTGTGGAAAAGGACTAGGACCAGGAGACTTCTCTGCATTGACCCCGGCAACCAACCAACATAAGCATTGTTAGTTGGTTTTAAGTAAAGTCCTGGCAGAAGAATCTTAGAATTTGAAGCCTGGAAGGACCTTCATGTTGAGGTCTGATGTGGCCGGTCATATCCTTTCCCCTCCGATTTCAGAAAGAGTTGACAATTAGTCACAGATTGCTGGTAGAGCTGGACTGGAAAAATGACCTTGCTCTAGACACCCAGTGGAATTTCCACGATTGTCACCTGCTTGTAAAGAGACAATGGGTTTGCAAGATGGACAGTGGCCCAAACCAATGTAAAACTTTTTTAAATTTCCAATTTTAGGTTGCATTTGATTACTAGTGAGGTTGAATCTTATGTGTATTTTCTCTTTCTATGAATTATATTATGACTTCTTCATTATGTCCTTGGATTATATTTTTAACTAAATGCTCATCTCATTCATTTGCAAGAAGTTTTTTTCTTCTTTTATTGGCTTCATTTATTGAATAATGGACCTGAGACATTTTCCTCACTATTTTGAAAAGTCACCTTTGTCAAATATTAAATTCATTATATACTTAAGTATGTTTCTAATATCTTCTAATTCAGAAAAATGTTCTGTTTTTTCTGAAAGTGAAAGTACAAAGTGCTACACTGTTTTATTTACTGTAGTTTTATAATATGTTCTGATATCTAGTATCTAGTATAACACACACTGTGTCCTTCACACTGATTCAATACAATACTTTTCCAAAGTGTTCTAGACTGTTCTCAGGTCTTAATATTCTGGATGTACTTGAAATTGTATTTGAGTTTAAAAATATATAACTGGAATTTTATTTTTTTTAATTCAAAATTTTTATTGACCTGTCATTATACTTCTAGATTAATCTGAGAAGAATTTACAGCTTTATAATAATCAGCTTATCGCTGAAGGACATGCTAGGTCTCATCATTTATTCAAGTATT
Source organism: Desmodus rotundus (assembly GCF_022682495.2). Classification (NCBI taxonomy): domain Eukaryota; kingdom Metazoa; phylum Chordata; class Mammalia; order Chiroptera; family Phyllostomidae; genus Desmodus; species Desmodus rotundus. The sequence continues at coordinate 31,337,047 of NC_071391.1, read as the reverse complement.
TGTTTTAGTTCCTCAGTAAAGTTTTATGGCTATTTTATTTAAGTTCTGCAAGTTTTGGTTTATCAAAGATATTATATTGTTGTTTTTGTCATTATTACTGGCACCTGTTTTTCCATTATATCTTCCAATGGGTTGCTAATTTTTTGCAGCATTCTCCTCATAGATTATTTTAAAAAGACAAATATTCTAATTGGTCCCAATAGTATTTTTAAAATACTTTATTTATTTATTTTAAGAGAGAGGGGAAAGGAGGGAGAAAGAGAGTGAAAGAAACATCAACCAATGTGTGAGAGATACATCAATCAGTTGCCTCCCACACATCCCCTGCACGACCTAGCCTGCGAACTGCGCATGTGCCCTGCATGGGAATTGAACTGGAGACCTTTTGATTCACAGGGCACTGCTCAATCCACGGAGCCACACCAGCCAGGGCACTCCAAAGGTATTTTTTATTGTGGTAAAAACATACAACATAAAATTTACTATCTTAAGCCATTTTTAAGCGCACAGTACAGAAGTGTTAACTAGGTTCACATTGTTGTGCAAGAGATCTCTAGAACTTCCTCATTGTATGGAATGGAACTGTGTACCCATTGAACAACTTCCGTTCCCTCCTCCCTCTGGCCCCTGGTAACCGCAGTCTACTTTCTCCTGCTGTGAGTTTGACTGCGGTAGATGTCTCACGTGAGAATGAAGCAGCATTTATCTTTTTACAACTGGCTTATTTCACTTAGTATAATCCTGTAGAGGTTTCATCCTTGTGGTAGCATATGACCGGCCTTCTTTGCATTTATTTTCTTGGGTTTTCCAACTGGACAATTACATAATCATTAATAATTCTAATTTTATCTCTACTTTTATAACTTTATATTACACTCCTTCTGGCATTTCAGCTGATAATTTCAAATAATTCTTCATAATGTTCTATTTTAATTGCATAATAGTTACATTATTACTTTTTATTTATTGAGGGTTTTTTAAAAAATTAGGAATACATGTAAATAGATTGATTATCTTATGTTGAAACATTATTGAAATTTTGGAATAAACTCTATTTGGCTAAGGTGCATTGTTCTTTTAAAATATTGCTTAGTCCTGGCCAGTGTGGCTCAGTGGGTCGGGCATCATCCTGCAAACCTAACGGTTGCCGGTTCGATCCCCAGTTAGGGCATATGCATGGGTTGCGGTTTGGTCCCCAGTCAGGGCACGTGCAAGATGAAATTGAGCAATGTTTCTCTCACATCAGTGTTTCTCTCCCTCCCTTTTTCCCTCCTTTCTCTCTTTCTAGAATCAATAAAAGAAATTTAAAAATAAAATATTGCTCAAATAAGTTTGCTAATATTTTTTGTGGTATATCTATATCTCTAATCAAAGTTCTGGAGTTTTCCTTAATTGCTATCTTTGTAAAGATGACCTATCAGTTTTGGGCTATTTTCATGTCACATTGGGAAACTTCATGTTTTTCTGTTCTCTGTAACAATATGAACGCATAAGCATACTGGTTCCTTAAGAGGTGGACTTAACTCACTTGTACATTGGTTTTGTTTCAAAGCTTTTATGGGAGGCATTAGCCATAACACTTTTAAAAAATAAATCAGATTTGTTGGGATACAATTTATATAGAATAAAATTCACCAGTTTTAGATGTGCAGTTCAGTGAGTTTTACTGTATATGCAGTCATGTAATAAATAACCAATCAAGATATAAAATATTCCAGTTATCCCCCAAATCTTATCTCATTCTAGCCCCTGGCAACCCTGACCCTGTTCCTGTAGTTTGGCCTTTTAAAAAAATTTCATATAATCCTAACTTTAGTTTTTCAGTACAAGGTTATAGATGGCCTTTATAAAGTAGAGGATGTGCCCTTCTATTCCTATCTCACTGAACATGTTATCACGAATAGATGCTGGATTTTGTGAAAGGCGGGGTTTTATTTTGCATCAATTAATGTAACCATAGGGTGTTTTGTATGTAGTTCATAGACCTGATTGATTAGATCAATTCACTTTCAAATGTTGAATCAACCTTGCTTTCTGGGGGATAAACTCTATTTGCTCATGATGTATAATTTTTATACACTGGTGGATTCTAATAAAGTTTTGCTAAGAATTTTTGTGTCATGAGGGATATTAGTTTGTTGTTTCCCTTTCCTATGATATCTTCCTGGGGGTTTGCTATCAGGGTAATGCTGACCTCATAAAATAACTTGGCTAGTGTTTTCTCCTCTTTTTTTTTTATTGTTGTTCAATTACAGTTGTTTGCATTTTCTCCCCACCCCTCCACCCCGCCCCAGCCAAACTTACCTCCCTCCCCAACCTCCACCCTCCCCCTTGGCTTTGTCCATGTGTCCTTTATAGTAGTTCCTGAAAACCCCTCTCCCCACTGTCCCCTCCCCACTCCCCCCTGCCCATTGTTAGATTGTTCTTAACTTCAATGTCTCTGGTTATATTTTGTTTGCTTTTTTCTTTTGTTGATTATGTTCCAGTTAAAGGTGAGATCATATGGCATTTGTCCCTCACTGCCTGGCTTATTTCACTTAGCCACAATGCTCTCCAGTTCCATCCATACCGTTGCAAAGGGTATAAGCTCCTTCTTTCTGCTGCACAGAATTCCATTGTGTAAATGTACCATAGTTTTTTGATCCACTCATTTGCTGATGGGCACTTAGGTTGCTTCCAGTATTTGGCTATTATAAATTGTGCTGCTGTGAACATTGGGGTGCATAGGTTCTTTTGGATTAATGTTTCAGGGTTCTTAGGGTATAATCCCAGCAGTGGAATTGCTGGGTCAAAGGGCAGTTCCATTTTTAGTTTTCTGAAGAAATTCCATACTGTTTTCCACAGTGGCCTCACCAGTCTGCATTCCCAATCTCTTCTATCTTATATACAAGTTTGTATAAAGTTGGAATATTCCTTTCTTAAATATTTGGTAGGAATCACCAGTGAACCCATTTAAGCCTGATGTATTATAGGTGGAAAATTTTTTGAAAATAAATTCAATTACGTTAATAAAGGACAGTTCAGATCATCTATTTCTTTTTGAGTATTTTGTGTCTTTCAAAGGATTTTCCCATTTCATCCAAGCTATGAAAATTTTTTGGCACAAGATATTTATATTAACATCTTATTATCCTTTTAATTTCTATAGGGTATATGAAGTCTGGTTGCCCCGTTGTATTTTCCTGAATCTCATCAATGGTCTGTAATCTCCTCCTTCTCAAAAATGATTTTAGTTTGGGGAAGCCAGAAGTCACAGGATGTCAATTCTGGATTGTAGGGGGCTAAGTCACCTGGGTGATTCCATGTTTTGCCAAAAAACTCTGCATGAGATGTGATGCATGAGTGGGCACATTGCCGTGATGAAGCTGTCAATCACCAGTTGCCCAAAGCTGAGGCCTTCTGAATCATCCAAATAGTTCCCGCAGAGGAATGTTCAAGCTTAATGCAAAATTTTAATGTAGATGTGTTACTCGCTCAGTCATTTTGAATACAACGGCCACACAGTACATGTGCTCACTCAGAGGTGTCTACCACCCCCACTGACTAGTACAGTGACTAGTACAGTCTAGTACAGTGACTGTACTGTCTAGTACAGTTGTCATTATTCACACACGTGCATTCTGGTCCACTCTCCTTGGTTGCCAGGTTACATCGATGTCACACAAACTATTCTTATTGTATTAACAATGGCTGGACTTTTTCTGGACAGATCTCATATATTAATGTTTTCTCTTTCACTTCTAATATTGGTAATTTGTGTCTTCCTTCTTTTTTTCATGATCAGTGTGGCTAGAAATACCAATTTTATTGATCTTTTCAAAGAACCACTTTTACCTTCATTGAAAGTAATTTCTCAATTATTTCATTTTTAGTTTTATGGTCTTCTGCCTTTATCTTTATTAGGTCCTTCCTTTTGCTTCATTTGGTTTTAATTTGATATTGCCTTTTTAGTTGTATAAGATGGATACTTGGATTATTGATTAAAGGTCATACTTGCTTTCCAATATAAACATTTAATGCCATACATATTCCTCTTCACTATATCAATAGGGTTTTTAGTATGAAAAATAAGTTTGCTTCCTGCTTATTAATTTATATAGTCTAGGTCGAATTGACAGGTTTCTAAATGCTTAATGACAGTGTCGGCATTACTTATCATGGATCAGTTGTAAATATTTTGGTCAGTAGGTCACATATAAGTGTTCTGCTTTACAAGACAAGACATGGGTTCTAATGCATATTTGCTCACCACGTGGATGAAAAAACAGGTGAGAGCTAGAAGGAGAACATTGTACCCGTGACCTCTGATGTAGCCAACTGGAAAAAGAGAAGAACGGGCCTTGTGGAAACAGCAACCCTTAAAACCCCCATGGCCCAAGAGAGAGGCATGGTTCCAAGGAGTCAGGCTCCATCCCTGTCCCACCTTAGAGAAAGGGCTAACAGTGCCATTGTAATACCTAAAAGAAAGTAGTAATTTCCATTCTTCAGACCTATTGTATAAGCAGAAGAAGAGACAATGGTCCCACTCTCCTTGCCACCCTCCCCAATTACCTCCCACTTCCGCAACTTACACACCTCAGAGACAAACTACACTTAATAAATACAGTTTACTAACTAAGCTCACCTCGCTTAAGGGATATACCTAAACTCAACCAGCTTATTAGTATTAAAAAGAAAGAATGAAAGGTTTTCTGACCTTTAGTACCATGTGCTCTTTCCACAATGTTAAGTGTAGTCATTTTCCTCTTCTCTTTTAGCTTATAACCGAAATGTAGGACCGTGGGTTTGTGTGTAGCGAGAGATATGTAGATTTTAATTGTTTAAAGATTTTGATTAATCAACTCTGGTTAATAGAGTAAATGTCCTATGAAAGAGTCCTGCTTTAAGAAATAGGAATTTTAATGGTAACAGCGATTACTTAGCTTTGAAGCCTGAATCTGTCTGACTCAAAACTCTGTGATGTTTTCACTTTGTTCCTTTTCTTCTCACATGTGATTACAAGCCCCAAATCTTAAATGCACTTGGCTTTTGAGTCCCAAAGGCATCGTTTTTCTTGCTGTTTTCTCAGCTGCACAATACTTGCCCCCAGAGTACTGACCCCAGGACACAGGGCTCTAGATCCTGCCCTTATTTTCACTTTACCAGAGAACTCCATGCAGTTCTGTTTGAAGCTGCAACTAGGCTTGAAAGAGCAGTTGCTCCTCTTACTAAATTGTCCCAAGAGCAAGTAGTCAGCCTGCTCACTCTCCTGCCAGCCAGTCTCCCGCTCCATCCACACCCCCTTTACCAAAGCAAAGAAGTGTGCATCTATCTGCATAGTCATTAAAATGCACCAAGTCTGAAACTGGCTTTCTCTCCCCCTATTCTACTTCCTGACAAAGGATTTGTGACAAAAGACCTTCTTCCCAGTTTGTAAAACAGTTGTGTAAAACTGGGACTGTAAAGTCACAGTTGACTGCTTTAATGTGGAACAGCTGGGAGGGTGTAGACACACTGGCAGGTTGAGACAGGGACTGGGAATGGTCCCCCATTCTGCGAAGGGTCGACTTAGTCACACCACCTGCTGCCCCTATTATTTCAAGAGCAAACCAGTCATGACAGCCTCAACAGACGGACACACGGCACCAGACGGTGCAAGGGAAGTTAAGAAAAGATAAATTAAGTGATCAATAAAGATAAGGGACCTGCTCAGCAGTAAATGGTGCTGACAGACCAGACAAAACATGAAGCAAATGGGCATTTGATAATGTGGGGTGTGTGGAGCTTAGCGTCAACCTTCATAGTATTGACATTTCGGGGACTACTGGGACCTTGGCCATGGATTTTCCTGGCTGGGCTGACTTGAGTTGGAGGTAGTTGACTTTATGTTTGCATCGTACATGGAGAAGGGTTCGGGGGCCCAATTTAGAAGTGTGGTAAGCCACATACATGGAGGAGGTCACTGCTGGCACTGACCCAGGCCAAACTAGACAGAGCATGTGGGTGAAATTTGAGGTTAAGGTCCACAAAGCTGCTTCTTTCTTTTGAGTTATTTGTTAAACATTCATTCATTTATTTATTCTATCTAAACTTTAGTGAGTATCTATTATGGACTAGGCATAGTGTTAGGACCTAACAGGGATGGGGGTGTGGTAATTGTAATAGTGTTGATGGTACAAAATCGTAGTCATTTTCCTGGAGGATATGGTAGACTCCTGAAAGAGACACCCCATCCTACTGTGAATATTCCCACCCCCAAACTTGTTTAGATATAATCTCTTAAGTACTACAGTCGGGAGCATGTTCAAGAGTGACTGAGTCTGCCTGAAGGAATCATGAGCACTTTTACGGAAAAGTATAGGAAGGACAAGTTCAGGAAAGACGTTTCTGGAAGAAGAAACTGCACAGAAAAGCACAAGGATCTAAAAAATTTGGGCTTCCTTTTCAGATCTCGATGTGGGGAGTTCTTAAAGCCACAGGCTATTCAAAGTTGAGTAATTTGAACCATAAATTATTATTAATACAAATAGGAGGGTGTAGTGGAGGAGAATGAAAATTCAAGTTAATCTTTTCAGATAAGATTTAATGCTTCCAAGAAATTTTGGGCTTTTCCATAAGGCTGCTCAGGCTTTCTCTCCAGATGGTTCTGCATTCTGTGCTCATTCTTCTCTGCCATTAGTAGAAGAGTCTGAGACTTGCATATGAGGTGTTCAGTTTCGTGCTGCTGGAAAATGAAGTGTGTGGGAGGAGGTGCTGGGATTGGCAGAAGAAGAGAGCAGGAGCAAGGCTCGTCAGAGGGGATGTGGCCTTAGCAGGAAAGGTCTCGATACCTCTCGTTTAGATAGAGTTGTACGATGTACAAAGTACTGCTACAGAATTATTTCATTTGGCCTTCCTCATCACCCCATCCATGACTTTGAAGTGGGGATAACGTAAGCACATCTGTGGGATTTCTTGTTTAATATTTGAATTTAAGAAAGGCTCTCTGACTATAGTAAGAAGAATGGTCTTGATGGGAAGATGAGGATAACTAAAATTATTGGGTGCCTACAATGTGCCAAGCACTTTAACATTTATTATCTTATGTAGGTTTGGCTGAAGATAACAGAAACCTCAAAATAAGATTAGTTTAAACAAGGACAGTTATTTGTAATCATTCATGAGATGTTCAGAGCTAGTGTGGGAACCCTGCTATCTCGGGATTTCAGCTCCTTTCGCTCTCTGTTCAATCATTCCCAGGACCCAAGAAGTTGGGTTCCAGCCATTGCACCTTTGTTACAAGAAATACGAAAGATTAAAGAAGGGCCGTATAACACTCCTGATTATGTCTCACTGGCCAAAATTTAGTCATGTGACCACAACTAGCTGCACAGGTAGCTGGGAAATGTAGTCTTTTAACTAGGCAGCAGTATGCCCAGATTAACAGGAAGAGGATGGAAACAGAGGTCAACAACTAGTGAGTTTTGCCACAGAATTATTATCTCAGTAAGAAAGCAGTTCAGAGAAAGTGAATGATAGGTCCCAAGTCATAAAACTGTAAAACTATAGAGACTTGATCAGTTCCAGTTCTTTTGGATCTGAATCTGAGGCTACTCCCATTATAGGGCTCCAGCTGGGTGTGGCCTGGAGGGTATGGAGTGGTGGTGGGAGGTGGTGGGTCTGAATGAGAATCTTACAGCTGAAAACATGGCAGCGCATTGAATAGCATGATAGAGATCAGAACTGATAAAGCAAATAATCTTATACCATAGTGTCGGTAGTAATAAAAAGTTCATTTCTTGAACCTTGACCACATGCAAGACTTTATTCCACATTAGCTCACTAAAACTCCTACATTTGGGAGATAGTTGTCATTCGTTTTCATTTACAGATGGGGAAATTAAGACTCAGAATGGTTACATCATAAGTCCAAGAGTGACTTTCTGTGCTCTATTTTTATGCCATACTAGCTCTCAATGTATCATTAGGAAATAATGAACTTTGATTTGTAAGTTTTTATTTGTGTACAGCTTTTCTGAAATATTCCTATCATTCATTCAGAGCTGAAAGGAACCATAGCCCTCACTGTTCAGTTTTCTTTTCATGAGTAGTGGGGACACTGAATCCCAGGAGTATAACAGCAGCAGCAACGCCAATGACAATAATTAGTTGCCGGGCCTTGAGTGCTACCAATGCTGCACCTACCGCTGCTACCCACCTTCCTCCATCATTCCTGTCAAGGGAAGAAGAGCTGCTCATCTAAACAGTGAGGATCTAAAACCCTGAATGGGACACGGTTACCAATAGACAGGGTCACTGTGTCAATAAACCCCTCCCATTCCCTCTGACCTCTGGGTGGAGAGCAGATCCACAAAAGGCCCAGCACTTCAAGGTGGGCCCAACTGTCTGTCTCTTCCTCTTTTTCTTCCTCTCCCCGCCCCCTCCTTCTTCTGCTGCTTCTTCCTCTCTTTCTCCTTTTTCTTCTTGTTCACTCTTTCCAATCTTGGCCAACTTTTTCTTCCTCTTTTCTTTGACCTCCTTCCCCCAGAAATCCACCAGAGGTCAACACTTCTGAGACTTCAAGCTGAGAGGAGAGTGCAAAGCTTTGCCTTGTCCTCCAGCTACAACCACATGCTCCCCCGTGGCTTTCCAAACTCAGGACAAGGCTGTGCAAGCATCTGATGCCAAAATGTGGCTTTGATTTCCATTTCATTTTTGTTCTTCATGTGTGTAGTCTCCTCAAAAGGGGGTGGGGGTGATTGCAGGGCAGGATTTGGGCATGTCTGGGTTCCTCATTCGGATACTATCAATTCATCTTGCACCACCTGGAAGAGGTGACCATGTAGTAGGTACTGTGCTTAGCATTGTATGTGCAGGACCTCACACAGTGCACACAGCAGTCCTCCAAAGGTCAGGCTTTTCCTTCCTGTGACTGATGAGGAAACCAAGATTCACAGAGTGAAGGACCTGCCTGGGGCGTGGCAGTGCCACCGGGATCAACATTCAGGTCTGTCTGGCTCCAGCCCCTGCTCTTTCTGATGCTTATTTGGTCCTCTCCAATGCACAAAGGGAGCTACGTGTGCCAAGCTAGCCGTGACTGGGAGCTGTGGCAACCCTCAGTTAAGTGGAGGATCCCCAGTTCTCTGAAGCTGTTGTGGTCTTAGCTGTCCTAGTCTTTGATTAATGTTTTGCATCTGTAAGCTGCGTACAAACCAAGCTGGCTGTGGAACTGTTGTCCTGTTATGAACTAGACTCTAAAACTCTAGTCCTGAGAAGGCCATGGTACGTTAGTGTTGCTATATCTGCTTAATAGGCGCACCACATCCAAAAGGATTTCAGCAAACAACTGGAAGCATTATGACAGGGTGTGGAATTTACCGGGGGCTGTTGGCTTGTGCCTCTTTTGACTGCTCTGCCTCCATGGAGTCAAGCTTTTCTTAGCAATTTCTGGAGATGTTTTTCCTCGTCATCTGACACTTGCTATCTAAATAAGAGAGACATCAGAGCATCATGGCGGAGCCTACAGCAAAGTGGCTGAAGACACCAGTTTTCACCCAGGCTCTCCTTCATAGTAGCTTTGGATCTCTGATGCTTAATTTCTTGGCACATCCGTGTCCTCAGTTACTTAAGTAGGGATAACAAAAATGCTCTTGAATTCCGGAGAGTTAATACTGTGCATGAGTGTGTTGTGAAATCACCAAACAGATGTCCTTTATTTTGGTAATGTTTTTTGACTCCAGTGTATGGGAATTTTGAAAAAAAGAGGCCATGTCTCATTCACCTTAGTTTACCTGTAACAAGAGAGACTAATGCCTATGCTACTGGACTCCTGTAAGAATTAAATAAAATACTCCTTGCGAAGCACCTAGCATGGAGCCTACATAAATAGGTGGTGAATAAATATTAAGTCTTTCCCACCCAACTCCTTTATTTTATGTCCCCAGGTCTTAGCACATACTAACATTAACAAATATTGAGGTAGGCAGGACACCATATCAGTTAACAACAACAGAACAATAGCAGTATTAACAATAGTCACTAATACTTACAGTATTGTACAGACTCTGTATCAGGCAGTATTCTCAATGATACATATATATACTCACTTAATTCACTTAATTCTCATAACCACCCTTTGAGGAGGGTCCTATTATTATCTTCGCTTAACAGTGGGGAAACAGGCAGGAAGAGGTTAGTTAACTTTCCCAAAGCATCACAGCTAACACCTAGCAAAACCAAGATCTGAACATGGACTGATTCCAGAGTTGAAAGCATGAACGACAGACCATGTGCTCGATTGCAAATGGCCAAACATTCTCTACAGCTCCTTCTATCAAGAGGCAGAGTCTGTTTTCCCGCTTGTTGAGCCTCGGCTGGCCTTGTGACTTGCTTTGGCCAATAAAATGCAGAGAAGCCACTTGAGTTCAGGGCCTGGATCTCAGTAGGCCTCGTGGCTTCTGCTCTCCCTCTCTGAAAGGCTGCTACCACATGCACCAGCCTGCATTAGCCTCCTTCAGGATGACGTAGAGGGAGGGCCAGCTGTCCTAGCCATCCCAGCTGAGGCCCAGACCTGAGAGTGCGACCATCCTAGACCATCCAGCCCCGGCCACACCAGCTCAATCCAGCAGCACCTCCAGCCAAACCACAGAATCATGAGAAATAATAAAATGGTGGTTGTTTTAAACCATCGAGTTTGGAGTGATTTGTTATGTAGCAAGAGATCAGACTAGGGCCGCTCCTCTGTTTAGAGGCTGAATGTCCTTGGGTTGGCTGCTTGGTCTCCCTGAGCCTCAGTTTCCTTATACAAGTGAGAAAAATTATTCCCACTTAGCAGCATACTGCATGTTTGGCCTCTGCACTGTGGTAAGTAGGTGCTCAGAAATGTTCAATTCCTTTCCCATGAAGAATATATTATGCAAAGATAAGCTTGAGAGGAATGCAAAGTGGCTAGAAGATCAATTTGTAGATCAGGATTACCAAAATTTCAGAACATGATAGGTCATAAATGCTTGGAACAAGGTAGGGGGTAGATGGAACTTTTGCTAAGAGAGGACTTAAGAGTGCTGGCTGCATCTTTAAGGATCACTGTACTCTTGAGATTCTGTGAATCTCTGGCTTCAAGATCAGTATATGGGCCAGGATAAAACTTCTTCCTACTTTCTCTTCCTCGCTATCTTTCTAACCAGATCTCCCTTAATTCCTACTGTCAGTGCTGGGTTGTAGTTAAAATCTGGCGTACTTTGTTGGGTTAGCCTCTTCAAACCCTACCTTAAACACAGCAGAGAGTAGGGGCTCCAAAATGCAAGCTGAATTAGCATCGAGCACAGAGGATCCGATTGCTTTTATTTAGCATTGTTACCAGGAGTGGAAAAAATGATTAAAATAATAAAGGCAGAGGGAGTTAGAGATGGACAACTTTTGTTTTACGGACATAAACGTGCTCATGGGATGGTTATTATGTGGTGTTTCATTTATTTATTTGGTTTTCTGGCTTGTTTGTGGTTTTGTTCATTTTGTTTTTAAAGACTTGATTTTACTGTGGGAAACCTTTGGTAATGATGGGTATTGTGTTTCTCTGCTGTTGCCTATCAGGGTCTCATTGGAATCCCTTAATCTCGCTTCAAGATTCCACTAGAAAGCCTGAAAATGACCTAACTCAGACATTCAGACTTGCATTTGGTGGATGTTTTAATTTGTTCCTTCATTAAAGACATCAAAAGCATAAACTCCATTGAAATGGAATATTTCAGCAAGTGGTAAAGCCACTTGCACAGTAAGTTTCACATCAGGATTTGAGGATGTGGTGGGGGCTGTGGCTTTTAATAAAAAAAAGAAAAACTAAACATATAAACCTTCACAGAATCTGAGTTGAAAGAGTCTCCAGTACTTCTCCAACGTTTTTAAGGAAGAAAACTAGAATTCCCAAATTCGTATTTCCCCCCTATATTCTCTGGCTTCTGAGCAGTCCACATTTTCCTCCTGCGCTATTTGCTGGTGCGAGCCCTTATCTCTGGGCTTTGCAGACCCCAGCACTGCTGATGAATAAACATTGTTCTGTCTGTGGCGCCCCATACACTTTGGAGACAATGTTCAGCTTCAAAGTTCTCAGAATTGCCTGGTCCTGTTTTGTTAACAACATTAGTGGGACCTCATTGTTGGGGTGAGGGGAGAGACAATGGAGCATCTCTTACATCATCAAGCACAAGGAGCTCTGTCTCCAGCTGTACAAACAGCACAGGAAATGGATTTTTTCTTCGTGTTATTTTTTGTCTATTAAAATTATGCAAACTGGGCAAATACAACAATTGCTTTGTGAAGCCTCTGAAATGTCTAACCATTCATTTCCCAAATAAGGAGACTGCGGTGCGTTTGATGCTGAGGATTGTTAATCCCAAATGTGGAGAACTAATAAAATAATAATAAAAACAAGGCCCAGAAGGGCTGATCAGTTTCAATGATCTCTTGCTCTCTATCCCAGGATTGGACTAGGCGGGACGGGGCTGCCTTCAAGTAGTACTTGAGTCGGGGCTGCATTTTCTTCTCCCCAGGCCTCCAGTCACCAATGGCTCTCCTTTGTGGCTGAATCGCCTTAGCGGGGCTGGTGTTTGGAGGTGCTCAGGGCCAGAGGAGACAAAGCAGGCCCGCTTCACAAAGGCGAGGGAGCCAAAGAAAGCAAAATTGAATCTCTAGCACCCTGCTCCTGAGTAAACAGACAAACTAATGGGTCTGCCATTTCTCCTCCCATCCAATTACTGGGCTCCAGTAGAGAGAATATGGCAACATCAGCTCACACAAATTCTAATACTCTTAATCCCTTCCATACATATAAACCTCACATCCACCCACATGACTTCATTACCAAAACCACCCAGGCAGGCAGTGTGAAGGAATGGGCCCAGCAGCTGCAGAAACCTGCCTTCTTTAAGTTTTAATCAGCTAATGAGGGATATGCAAATGAAAAGCTTATGGGATTACGGCTTGTCGGACAGCAGTTCTCCCCTAGTGATAGAGGACTAATACAGGTGTTAGTAAACGCGTTATTAGGCCTGGCCTAATTTAGGCCTATTCATGCCGCGATTGCACGATTGCACTCCTTAGTCCCACCGTTTGTCCTCATCCTGGGGGCCCAGCAGGAGCCATCCTTAGGCCTGTGGTGGGTCTGATGTGAACTCCTCGCTAAAGATACGAAGTTAACAAATCCGGCCATTGGGTGTTGAGGCATACACTGCACCATGAGAAGGGCTTGCTTTCTTTCCCTACAGGGGGACGGGCCTGAGAAACCGCTATGAAGCAGTGAGAGGGGATTTTACTCGGCAGTATTCTGCCCTTTCTTCTGCCATGCCGGACTCCATCAGGCCAACGCTCTCTGGAAGGTGGACATAGCCCATCATTTTTGTATCTAGGTGGCCCAAGGCAGTTACCTGGTGTCCCTCCTGTATAATCCTTCTGTGGAATATGCAGCCGAGGATGGGCATCAGAGGCCAACCAGCTTTACCTGGGCAGTTTTCATGGAGAGGTCACTACCAGGCAGGGTCAGATTCCCAACTCTGCCAGCTCAGACCTAATAGAGGTCCACACTGTTTTTCTGCAATTCTGAAATGCCCTAAGCTCAGAATACCAAAGGGGTTGCCCTGCCCCTCCCACCGCATAGCTTATCTGGCAGAAAAACCTGGCATGAACTGATGTGAGACATCTTAAAACCTTTATATCCCACTGAAGTGCTGTTGTGAACACTTTGAGGGTTTTACGTAATGTATGTTATATGTTCAATGTTATCATTCTCAGATTTTTTTTTAAAAAAATCTGAATCCTAAAACATACCTGGCCCAAGTGTTTCAGAAAAAGGAGTTATGGAGTTGAATAATCAGTTAACCCAGAGGCAATCAAGCGTTAGTGGACTATTTCTTTACTGCTGTTTATTTAACAAGTTTTCATTGAATACCTATACGTGGCAGGCACAGTGGGAGATGCTGATGGGGGGACACAGGTCACAGTGTGCTGATTTTTGTGGAGTAGCTGCCCCTACCATGGCGGGTTTCAAACAACCAATGTAACATTAGCTGCCTTGCAAAAATTCCTGAGAAGTTAACAATTAGTTCTTGCAAGCTAACGCTAGCTGGCCCCAGCACACCACTGGGCCGGCCTTGTCTTCGTGCTACTTATAGTTCGGGGCAGTACTTCTCCAAGGGTGTCTGTGAGGTCAAAACTATGTTCCCTTTATAGTAAAATGCTACTTGCTTTTTCCCCTACTACGCTGACATTTGCGCTGGTGGTGTAAAAGCAATGGTGGTCTGTCTGGAGGCCTAGCACAAAGCAAGGTGTGGCGTGCTAATAGAGTCTTTGTGTTCTGCACCACCGCATACTTTCAGGAAAACAAAAAAATTTCAGGCTCTGCTAAGAATATCCTTGGCCCTGGTGGGTAGCTCAGTGGGTTATTGCATTATTCTGATAACGTCAAGGTTGCAGGTTCAATCTCTGATCAGGTCACAGAGAAGAATCAACCAATGAATGTATAAATAAGTGGAACAGCAAATTGATGTCTCGCCCCGCTCTTTTTCTCCCCCCTCTCCCTCTCCCTCAGCCTCCCTCTCTTTAGCTCTAAAATCAATATAACAAAAAATTTCCCTGATGAAGCACTAAGAATTATTAATTTTACTAACTCTTCACCCTTGAATACATGTCTTATAAATATTCTGTGTGATATCCTGGGAAGTACATACAAAGCACTTCTGCCTACCAAACCATGATGATTACCTCAAGGTAAAGCAGAGTGTGATTGTTCAAGTCACGGTCACTGACTGTTCCAGCTGCTTTTTCACGAATTGCCCTTTTTACTTGAAAGAGCAACTGCTGGACAAACTATGCTTATTTGGGCCTCAGAAAAGAAGAATGTCATGTTGCTAAGGATTGGGGTTTCAGGCTTGTCGTTGCTTTTGTGGCATTTTATTTTATGCAGATGTGTGGCTCACAGTTTTGTTTTCTGTGTGCCATATTATTTAAACTCATTAAGGCATCTTGCTATCCACAAGAACTCTATCGGCAATTGCTTCTGTAGATTGAACAATTGCCACCACCACTACTAGCCAGCACCCCCCCCCAAAATTCCCTTTTATCTGGATCCATACATTTAATTTTCTAAATTTTGTAGACTATAGGGTTTGAAATTAGTGTCATGTACAATAGCTTGGTTTTAAATGTTTTGGCCTATCCTTGCAAAATTAAGGTAAACCCTTATTTAATTGGTGCCAGTTGTACATGGATTTGCTAATGTGATGCTTTGCATTGTATCTATGCCAGGTCTTCACAATTCAGAAAGGCGATATGCGCAATCTGGCCCTAGATTAAATGGGCAGCGGCATTTTCAGAGTATGTTGTACAAATGCCCAAGGAAATGTTTTTCTCTTCCTTAAAAAAATGCCATCTTTCAGGTATATGACCTCATTGCTATAGAATTCCATCTTTGGATAAAATTATAGCCAAAGCCAATGCTTCAGTGTTTTGCAGGATAAATGAAGAAAATTTTCTGGCCTTGGGGTATGTGGGGTTGGGGGTAGAGACAGGGGTCCAATTATACTTCTTTTATCAATCTCTAACATTGTCTCTTTCTACCTACCCTTGCCCTGAGCCTAGATTTTATTGAAGAATTCATTGCCCTAAAAACATATTGAAAGTATTTGGATGCCGGGGTACCATGTATACTTCTTGGTGATTCTGCTTGGTCTCAGTGGAAGAGTAATTTCAAGTGAAAGTTATTGAACAGGAAGTCATGCCAATATGATGTTGGTTCTCAGAATACAAAATGAGCTTTAGTATTGTTTATTTTTTTTTTTAAATCTGTAATTGTCTCCTTAAAATAGGGGGACATTTTTTGACCTTTTTCGTTCCTTTAAAGAAAAGAGAACCCAACTAAATTTCTTGAATTCTTCCACACAAAAGACTTTTTTTGTTCCCTAAATACTTTTGCTGTTGAAAATAAAACTCAGCAGACTAAGTCCTTCAGCAAATGTTCTAAACACCTAATTTGGGCCAACACCTTGTCTTAGGATTGGCCTGTTAACCTTTCACCTTTTACCCAGCCTGCCATAGGGGAATGATCCTCTTAGAATCTTCCCCAGGCGAGGCCAGGACGTGGATGCTTAAGTCTATTTAACCTGGGGATTTGGGGAGGCAGCTTTTCCATGCTGCATTGTTCATCATCACCGTTTGTTTTCAATAGTTCCTCCCAATTAGTTGGCCAGGGCTTTGAAAACGCATGTGACTTTAAGGCTTGCTGACCATCCCTCTGTTCTGAGTGGGAGAAGCAAGAACAGGCTCGTGACGCTTGATAAAATGTTATCATGCTTACGTATTTAGACATTTTCCATAAAGAAATAGGTGTCCCACATATTAACTTATGTGAATAATAATAACTGACATTTGTAGCACCCCATAGAATTGGCAAAGTGTTTTCTTTGTCTAATTTCCTTAGCTCTTTCCAATAAATCTGTGAAGGAGGTAGTGATTATAAATGTCCATTTACAGAGACGAGCAAACTGGAGTTGAGGGAAATAAAGGCGGTTTCCGAAGTTGCTCAGTAGGCAAAACTGATTTATTGCCTGTTTTTATTTTATTTTTTAAAATCTCATTAATAAGCTTTTTAAACTTAAATAATTTGTTTTTACACTTAATTAATTCATTTTTATTAGTAAACAACAATGAATCCCCAAAAGTAAGACTTCCCATAAGTCTATTGTTCTCACAGTATAGGATTGGCAAGAGCATAGAAAAATAAAAGAAAGAGCATCAGAGCCAGATAGAAAATCTTAAAAGATCTGGTGCATTTGAGTACTTAGAATGTAAGGTGAGGTGTTCTCTCTTACATTATAAAATATAATGGGTAAAAATATATGGGTCATTTTATTAATGGTATTGGCTCTCCTCCTAGAAGAAAAAGATCCTTAGCTCAAATCTTATGTGAAAAAAAATTTTTAAAGATGGTTTAAATATTTCAGTGTTTTAAAATAAAATTGGAAATTTAGAAAAATATATTGTAGAAACCCGGTAAGTGGGAGACCTTCCTAATCACAGGACACCCAGAAGCCATGAAGGAAAGAGATGTTTTTTAACGTGGGAAAATGTGCCATGACACAATGAAAAACCAAGTGATATCCTGGAAAAAAAATATAAAATACAATAAAAACTTTATATTTCTACTATACTAAATGCTCCTACAAATTTTAAAAAGGCAAACTTTATTGGGCAAGTAACATAAACAGGAAATTCACATAATGGGAAATCTAAATGTCCTAAAACACAAGAACATAAAGGGGAGGTGTCAAATATAGTAACGGTGATGTACCGCTTTGACCCATCAAATTGGCAGAACAGGAAAAGAACAAGACTTGTGGGTTGGAGAGGATGCGAGAAAACCAGCATTGCCACCCACTAATGAGATACGGGAGTTTGTACAGACTTTTTGGAAAGTAATCTGATAATATATATTAAAATATACTTCATTTTAATGATTTAAGTTTCCATTTGGCCTAATTATCCTACTTTAAAAAATGGTCAATAGAAATAAACACATCAATAATAAGATTCTAAGTTCAAGGATGCGTTTTATAGCAATGCTTATAAAAACAAAAAGAAACCCCAAATGTAGTAAATGGTAAAATAATTAGTGTATCTACTCTATAGAATATTTTTCAGCATTTAAACAAAGTTATATCTTTGTCTCTTGACCCATATAGACCTTGATACATTTGTTGAAAAATAAAGAAATGAATCTGATGTGATACATTTTTACCTTTTTTAAGTTATTTTTAGGATTTTATTTCATTTTAGAGAGAGGGGAAGGGAGGGAGAGAAACATAGATGTGCATGAGAGATACAGCAATTGGTTACCTCTCGCACACCCCCAACTGGGGACCTGGCCTGCAACCTAGGCATGTACCCTGACTGGGAATTGAACCAGCAACCTTTCAGTTCTCAGGCCAGTACTCAGTCCACTGAGCCACACCAGCCAGGATGCTTTTTTTTTTTTTTTGTAACAAATGTGTGTTTGTGTGTGTGTACTGTGAAGTTATCTAGGCCAATTTAGTTATGACCACTCTTAGGGTCGTGTTGGTAAGTAATATTAATCTCTTAAAAGTTTTAGGTAGCTATTTTCCAACACTTTCACTAGTGGGCTGTGATAAAAGCAAGTCTCTGACTCTATTCTGCTGCATCGATGACAAGCAATCACACACAGTGGCATCACCAGTTCTGGAACTCAGTTAAATCTACCTCTGTCTTTTAGTTGCTCCACTCACCATCTTGCATGACAGTTTCCGTTGGGCCAGATGTGACAATACTGCAGGGGCAGGATTCTATTTCCTTTATGGTCTACCTGTGTCAGGCCACCAGAAATCCCTCACTCCTGGCTGGTGTGGCTCAGTGGATTGAGTGCCAGCCTGTGAAGTGAAAGGTCACCAGTTCAATCCCCAGTCAGGGCACATGACTGGGTTGCGGGGCCAGGTCCCCAGTTGGGGGCGTGTGAGAGGCAACTGATCGATGTATCTCTTGCACATTGATGTTTCTCTCCCTCTCTTTTTCCCTCACTTCCTCTAAAAATAAATAAATAAAATCTTTTAAAAAAGTATCAGGAAGAGAAAATTAAAAAAAAGAAATCCCTGAATACAAATAGGACCAGTACCCTTTAGGATAAACTCTCAGATACCATCCCTGAGGGAGTAGTCTATAGATCTTACTAAGAGTCTCAAACTAATAGAAATGGAATACCACCAATGACAGCCCATTTTTAACGTCTATCATGCTAACAAACAACTAACTTCGCCTGTGAAAAGCCCACTTCTGACATCCACTGTCCAAATCAGCCAGGTGTCCTTGTGCCAATCAAAGGTGAAGGTCGCTGAAGCAGATATAGTGGCCACATCCAGATTAGGGTGCCTGACTGTTCTTCGCTTGTAACTTAAACCAACTGACACATATATAATATCACACTGTCTGGGCACAAGCGTATTAAAACAAGTTAACTGTAACATAATAATATGGTAGGGAGGAAGATTGTACACAAAAATAGTACATATTTGTTGGGTAGAAAGGGAATGAGAATGAAGTAAAAAGAATATTAACTTATTTTTATAGACCTTTATATTATTTAATATGACAGAACTCACCCATCTTTGTACTTAAAAAAGTCTTATAATGTATAAAGATGTGGTTCAAGGAAATATTAACCATAAAAAAGAATGAAATCTTGCCATTGGCAACAACATGGAAGGACCTGGAAGGTATTATATATATTAAGTGAAATAAAGTCAGAGAAGAAAAAATACCATATGATTTCACTTATATGTAGGATCTAAAAAATAAAATAAATAAGCCAACTAAACAGAAACAAACTCATAAATACAGAGAAGAAATTAGCGGTTGCCAGAGGGGAGGGGTTTGGGGTGACTCATGAACAGCGGAAGGGATTATTAGGAAGTACAAATTGCTGGAGAAAGGAAGTCGCGGGGATGGGTCGAACAGCGCAGGAAACACAGTCAACGATATGGTAATAACCGCGTATGGTGTCAGGTGGGCACTCGACTTATTCGGGTGGTCCTTTGTAAGTTACAGAAATGTCTAACCACCATGTTGTACACCTGGAATGAACATAATATTGTATGTCAACTGTAACTGAAACATTTTTTACAAATTCAGATCTTGGAAACATGTTGTAAAAGGCAATATCTTTACAGAAGTCAAAGCAAGATTGCCTTTGCACACGCCCTTCTCGCTACACGGAACGTCGCCCACGTAGGTGCTTATGTGAAACTCCCGTCGCAGGACCAGTGATCTCCTCCTCTGCCCCGGTTCTCAGCTACACCCTTGTCCTCCCGGAAGCCTTTTGTAACTGCTCCGGGCAGCCGTGAGCTTGTTCTCTGTGCTCCTACAGCATCCAGCACACTCACAACAATCCCTGTGTTTTAGGATAGACGATACACCGGGTAAGAGCAGGCAGGAACTTTGCCTTCTTCAGTGCTGTCTCCCAACACCACACCTAAAATGACAAATGTGTGTTGACTTCATGAAAGAATGAATAAGTGAATGAAAGTCGAAATACAGCATTTAGGGTTTTTATGTGACTTTTGCCATCACAATGTTTATGAAATAGGCCTAAAAAGAGTTCGAACTTTCTTACTCAATCAGTTCCTTACCATTCTTTCATGAGAGAATACGTGGGTCACCAGCATAATTTTCGGTGCCAAGGAGGGAGTGAGAATCTGCTGCTGCAATAAACTTCCAGGCACCGTGGCGTAGTGGAGACGACAACACTCCAAACTGACCATCCGAGTTCAGGACTACCACTCACCAAGTGTGGAGTTTCAGAAGAGGCATTTCCCACTTACTACTCAGTTTCAGGTCCATCACGGACCTGCAGTGGAATGGAAATGGCTACTTCAAAGGTTTATATGGTAGGGATGAAATGAAATAAAATACCTGGAAATCCTCTCTGTTCACTGTAAAGTAAGAGGCACCTATTTTTGATTAGGATGAAGTCCCCCAAGTCCTTCTGGATCATTAAGTTTTAACCATTCTTAGGGCCTAGATGCACTACATTTAATCTTTGAGCTCTCAGAAGGGAAGAACCATAGAATCATAAAATATTAGAGTCTGAAGGGATCACAGAATTCTAGTCCCCCCTCCCCATTTTCTAGGTACGAGAACTGAAGTCCAGAGAAATTTGGTGGCTTTACTGAGGCCACAGGGTGAGCTGGTTGCAGGTGTGGTCACGATAATCAAAGGGTTGTCTTGGCATCTTTTTATCAAGTTACTTTTTTTGTGCCGCAGAAAGAAACTCATTTCAGGGAGACTTTGCCTGGCCTTGACAGAAAGAAATACTCTTAATCTGAAGCATTACACAAAGACTTCTTTGAGGAGGTGACTCGTGTGGAGCAGTGAATTCAATGACTGCAATGACAAATGCAAATTTCCCTGAAAAAAACAGTGTCATCTATTGGCCACTTCGTAACTGCGTCTAACTGCACAGGCTCTGTGAGCTTTGCAAGGCTTGTGCAACCCCAGTGAAACAAATATGAACAGCAACCAAAAACAAACCAAAAACACACACGTAAAGACTCTGAAGTCCTACACAGTGAACAGACCGTGAACCACGAGCCCTGACATCCCATTGATTTTGCGTTTAGGGCAATTGTTTTGGAAAGAGAGCTTGGGTTTTGTTTTGTTTTTTAATTTTAATTTTCTAGTATGGCGATACTAACCACCCTTTACATTCTGAAGGCCTTCAGAATTTTCAGAGCGAGATCACACACATTCTTGCTTTGATCCTCCCAACAGCCCTGTGACAGAAGCATGCAATTTTCTAAGAAAATCCACTCGGGTTTTTCAATCGATCTCTTTTGTTTCAGGCATATTGCAGCTCGAGGAGCTAGTATGAAGCAGGGAGAGTCAGAAGAACTCAGGAAGACAAACACAATGGGTGAGTTTCTCTAGAGGAGGGGTGTGTGTGTCTATGTGTGAGAGTGATAAAAAATAATAAGCAAATGTGTGAGCGGGGTGTAGAGAGTAAGAATCCAGTAGCCTATGGGAGCAGGATACACACAGCAACTGGGTTTACTGTTTTACAATTTCTCCTGCATGTTTCTCTTAAGATAAGTCTGAAGACTGGTAGCTTCGGTTGGGGGAATTTTTAAGTTTGTCATGGTGGGGGTTGTTGTGGGTGGATCACTTTTTCAGGAACTGACATCAGCAGTTATGTGTTAGTAACATGCGGGGCGATACAGTATGGGGGCTAGGACCCTGGGCTCTGTGTTTAAATACCACATCCCAGACTCACTGCTTGTGTGCAATGTTGGGTGAGTCGCTGAGCCTCTATGTCTCATTTCTTTTTCTGAAAAAATAGGAATAATAATAGGACCTGCCTCAAAGGACTCTCGTGAAAACTGGATGAGTTCGTGTGTATGAAGCGCTTGGAACAGTGTGTGATACAAAGTAAATACTGTATATGTTTGCTCTCATCTCCCTCACCTTTGTTTCTGAATATATGTCCTCAACCTTTTGCTGCGGTAAGTATTAGAGCGCTGGGTATGTGTCTTACAATGTGTCCTAGTCTTATATCAATGTTTTCTGAGCCTTTCCACAAAATAAACTGATATAAAAGGATTTTACAATTTGTTTTGGAATTTCTTGCTCAGAGATTAAGAATCCTGGCTCTAGAACCAGACTTCTTGCACAAAATTCCTCCTCTACTCCTTGCAAGCTATGTGATCTTGGGCAAGTTATTTAGTCTTTCTGGAGCTTGGAATAATAATGGCTTCAATGAGCTAATATATGCAGAGTGCTTACCCAAAGGGCTGCCATATGGAATTACTATCAGCACAGGAGGAGAGGGAGGAAGAGAAGTGTACTTGTACTCAGAAACTGAACTTCTTTATTTTTAGAGAAATGCCTCACTAAAGTGTAACTATTTGTGCTGAGTCTTCTATTAAGCTCTGTTTGTGCCTCATCTCAATTATATCATTACAATATTATATATCACATATAATAATATATGTAATGCCTGGTATGTTTTTCTCATCTTTTATTCTATGACACAACTCTGAGATCATTTTTCCCCTCTGTCTTTCTGTAGCCAGTCACTGTCAGCAGGTGGCGACCTATCACACCCAAGGCTCCACAATGGTCCCCCAGAGAAGATGTGCCTTCCACAGTCCACCCTGGGTTTACTTAGTATCCTTCTCACCCTCACTGGCTCAGTAGAAAAAATACACATGGAGAATGAAAGTAAAGAGGAATTTCTTCTTTGGGGCAGTAATACATCTTGGACTGAATTCTTGAGAAGTTTTGGAGTTATCATGTCTGGTCTACTTAGGTAGCTAAAATTGACTTACATAGATAAAGTGCTGGCCTGGGAAACAATTTGCTTGTTTGAAGACATTGATTGTCCCTTTGCACTAAAGCACATCCTGGGTGGTATATATGTCTGGTAAGGGTATTGTTGTCTATTTAATTTAATAGATAGCACAAAAAAATGATCTAGGGTTTGTGTTTGATTTCCACAAGCAAAGTAATACAGATAACGTAGACATTTTGGGGCCGAAATTATCTAGATCGGCACTGCAAAGCTGGAAACATTCCCTCTCTGCAATGTCCTGTGTGGTCGTCACTAGTCACCTGTGGCGGTGGAGCACCTGAAATGTGGCTAGTGCAACTAGCGTATTGAATTTTAAATGTCATTTCTTTTAAACTTAAATTTAAATAGCCAGGTAGCGCTATTATCTGTGGCCTCATGGCTGCTGCTTCTAAGGTCTGACCACTGGGGGCATCTTCGAGCAGTGAAAACCCCCAAAGCGGCAGCGATAGCAAGTAGCCGATCTTGGTTCCTAAATGCCACTCTCTACTGAAAGGAGCCCGCGCTCTCCTGAGAAACGACTGATCCATGGGCTGGGGCAAGGAAAATAGAAGATAAGCCTGAAACACTTTTGTTGAAACTAAAAGCAAGGCTATGTTCAAAGAATAATGGATACATGTTTAAAAGACCCGGAAGAGTTCTGGTTTTGGTCAAGATAACATAAGTATGCTATACCCTATCACTTCCGCTGACTACAACTAATCCAGCAAGGAAACAGCAGACCTCCCCTCCCCATCAGTGGCGGCTGCAGCGGTGGGAGTGGCCCTGTAGGGTGAAGCTCTTGGGTTTCTCCCCACCTGATACCATGTAAGCTTCAGCAACGAAGGGGCATCCTTCCCTAAACACTGGCAAAGTGGGGGTGGCCACTCCAGGGCTGAGCCCTGGTGAATTTCCATCATCCACCAGGTGAGCATCAGCAACAAGGGAGCGTTACAGTGGCCAACAATGCAAGATGGTTGTATCTGCCTGAGCTGAGAAAACTGAATTCTATAGATAGTACACATGAAGGAAGGAGACAGAATCCAGAATACACAATACAATAATATTGGGGTGCAGCCATGGAACAGGGCAGCCTGACCCTCTCTATTCCTCCTGTCTACAGCTGCGCACTCCCTGTCTGGCTCTGTTGAAGACAGCCACCCCCTGGGACGCAGCCTGGAGGCAAGGGAACACGACTCCCGCAGCAGGCAATTATTTTGCTTAGCAGAGACCAAGGTGTCACCTAATGATCACAATGGGAAATAGAGTAGCAAGATTGTTGCAAAGGGACAGAAACCACAACTGCGTGCATTCCGGGATTGTGAACAAGATTTCTGACTTTGGACCTTGGCCCACTGTCACTGACAGAACACTAACCAACTAGCACTCAGAGAGATCCTAATCTTGTAAAATAACATCTTGAAATTGATCAGCTTCTTTTGTAATCCAATAGAAGAGAACTACTGAAGCAGCACAGCCTTTAGAATAGAAGTTCTCCTAGAATATGCCTTCCTGGAGTGGCCGTGAAGGGAAAGAGCAATGGCATTTCTGTCAGTTGCAAGCAAAGAAGCCTTTACAAATACAAACAGAACTTTGGTTCCCGGCTATGCTGTCTCAACATGCCTTGTGTGGATATTCCTCTCCTACGTTCCCAGCCCCAGGATCCCCTCCATGGGCCAGCCTTCCAAGTTCACCCCAGCCCTCAGGGTAACACTGAAAGCAGAAAACAAGAAAAGGCCTCACTACCTTTGATCCCAGCTGACATTGTAATGTTCTAAACCAGGCTTGGCATCTTTCTCTCAACCTCAGAAATATCCCCGCTTTGATAAACTTCATCACTACGGATTGCAATTTCTTTATTTCCTGTTAAAATGAGAGTTCCAACTAGATGAGTATTCAGGGTTTTTTTCCCCCCAGATTCATCTGGGGAATGGGACTCAGGCATCTCATTCACCAAAGTGTCCCCTGTTTAATTAAGGACTGTGGCATATGAATGGGTCCCTCTAATTCCCTGGCACAATGCCATGCTTGTAGTAGGTTTCTTAGTGACTATTCTGTTGATTACTAATCTGGGGCGAAGCCAGCACAGCTAAACCGTTCTCCATCCAGGTTCATTTTGCATTACTGTCCTTGCCTTGGGCTGTTGTAGTCTTTTGATGAAGGTCTTAAATTGACAAGCTCATCTCACATCTAGCACTAAAACAACCCTTCCTGTTCTCCTCATTCCAAATGAGGACAATTTCATCCCTATCACTCCAAGATCCTTCGCCCCTAGAAGCTCAGATACCAATTAGCCTCCATTGGAGATTAATAAACAATACAATAATGACGGATAAAAAGACTAATTCTTTGGCCGAGAGAGTCACTTTAATTAATTTAATCCCGGCTGAAAGATCAGCTGTGCTCAGGCCTGCTCACCAGCAGGGCCCATTTATCCCAGTCTGTCCCTTCCTTAAAAGCCAGGGTGTGCTGGGGAGCCCGCACTTGAGCAACAATGAGAAACAGATTGTACTGTCAGGCTTCATTACAGGTCATCATTAGTATTCCAATCGGAAGACCATCGCTCCAGCTTAACCTTTTACCAATTCTTCCCGGGTGCATTGTGAAGTTTGGTTCAGCTGCAAAACGTGCAAATTCTCCCCGGGCTCCCAGTGTCAGGATGGGTATCATTTGATGCCTGTCGCTCTGCAGCTTAAAGGGCAAATCCCCGGGGGTGTGGGGGTGGGGCGCTGATGGTCCCAGGACTCCATCAAAAAATCAAGTCCTATGCAGCTGCCTGGGATTCGGACACTTTCTAGGCCTCAGCCTTAGCATTCAGAAATAGGATGATTTTGTCATCTTCCCCAGGAGCCTATTCCAACCGTGTTCTTGCAAAAGTAAAAACTGATTTATTTGTTTTGGGGGAACCAGAGCTAGTGGCAAATAGGAATCTCGATCAGAGTGGGAAACTGCTCCGGTGCAAAGGCTGGATGGAGGGGCAGGAATGACCCTGGTCCCCTGTGCAGCCAACAGCCCTCAGAGAGGTCTCAGCTGGCTTTGGGCGATGGTGTCGGCCAGCTCACTTCACACAGGACGTGAAATTTTAGCTTTCTTTCTCTGCAAACTGCCAGTTTTGAGTGGATTTCCCTCTGCGGGAGCAATTTTTATGTTGAGGTGATTTTGTGCACAGGGGTAAAGTTGTACATGCTTTGTACCCTTTTTCCTATTAAGTAGATCAGCAGCCTTTTCTCTGCCTGGGTTTCAATCTCAATCCTCTTCTTCTTTCTTCCTTCCCTCTCTTCCTCCTTCCCTACTCACTCTCCCCTTCCTTTCGCCCCACCCCAGCCCTCACCGTCTCTCTTCTTTCACTTTGTCATTGTTTATTGATAAACAATGTCCCTGAGAGACAAAGTTCAAAGTTAAAACAGGGAAATAAGTGAGAGATTCTGTGTGCCAACCACACTTGTCAACAAACACCTTGTGTGCAGAGGGCTGCATTACCGATGACCAGGTCTCCCTGGGGACATTTCAGCAAAACCAGGGGGAAAGCTAATTTTTAAAAACCTATGCTTGTACAATAAATGAACCAAATGAAGCCTAAATCTACTTTGCTGCTGTTGATTTTGTTTCTGTTTGAATACTTTCTGTAGCTATGGGTTGTGAATGGCCCAGTGTTGCCCACAAGACGTAAGTCTCCCCCAGCATTCAGGTCCACCTGGGGAACTCCACGCCATCCTTCCACACTCAGCGATGTCAGTGTTTCCGTGTGGCCTTCTCGACCTCCCCCTTCCCAGTTAGAACTGCGAGCAGCCTTACCTGTGCCCTGTAGCTCTACAAGAACATCTTGGATGCCAGCGATTTTTACAGATCATTCTAGCTGCCTGTTTGTGTGTCTGGGAGCACCCTGCAAGCAAGGATGTGTTGTTTTTTTAATCCTTGTATCCCTGGCACAGCGCTAGCACAGAAAGAACATCAGTAAAAACTAACCCAAAGCAATTGTAATCACCACATGGCCCTTGGCCCTCAGACCACCAGACCGTAAATTCCATGAGGACACAGAGTGTGCTCCTCTTGTTCACTGCTGTGTCCTCAGTACCTACCACAGTGCCTGGATATACAGCAAATGCTAAAAAAAAAAAAAAAAAAAAAAAAAAAAAAAAGCTTAGAAAGGCTCCCTTCTCCTGGAACCTGGAGCCGAGATCATATTTCAAGTCCCTCATCTCTGCTCCACAGTGATGTTGATGATAATGGAAATCCCTGGTACTTGTGTGGCGCGCTGTAGTTCGCAGAGCCTGGCTCTGTGATCTTATCCTATTGCATCTGTGGTACCGATGCCTCTTGGAAGTGGTAAGTGAAGAAAATGATGGTGATCTCTAGGAGTTGCTATTTGCTGGACAGATCAATCATTTTGACAAGTACCTGCCCTTGGGGGAATAAAAGATACACGAATACTTTTTTAAAAGCTTTATTTATTTTTAGAGAGAGGGGAAGGGAGGAAGAAAGAGAGGGAGAGAAATGTCGATTGGTTGCCTCCTGAACAAGCCCCTACGGACATTGAACCTGCAACCCAGGTACGTGCCCTGACCAGGAATCCAACCAATGACCTTTCACTTTGCAGGATGATGCCCAACCAACTGGGCCTCACTGGTCAGGGTGAAGGTGCATGAATATTTATTAAATGAACAGATTCTTGAAATACTTACTGAGCATAGACTCAGTATACAGCTCTTGGAAATATGTTTTGTAAAAGTATCAGATTCAGATCTCTGTAAAATAGGCTGAGGTCACTCTCCGAAACCCCATTTGTGCCCTGCATTTCTGCCCAATAGGGCCCCACTGCCTCCATCCAGCTGTACATCTCTGCTCTCTGTGGTTACAAGTCCTACTAGTCATGCAGAGAACATACCCAATGTAGTCATTCATACTTCAGTGAAAATTAGTGCCCAAAACTCCCACCATAGTTTGCATTCTGCTTCGTAAGTACCTAGTGTAGGCTTGAGCACTGACTAGGCAGTCTATAAATTTCTAGAATTTGATGGGAATAGGAGTGGAGGAAGAGGAACTCAATGGAGTGTATCATCAATGGAAGGATTTGCAATATATATTAAAGCTGCAGGGCCAGCTTGGCTCCCCTTAAGCTAGAAACAACTACCCTTCCTTCATCGAATTCCATGGAAGACCCCATGCATTCTGCAGAACTGTCAGAGAGAAAATAAGTGCTCTTTGTTACCAACACTGAGTTTTAGGAATGGTTTATTATGCAACTATATTGCAGAAGTAGGTGACTAGTGTTGTACTGGTGTTTCCAGGGGTTTGTCTGGGGGTAGGGAAGATGTGAATGAAGTTGGGGAAGCTGAGCAGATGGCTCAGGACTGCACCCCACTTCATCCACAGCAGCGATACTTTTATCCACCTTATCTATCGGGCTTTGAAGGAGGGCCTCTGAAGCACAAACATTTTCAAGCCATTGCGCTATTTGATTTCTAATGATTTTTACAGATTGGAGTTTCTAGGATTCTATGAAAACTAACAGCTCTGATTTTAAGTCTCACTGAAAATATGAGGCCTGTCCAGAAAGTATTCAGCCACATAATATGAAAAATACAGACACTTATTGAAGAAGATACAAGAAACATTGTACATAGGACAATGACACCTCAGTCCCCTTCAGAGTAGGCACCTTGGGACCTCACACAGTTCTCCCAATAGCCATCAGCTGCCCCATCATATTTTCCTGAATCTCCTCAAGAGTCTGAAATATCTTCCCTTACAAAGGTGATTTTAGTTTTGGGAAAAGCCAGAAGTCTCAGTGTGCCAAATCTGGGCTGTAGAGGGGCTGAGTCACCTGGGTGATTTGATGTTTTGCCAAAACACCATGCACGAGATGTGATGCACGAGCAGGTGCATTGTTGTGATGAGGCTGCCAATCACCAGATGCTCATAGCCATAGCCTTCTGAATTATCTCAATGGTTTCTGCGGTGAAATGGTGCAAAATTTGATGCAGATTCATTGCTGTACTCACTCAGTCATTTTGAATGCAATGGCCACACAGTACACATGCTCACTCAGTGGCATCTACCACCCCGACTGACTAGTACAGTGAAGTCACCTTTGTTCACACACATGCGCATTCCAGTCCACTCTCCTTGGCTGCCAGGTTACATGATGTCACTCAAACCATTCTCATATTGACAATGGTTGGACTTTTTCTGGACAGACCTCATAGATGTGAACCCCAGAAATACATATTACAAGGAAATACAAACATCCCTACTCACTGGAACTTTCCTGGCCTGCAGAGGTTTTGCCTGCTCGACAGAGATCGTGCATGTCATATGAAGAAGACGAATGAGAATTTGGAACTGCATTTGGCTCATTTTTGACACTCATTGGTGGTGTGCTGTCTGGCTGCACACCCTTCAGGCCCAGGGAGGTCTTTTCCAGACGGCAGGCTCAGTTCTCCTCGGCAAATGCCTCCCTGTAGTTGGCATTTGCCATCATTTGGCTGCCCAGCATCTATTCCCACTACTTTTTAAAAAAGTTATATTATTGAGATGTAATTGACAAGGAAAAAACCTGTACATGACTAATGTATACAATTTAATGAGTATTGACATGTGCATACACACATGACACTATTAACATAACTAAAGTGACTCATATAGCCTTCAACTTCAAAAGTTCCCTCGTATCCCCTTCTTCTGTGGGCAGAGGGCTTCCTGTGAGATGTACCCTCATAGTAAATGTTTAAGTGCCCAATCCCATTCTGTTAACTACAGAGGTGTACACCACATCTCTAAAACGTATTCATCTCGCATGACTGAAACTGTATACCCTGTGACAACACCCCGTTTTTTAGCTCTTGGCAACCACTATTCTACATTCTACTGTCTGCTTTTATAAGTATGACAATTCATATAGTGGAATCCTGTGGTATTTGTCTTTCTGAGATTGGCTTATTTCACTTAGCATAATGTATTCCAGCTTTATCCATGTCATAAAAATGATAAGAGTTCCTTCGTTTGGAAGCCTGATTAGTATTCCATTTTTTGTATATAGAACATGTTCTTGACCCATTCATCTGTTGATGGACATATGGGTTGTTCCCATATCTTGGCTATTGTAAATAATGCCCCAATGAACATGGGAGTGCAGATAACTCTTCCAGATCCTAATTTCACTTCCTTTGGATGTATACCCAGAAGTGGAATTGCTAGATCAGATAGTAGTTGTATTTTTAATTTTTTGAGAAAACTCCATACTGTCTTCCATAGGAGCTACACCATTTTATATTCCTACCAATAAGGTACAGGATTCCAATTTCTCCAAATCCTTGCCAACACTTGTTATCTTTTGTGTTTTTGATAATAGCCATTCTAACAGATGTGAGTTGATAGCTCTTTGTGGATTTGATTTGCATTTCTCTGATGATTAGTGATGTTGAGCACCTTTTCATGTACCTGGTGGCCGTCTTATGTCTTCTTTGGAGAAATGTCTATTCAAGTCCTTTGCCAATCTCCTGACTGATTGATTGCTATTCAATTGTAAATAGTCTTACTTCTTATTTCCTTTCTGGATACTCCCCTTTTGTGTGTAGTCTTGGTAGGAGGTAGTAGCTAGCTCTTACCCCAGAAAGCCCAAAATGCTAGATTTCACTTTCCAACCCCTGTGCAGCAGAACAGACACGTGACTTCCGTTTGATTTGACACCATCTCTCAGGGCTTTAAATCTTGAGCAAGTAGTGCAAGGATTCAGGAGAGCTGGAAGTCATGTGCACTGCAGAGCAGACTTTGGACTGGACTGTTGATGTCGCTGGGCCTATGGGTGGTTCCTGATGCTCAACCTTCCCGGTCTCCCAAGTGTCCTTCACTGTCTCCCAACCTAGACCTGCAGCCTCCTGTGAATTCTGTGAGTACCTCGTATCTATCCAACGAACTCCTTTTCTTTTTCTAATATAGCCAGGGTCTGTTTTTGTTGCTGCAATAAAGAATCCTAGTGATACTGTCTGCAAGTTCACTTCCCATCTGCCTCTCCGTCTGCAGATTCCCCTGTTCAGACAATGGTGTATGTGTCACATGTCTGAAGGGAAGGACATAGGCAAAAAAGACCTGAGCTAAACATCATAGAGCCTCAGTCTTCAATTTCCCTCTGAGTGTCTTTGGAATAAGAATAAACAGGCATGTGCTTTAATGAGTAGTTAGCTAAAGCCCTATAATGATTTTAAGGCTGTGATCGGAAAATTTGAAATAGACTACCTTTCAACCTTCCACTTTCAGGGCTACTGAGTTGTTCCCAATCTTTACTGTGCCTAAGAGTTACCTGGCATATTGTTAAAATGTATGGTTCCTGGACACCCTCTCCTTACCTTATACCCCAAGATTCCAGTTCAATAGAAGATTCTGATAAGGGTGGTCTCAGAACTGTACTCTGAAAATTTCTGGAAGCCAGCCTGAGGATAAAACCATTACACAAAGAAAGGAAATATTAGAGAAATTCAGAGAGAAATAAAGGTAAAGCCCTAATGAAGCCATGCCTGAAGCTATGAATTTAAGAAAAAGAATACATTCTTTGCATTATTTAAGCCAAAATTAGAATTGGTTTTCTGTTACTTACAACTGAAATCATTCTGACATAAAAATATGTTCATTTCATATATCATATGATTGAATAATCACAACCACACCATAAAGAAGGTTTTAGTTTCATTACTATTTTATGGATAATGACACCAGCTAAAAAAGCTGGACACTTACTTAAATCAAGCACAATGTAGAGCCAGATTCATGGAGGTAGGTCCTACTGGAGCATGGTTATCCTGTACTATGGAAAATAGGAATTTTGTACCTGTTCTTATTGGATTCATATTCCACTACCTTTCTGAAGTCTTCCCTGAAAATTGGGTGCACAGTAAAATTCATTGTGTGGCTACAGACATGTAATTTAATTGTTCTTAAATAGTTGAATGCTTCAGTATTTCCCTTTTCTTTCTTCAACTCTACTGTGAGCTCCTCAAAGACAAAGACCACATCTTAAATCTCTCACATTCCCCCAGAAGGTGCTCACTCAGTAGTTGCTTACTGGTGGACTGAATTAAAGCAAAAGGACAGGTAAACCAAAGGGCAGAATAAACTATAATTTATTCATAGGTGTAACTGAGTTCCAGTAGTTTCTGACACATTTTGTCCTCAATAAATTTTTGCCAAATGAATGAATGCATATCAATTGAGCCTTTCATTTTTTGTTTGTTTTTATTTTTAATATATTTTATTGATTATGCTATTACAGTTGTCCCATTTTTCCCCCTTTGCCACCCTCCACCCGGTAATGCCCATTTCCTCCAGCAATTCCCCCACTTAGTTCATGTCCATGGGTCATGCATATAAGTTCTTTGGCTTCTCCATTTCCTATACTGTTCTCAATATCCCCCTGTCTATTCTGTACCTACCAATTTGTACTTCTTAATTCCTGCACTTTTTCCCCTATTCTCCCCCTTCCCCCTCTCAGCTGATAACCCTCCATATAATTTCCATATCTATGATTTCTCTTTCTGTTCTGCTTGTTTGCTTAGTTTGTTTTTTAGATTCAGTTGTTGATAGTTGTGAATTTATTGCCATTTTAATGTTCATAATTTTGAGCTTCTTTTTCTTAAATAAGTCCCTTTAACCTTTCATATAATAATGGCTAAGTGGTGATGATGAACTCCTTTAGCTTTACCTTGTCTGGGAAGTACTTTATCTCTTTCCATTCTAAATGATAGCTTTGCTGAATAGAATAATCTAGGTTGTAGGTCCTTGCTTTTCATCACTTTGAATACTTCTTTCCAGGCCTTCTAGCCTGCAAAGTTTCTTTTGAGAAATCAGCTGAGAGTCTTATGGGAACTCCTTTGGAGGTAACTCTCTGCTTTTCTCTAGCTGCTTTTAAGATTCTCTATCTTTAAGCTTTGGCATTTTAATTATGATGTGTCTTGGTTGTGGTCCTCTTTGTGTCCATCTTGTTTGGGACTCTGTGCTTCCTGGACTTGGATGTCTATTTTCTTCACCAAATGAGGGAAGTTTTCTTTCATTATTTTTTAAAGTAAGTTTTCAATTTCTTGCTCTTCCTCTTCTCCTTCTGGCACCTCTATGGTCTGAATGTTAGTACATTTGAAGTTGTCCCAGAAGTTCCTTAGCCTATCCTTGTTTTTTTTGATTCTTTTTTCTACCTTCTGTTCTGATTGAATGGTTTTTTCTTCCTTATGTTCCAAATCATTGATTTGATTCTCAGCTTCACCCTCTCCACTGTTGCTTCCCTATAAATTTTTCTTTATTTCACTTAGTGTAACTTTTATTTCTGCCTGGGTCTTTTTTATGCTGTTGAAGTACCCAATGAGTTCCTTGAGCATCCTTGTAACCAGTGTTTTGAACTCTGTATCTGATAAATTGTTTATCTCCATTTAATTTAGTTCTTTTTCTGGAGTTTTATTCCATTCTTTCATTTGGACAGTATTTCTTTGCTCATTTTGGCAGCCTCCCTGTGTAATCGCCAGGGTGGGGCAACCTGTGTGAACCAGGTTGATGGAGTCTCTGATATGGTGTTGCTGTTCGGTGGCTCTGTGTGGGGGAGGGCTTGGAAAGGGGACAATGCCACTGCTTGGCCTCTGGAGTTTTGATGGGGAGAAAGCTGTCCCCTGGCACTCCCCTGATGCCAGACCCTTTAGTTTCTCCCCATATGCCACTGGTGCCCTTCCAATTGCTGCCCTGGTGCTGGAGCCCAGGGGGAATGAGTCTACCTAAGTCCTAAGTCTGTTGCAAGCCCTTTAAGAGGAGACACTCGAGAATCCTACAGTTTCTTCTGCTGCCCCAACCCCTACTGGTTTTTCCAGCCAGAAGTTATGGGACTTATCTTCCTGGAACTGGAACCCTGGGCTGGGTGGTCTGGTGTGGGGCTGGGATTCCTTGCTCCTGAGGTATCCCTCCTGATTTTTATCTACCACGTGTTGGTGTGGGACTGCCTGTTCTGCATCTCCATGTCTCTTCCCTCCTACCTGTCTGGATGAATGTGATTTCTTTAATTCCTTGGTTGCTGGACTTCCAACTAGCTCGATTTTCTGACAATTCTGGAAGATAGTTGTTTTGTTGTTTAGTTGTAATTTTTTCTGTGGTTGTTTGAGAAGGTGAGCCTCCATCTTGACTGGAAGTTTGCCAATTGAGCCTTTCTATTACAATGAGACTCCACACCAGTGACATTGGAGAATGAGCATGTGAGTGAAACCCTGTAAAACAGGCAACAGGTTAATAACTTGTCTTCAAAGAATAATGCTTTAAAATTGATGGCAATTCAAAGATGTCCGTAAACACTCTTAGCGTCAGTGCTAATAGCACTAACCATGAGATGTTTATAACCCAACTCTCAAATAACTTAAGACCATATTTTTAACTTGTTGTATAGTACAAAGCAAGGACTGCATTTTAATCAGTGAAAGTGACAGCATACTCACACCACAGATTTGAGACCATGTGGCAGGAAGCTGAAAAACTTAAGGGATCCAACCACTGCTGAAAACCAGAGTGAGATTTTAAATTTTGTAACGCGTCTACCATATCTTAACAATGTTAGTAATTACAAAAACTTGTAGGTTGCCTAGGTCATGAAAGATCAAAAATCTGCCCTTAATTTGGCATCTCAACTTGACATAGTAGAGAAGAAAGCAGTTGTTTTAGACTAGAACACCTGCTTGCATTTCTGGCTCTGACTCTTACCTGGTGTGGACCTTTGGCAGGCCATGCACCTATCTGAGATTTCTTTCTTCTTCTGTAAAGTGGAGATGACACTAAAACCCGCTCCACTGAGTCATTGTGAGTGTCTATTTATGTGATAGATGATGTCAAAGCACTTCACATGGTAAACATATCCTTTAGGGTGATTTGTGTGGCAAGAACAGAAAATCGATGATAAAGTAGCTTGAGTGCCACAGAGGGAAGGTCTTGGCTTTCGTAACCGTAAAGCCCTGAGGTGGATCAGGCTTCACCTCTTTTCTCTCCACACCTCTACTCTGCTCTTCCGATTGGGGGTATTTATCGTCAAGTTGGCTTCACTCTTTGCTTTGAGATGACTGTGTGCAGGATTATGGGCTAGACATTTCAGGAAGAAAGATGCTTCCCACATCCTTCAAACAGAAGTTCCAAGTTTTACTATGATTGGACCACTTATGAATAATGACAGAGGTCAGAATTATGCAGACTGGCCCATGGCCCAGAGTGCTCAGGGCTGACCCCAAGACCTAAGGATGAGGTCAGTCCCACCCAAAGTGCATAGATGCTAGAATGAGTGATATTTTCCAAAGGAAAGTTAGAAAGGGGGGGAAAGGGAAATAACTGCTGTGTGGGCACAAATCTCCGCTCCATTGTATAAACGGCCCAGCTTTAGATACGGGTGGATATTAGTGGCGTAGCTCATTTTGGTATACATCTGTGTACTTCACAGTTTTGCTTTGAGATATTTAAGTGGTTTAAGTCGTGATACTGCCTTCCTTCCTTTTTGTTGCCACCTCTGAAATGACTGAGCTCACTCACGTGATGAGAGCCACACTACACATTTGGTCTGCAGTTTGTGGAAGAGCTTAGACAACTGTGAAGCACTATGAAATGGCAAATACTTTCCCTGCTGCCTCGCTTGTCACTATGGTCCTCTGACCTTGGGGATGTTGACAAGCATGGTAGGACTGTGTGATTCTCTGGAGAGTCAAGCTTCTTGGAAATTAGATTTATTCATAAAGGAGAGGCCTTATAGGTTCCAAGAAAACACCTCAGCCCAGCCCTTATCAGACAATGTAGCCTCGGGCTTTCCTTTCCAGTGGCTCCCTGGCTCTTAGTGTGACGGCGCACAGGCATTTTCATGACAGCTTGATTTGTACAATGATTTACAGTTCACAAACCGCTTGAAAAGAGTCTAAGAACAATGAATGGTTATTGAAATTTTGTAGACTTGAGGCTTAGGGGTCAGACCGCTGAGTGAGTGGTATGTCTAGTGTATGGAAAACAATCATAACCAAAATTCCTAGGAGCATAATTACTTAAGAGCTAAACTCTAAATCTTTATTTCTTTCTAAACTTCCTAAATATCAGAAGGCTTAAGATAAAAGCCTGCAGTTTTATAATTATTGCATATTTGCACATACTTTAGCATATTAGATTCTCACATCCTCAGAGATAGGTAAGGATTATTTAGCTTTACTTTACAGGTGAGGAAACTAAACCCCAGAAGAAAATCTTTATTTCTTCTACTTGCTGATGACCAAATAGGACGTGTCAAGTCCAGGTCTTTGGGTTTCAAGTTCAGTGTTGTTTTTACAACAACATGGTATATATATTTGGAAATTTATGGGAACCACTTCAAAAATACCAGATTCACTGTGGATTCTAGGAACAGACTTAAACATCTGTGTTAGTGAGCAGTTAGAATCAATTAGTCAGATAGGAATAGAATCTTCATCTTTGGGGAGTTTTATAAGGTCAGAAGAATCTCCAGCTTAATCTGAACAAGGCTGCAGGAAGAGTTAAAAGACTTAAAGGCTCATCAAACTCTTAAATTCTGGAATCCATATTTCAAGGGCATGTCATCATCCCAAGAACTTTGAGTACCTTGTCAGGAATGACTTACCCATATTCAAGCATCTGTTTCTGACAACTGGCATGTTTTACTAACAATTAGGTCCACTTTTGAACCATGACCACAGAAGGAACTGATGTTCTCTGGCAGTCCATCTTATCCCAGGGAAAGAGAGTAATACCAACCAAATGAATTCATTTTGGCCCTGTCTAAAGCGTGTGATCTCCATGCAGGCCCAAAAGAAACGCCGTCCAATTTTAAACTGAGGAATTTGATTTGCAGATGAAGTTATGCATGTGGCTTATCCAGTTGATAACAATCCCTCTCGTTAAATTAGAGTAAGTTTGATTTACATCACTAGTTTTCCTACAAAGAACACATTTTTGGTTTTTGTTGTACATAGTCCTTGCAACTCAGCTGCAGCATGCATTTCAGGACAAAAGCATAGTACATTTAAAATAGTAATTTTGTAGTGTATGAGAAAACAGAATGATTTTGTAATAAGCAGAACTAATTAAGATAGATGCTTTTGAAGCCACTGGGGAAGATGGTGAATCATCTCCAATGTAACATGGGTACATAGGGGCTAGTCTCTGTTGTATCAGTGTATCAAAACTAGTGCCAAAATTGCGTTATCTTCAAATATATGCTTGCATTTTGGATGTTTTATCTTAATAAGCATATCTAGTTAACACAAGAGTGTGTCTAGAAACTTAAAATACTAGGAGGCAACTTTACTCTCTTCTTTTTGCTTGTTTATATGTAATTTGGGAATAAACTTAAGTCTCTCCACTTTTCAATTCCCAGATAAATTCTTTTTCAGAAAAACATTATTATTATTTTTTTATCCTCACCCAATGCCATTTTTTCATTGCTTTCAGAGAGAGAGGAAGGGAGGGAGAGAAATATCAATGCAAGAGAGAAGCATCGATTGGTTGCCTTCTTGTATGCGCCTGGACCAGGGATAGAACCTGCAACCTTTCACTTACGGGATGATGCTCCATTCAACTCAGCCACACTGACTGAATTTTTGATTTGACTGAACTTGTCCAGGCCAGTAGTAGTAGTAGAAATCTCTCCAAACCTGCAGAATATTTATTGCTATTAAATGTTAGATTCTCATGCAATAATCTCTGGTGGACTAGGGAGCTTCAGTGATCCTTCCAGTCCTTGGCACTCTTTTCTTTACCCTCTCACCAGGCAACATTTGTTTGCTGAGTGGCTTATCCTTAGAGACTTAGGATTGACATCATGGCAGGACAGCCGTTGGATGTCCAAGTGAATTCTTTTCATCAGTTAAGGCCTGGCAGTCTTGTCTTTTGGAAAAGTAAGGACACCATTATTATCATGACTATTGTTCTTTAATCAGGTACCGGGGATTTGACGAGAAAAATTCTTCCTTGCTGGACTCTACTCATAAACCTTTCTTTAACATCCTCTTAACATATAATAGGACAATTTCACTTGTTGTGGTTCTGTGAGAACTCTGGTTTCCTTATCGAGTGAGTTATATTATCATGCTCTCTGTAGTCGATAAATGGTTTTCTCAGCATGAGAATGGATGTGGCACGGCTGCACTAATTATACTGTTCACGAGATGAGGGTGCAAATGAATTGTTTGCTGTTGTAATAACTGTGTGTTACTTGTCCTGTTTAGAAATGGGTTGGTATTATGAAAATAAAATCTGGTGATAATAATAGTTACCAGTTTATGCTGCGGCTGTTATGTCCCAGGCTCCTCCCATACATTGTCTATTTAATCCTCCCAAGAATCCTGTGTCCCCAGACATTCATTTACAGAAATGTACTCTTTACCAATCTTCCCACCTCCTAGCCCTCTACTCTCTGTTTCTACGAGTTTATTTATTTTCCCTTAATGTCTCTTTAGGTGCAGGTCACTGCAAGATTTCACCGTTGGTGCTGAGATATTTAGCTCTGCAGTGCCCTCTTGTGCTTGTAAGCGACTTTACAGCATCAAGACGACTAAAATCCTCTGCCTTCCGCCCACCCCAACTTTCCAATTCCACTTCAACCGTTGAGGTTGCCCGCTAGTTTTAAATTTAAATGGAGGTTTTAGCAGGCTCTTAGCAGATAATGGTGTCTTTGTCCCTGCTGGAATCCTCAAGGCCTCCTCCCCCACACTCAAGATTCTCTTCCCTTTATTGCTTTCTCTCAACAGTAAATTGCATAAAAGTGGTAAAAAAGACCCCAAAGCAGCTGGTTTCCAAGAGCTCAAATGTTTGAAAGAGAAGCTACAATATTTATTGAGCTGAGAAGTTGACTGTGTTCTGGTAATTTATTTTTATAATTACTCAATTATGAATTCCCAGTTATAAATAAAGAATCAATGTTAATCAGATCTCCTGAGAGCAAACACATTTTGACAAATGGCCAAACAGTTGAAAAACCCAACTCAAAGGCATCCTTCCAATGACTTACACAGGAAAAAGGAAAGAAACTCTGAGTTCTTTAAAATGACAAAAATGCTAAAAGATGTAAAAAGACTCTCTCCTGAGAGTAAACAAAAGTAACCATTTTTGTAAAACCAATAACTAAGAAAATTAAGTTTTCTTTACTAAACTATTACTTTGACCAAGTTGTCCTATGAACCAACTTGATGTCAACCACATCGCTTTTGTCCCAATCAGATTTGGCTAAATTGTTTCCGATTCACCTTTGGCCAAATCCTCTGCTACTCACACAAGCCAATGGATACATAAGGAATTCAGTGATCAAAATGAAATTTTAAAACAGACACGGTGTGAATTCAATATATATCTTCCCTTATATACTTGTTTGGTTTTTCAGACTTTTCATAACCATATAATTTGGTCCTTATAAAAAAAAAGGGAGATTATTTCTCGTTTACACTGAAGCAAACAGAAGTTTGGTGAAGCTAAGGGATTTGTCCACGGCCTCATGGCTGGCAAGCTGCGAAACCAGGAGGAGGTCCCAGATCTTTTAGGCTCTGGGCCAAATCCGTAGCAGCAGGACTGCGAATAGAAACCCGCTTTTTCCTTTGGGACGAGACCTAGAACAGAGGGCGGGGACACTTACCTCAGTTTCAGGGCACTAACCTCTCAGAATCCTGCTGTGGCATCTGAGGGAGACACACTCATTTTAAGGTTCGAGTGGTTCTGTCTGTCTGTCAATGTGTGTGCATGTGTTTGCCTCTCACAGTGTGACCATATGGAAGAAACAAAAGGGGTTTTGACCACTGTGAATCAAAGTATTGTTCTCAAGGATTCTGATCCCCAGGTTGTCCAATGTGGTCAAGAAAAACTAACCCGCACTTGTTCATTCACTCATTCATCAGTATTTATTAAGCGCCCATACTCTATCAGGCATCATCCTAGGTGCTGGGAATATAACATGAGCACAACAAAGTATTGCCTTCAAACAGTGTTCAGTCTAGTAAGACGGTAAATGGTACAGCACAGTAGGGAATTGAGAGTAGAGTGACCTTGACCAAGGAGGGAAAGGAGAAGTCAGGGAAGATTCAGGGGGTGTGGAAGCGTACCACTGTTCACGTAGCCACAGAGCACTGAGGTCATACACTTTTTTCTTCTGCTTTCCTCTCAGACAGCGATTTTCAGCCTTTTTCATCTCATGTCACACATTAACTAATAACCTTCTGCAGGACACCCAAAAATGTACTTTTTGCTGATCTGATGAAAAAAAAAAACAGGTATAATTTTGATTCATCCTCACTGGACAGCTAATGTGTTGGCTGTTGTCATTTTTTATGTGACAATCTCAGGGAAAGAGGTCAGTGCTTTTGAGTAAATAGTCAGGCATTGCATGTTTTTCAAATTCTCGAGGCACACCAGTTGCAAATCACTGCTCTAAGATAGTTTTCTTCATTATGGATATTTCTTTATCTGGTCTAGTTTTATCCTTAATATGTGGAATGCTGATCTCATGAAAATCATAGAATATCTCAACATTTTGAGCTCTTATTACATGAAAGATAGAGGAACGAGATTAGGCCCTGAAGGATTTGGGTAATACGTCCATTCATCTTTGTCTGTACTTCCACAACATTTGTTCCAAAACGTTCCCACTTTTTCTCAGTTTTATATTCACTTACCACAATGCAGCAGATGAACTGGTGTAGTTTTTGAGAAATCAAAAGTATGTGAAGTGATCTCTGCCTTCATTCTGTATTGTCCTGGCTCTCTCCCCCTACTCTCCAGCCTCGGGCCAAAAGCCATTTGCAGTCCAGCGAAAAGGCAATTTCTTCACTTATGTTTTCAGTGATAGCCCATCCCGAGTCCTCTCTGCTTTGGTTCTCATTCTCCTTTGTAACTTTTATTTCTTGTAACTTCTAATTTCATCAGACTGATGTACAGTCAACACAGAGAGAACCATTAACCCTGCTGCTGCCATTTCCCCCTTAAACCACACCCCTCCTTTTAAGTGAGTACTGTCCAAGAATTTGTATCTCGTAATCACTACTTTGTGTTCTAACTCCTTCTTCTTGCCTAAACTGTCCCATCTTCCAAATTCCTTAAGCTCAACCAGCAAAAATATCAGGGATCCGTGGGTCATAAAATGAAAAGTTTCCAAGGCCACACTTTCTTGACTTCTATGAAACAGCTTGTTTGCCTTCTCTTCCTCGTCAAGCATCTGAGTCCTTTAGGTCTTATTTCTCAGTCTTCATCTCTACTTTCTTTACTCATGAATAAATTATCTGTGGCTACTGGCATATCGATGTCTTTCCGTATTTAAACTCATGACCATAAAATGAAGTCCTTACACGAGGTTTTGTGTGTCGATCAATTATATAACTAAACCTATCACATCACGGAAGAACTGGGTCAAATTCTTAACAATGTTGATCATTTTCTCTTCCTTCCCTCCCATGTCAGGTAAGACCTCTAAATACTTTTTTGGGGACCTTTCTTTCTTCCTCCAAAAGGTAACATAGGTATTTATCAACTTACAATTCACATAATTAAAATATCGTTCACTTTACGGTGATAGGAATAAGCATAATGGTAACATTTTCTGGTTTCATTTTGTTTTCAAGAGGTTTATTTTATTTATTTATTTATGCTAAGCACTTTATTCCAAACAAAATTAGAAATAAA
Organism: Desmodus rotundus; assembly: GCF_022682495.2. Taxonomy (NCBI): domain Eukaryota; kingdom Metazoa; phylum Chordata; class Mammalia; order Chiroptera; family Phyllostomidae; genus Desmodus; species Desmodus rotundus. The sequence continues at coordinate 31,295,553 of NC_071391.1, read as the reverse complement.
AAATTGATAGCTATTTCTCTGAGTGTGGTAGGGGATCAGGGCAGGGAGTTCCTCATGGCCAGGCCAGCACCCTCATAGGTCAGGGGAGCTGACATAAGTCCTTTCCTAGACCCTGTGGTGGGGAACCTTAGCATGTGTGGGACCCTCTGCAAGTCCATCTATCAAGGGGACCTCAGGCTGAGGGTCAGTCTGGTTTTTACTCTCAGTTTCCTCATCTGTACAATGGGAATAATATTAGTGCCTATCTCATCTCTGCCTCTAGAGCTATTGTGATGATTAAAAGTGGAGAGCTGCGTTCTGATGGCTGCCAGCTGGGAGGAGTGTGGGGGGATGGGTGAAGAGGAGAGGGGATTAGGAAGTGCAAATAGGTAGTTACAGGACAGCCATGGGAAAGTACAGTACAGTACAGGAAGTGGAGTAACCAAAGAACTTATACGTCTGACCCATGGCCATGAACAATGGTGGGGGGATTGCCTGAGGGAGTGGGGGGTGCTGGGTGGAGGGGGGCAAACGGAAAAATTGGGACAACTGTAATAGCATAATCAATAAAATATAATTTTTTAAAAATATGACAGTTAAAATATGGAAAGCATTAGCACAGCACCGACACAAATGAGAAAATTAAGAAATGCAGCTGCTGTATCAGTCAGGACTCTTTCTTGCAAGTGACTGACACAAAAGACAATTTATTGGCCTTAACAATTATATCAAGCGATGGCTGAAGGCCCAGTCTCTGTCTCTCTCTCTGCCTCTCCGCCCCCTCTGATTTCCAGTTTCATCTGTATTTCCAAGGATGTGTAGAGTCTGAATAATAAGTAACAGAAACTGAGCTTTTAAATATGACATGGTTTCAAGCCCTTTGCATGGATATCTCATTTAATCTTCACCATAATAGCTACAATGAGGTAGTTAGTATAACCGTCCCATTTTACAAATGAGGAAACTGAGGCACAGAGGTTAACGGGGAGAAAGTGGCAGAACTGAGAACGAAACCCAGCTGTCCTGCTCCACAGCCCTTGTGCCAAACTATTACACAGACTTCCTCCAAAGGCGTTAATGGGTGAATAGATGAAGATAAGGAGTTCCAAATAAGAAAAAATAAAGTATTGTGAAAATTTTGACTTCTGATGTTATTAATAACTTCAACGCAAAATTGTGGGTTCATTTATCTTTGCACCCACATCATCTAACGAGTAGGCACACAGACAGCGACTAGTAAATGTTTGACAAATGAATTAACTCGTCACCAGCAAACTCCTTTACCCTCTGCCATCTCAACATTGCTTATTTATTTTATCTTTTTCATTTGCGAACTACCCATCTCACCCTAAAGTATTTGCCAATAAACATATGCACAAGGTCAGTTCATTTAAAAAAAATCAGGAAAACTAATAGTAAGTATCTTTATATAAAAGATCAGAGATTTTTCAAACATTGGTGGTTCCCAGGAAAACAAAAATTTCCACCTTCTCTGGCGCCCTCTTGTGCTTTGTGGTGGAAAGTAATCAAGAGTGCGAATGCTTCCCGGAAATGAATGTGGGTTTTCTACACACACACCCAGTACAAGGGCGCGCAGGTGTGCGCTCACACGAAACCTGACAGATGAAACTTTTGTTTTCCCTCTCTGCATGTTAGTCTACTTAGTGCTTGTGTCTGGAATTGTAAGATGTTATGTCACCTGGGTTCCTCCAGTCCCACTAGGCTGTAATTAACCTTATCGGTTCGAATTTCCTCCAGCTTCTAGAGACTCACACAACTTATAAAATGCACTGATGTGTTTGGAGGAAGTATGTGTCACATGCGTTACCTGGCAAGACTGTTCTGGTTGATTTCTTTCTCTCTCTCTGTGTCTCTGGCCAAGTCTCTGACTTCCTTGAGAAATTAAAGCTGCAGTTTCTCTTGGAAAGAAGAAAACATAAGCACTCACTTTTCCTTAGAAGGGCCCTCAAACCCTGGCCTGTGCGGCTCAGTTGGTAGCAGCCTTGTGCTGCTGATCCATGTTTCTCTCCTTCTCTTTCTCCCTCCCCTTCCCCCTCTCTAAATCAATGGGCATGTCATCGGGTGAGGATAAAATATATATATTTTAAAGGGCCCTCAAAGCAGTGCTGCTTGTTCTTCAGTGTCTTGCAGAGCATTCTGTTTGTTCACTAGGGAAATGGGCCTTTCGGCTTTCCCAGACTCCCCGTGCGCAACAGGGCTCTTTCATATGACCACGGCAAAGGAATGGAGGCTCAGGAGGTAAACGCAAGTGACAGATTCCACGTTGCCTTGCATCAGGCGTCCTACCCCAGCAACTGGATAAATAGGCTCAGATATTTCCCATTCTTAGTTAGACTTAAGCTGGAGCCTGCATTATATTTCCACACAATGGAATAATTAGTGATAACATTAAAATTATTAATAGTAGTGGCTGACTTGCATTTAGTGCTTAGCGGGTATTGAATACATTGCCACGTGCTTTACATGCAGCACCTCACTTAATTTTTGTTTCCAGTGAAGTCAGTAATGTCATAATCCTCATTTCACAGATAAGGAGACTGAGGTTGGGGGGCTACGTGCTATGAGAGACACTGCAGCTCGGAGAGGATCTGTTTGGTGTAGCCCTTTGAGCCAGCAGACTGCTGCTCCGATGCTGGCTCTCGGGCTTTCTAACTGGGTGAATTTGGGTGAGCTACTTAACCTGTCTGTGCCTCAGTCTCCTTATCTGTAACGACAATAATTCCTGCTTCATAAGGATGTTGCAGGTATTAAATGGGTTAATATATACAAAGTGATTAATGGTACTTGGCATACGTGAAGTGTTATATACTCACTTCTAAAAAAAGCAGAAGTGAAGCTCAGGATGCTTGCCATCACTATACGGTCTCCCCGAGGTGAAGACTATTTTATGCTCCTCATGGATATTATTAGGAAATGGACCCCAATAAAATATCCTGGGTAACATGATGAATTTCTCCTTTGTGTGGCAGAAGCATCTGAAGAGCTCTGGAAACTACTGATTCTGATTCAGCAGTTCTAGGGCAAGGCCCAGGCATCTCTAGTTTTCTAAAGTTTCAAGAGATGCCCATGTGTAGCCAGGATTGCAGGTCACTGCCCTAGTACTTACATGTTTACAAAGATAGATTTATTTATTTATTTATTTATTTATTTATTTATTTATTTATATATAGAGAGAGAGGGAAGGGAGAAAGAGGAGAGAAACATCAATGTTCAGCTGCCTCTCATGTGTACCCAACTGGGGACCTGGCTGGCAACCCAGACATGTGCCCTAACTGGGAATTGAACCAGCAACCCCTTTGTTCACAGGCTGGCACTCAATCCACTGAGGCACAACAGCCAAAGCACAAAGTTCTTTTCCATAATAAGATCATATTTATCTCATGCTTACTACATGCTAGATACTAAGTGCTTCACTAAAGTGCACCACTAAAAATTGCGTGATTTAGGTAATTATTATTATTCATACTTTATATAGATGGGAAAACTAAGGAACAGAAAGAAACTTGCCCAAAGTCACTTAGCTGGCTGGTGGCAGAGCCAGGATTTTAGACCAGGTGGACTGATGCCATGGCCTGTACACTAACTACCAGCCTATACTGCCTTCACACATGGCAATGAAGTGAACTGATGTGAACTGATGTGAACTGAGCCATACATCTGTGCAGTGTGCTGGCTTTGCCCTCCCCCCCAATTTATAGATGAGGGGACTAAAACTAAGGATCTGACCCAGTGTACACAGCTAGTTATTTCATAAGGTTTTTCATATGTGTTCCCTCCTCTTCTTCCCTGCTCTGGCCCATGCCTTCAACCTATAACTTACTCTGGCAAGGGCTTCATCCAAAAGCCCTCTTCTATCTTTACCCCCACTCTGCACACTACTTCTAGCTCCAGCCTCATCCTCTACACAAAGAGCTCATCAGGCAGCCCTTTCGTTTAGAATTTGACTAGTATTTGTCCTGTTTGCCATCTGTAGTGGGTTCAGTGGTGGCTCTCAAAATGATGTATGCTCCTAACCCTGAGAACTGGTGAATGTAAACTTGCGTGCAAGAGGATCTTTACCTGTGTAGTTAAACTGAGGATCTCCAGATGAGATCATGCTGGATTGTACGGGCAGGTCCTAAATCCGATGACGAACATCCTTATAAGAGATAAAAGACAAGACACAGACACACAGAGGAGAAGGCCATTTGAAGACAGAGACAGAGATGGGAGCTCTGCAGCCACAAGCCCAGGAATGCCTGGGGACACCAGGAACTGAATCAAGAAGGAATTTTCCCCTAAAGCCTCCCCCTGGAGGGGGCGTGGCCCTGCTGACACCTGGACTTCAGACCTCTTGCCTCCAGAGCTGTGAGAGAACGCGTTTCTGTCCTAAGCCACCCAGTTTGTGGTACTTTGTGACAGCAGCCCGAGTGCACTAACACATCTCTGCACCTCTTCTCGACTTTCAGGGCTCGTGACAGGTGAGGCTTCCCTGCTCATCGGCCCTATGTCTTGAACAGACCCTCTGCCCGATCTGCTCCTCCTTCATTGTCTTCTGCATGGGGCCCTGGGGTCCTCTGGGTGCCTTCCCTCATGTTGGAAAGAAAACATGTTCACGTAGCAGAATTCCCCTCAGAAGGGAACTGTCACTGAGGTGGCATGACGTGGGAAAGATGAGCTCTGCAAGGACATGGGGGTGGTGGGGGCAGGACTCCTTTGCCCGGAAGTTACCTGCCAAGTTTTTTCCTTTTTTTTTCTTACCCTTTGCTATGTCATCTCCATTAAAGAGCATGCCTGAGACTCAACAAGCCATACTTCATCCTTGAGCATCATTTGTAAAGTAAGAGTGTTTGACAAATTGACCTCCTACCCGCCTTCTAGGTCTCATATGTAAAGTATATTATAGAAATACATCCGTGCAAAAGTTTTCCTTGAGCCGCCCGCTGAGGGCTAAACACTGTCCCAAGAGCTGAGGTTAGAGCAGTGAGGTAGATGTGGTGCCTCACGTCCCAGAGTAGTCTTCCTGGGTGGATGATTACCGTGCTCTGGGTCACCAGGATGTCCAGAGGGAAGGGGTGAGCAGTGTGTGAATGTATAGGGACAGTGACACCCAAGAGAGGAAGGAATAGGTTTGTTTTATTCCTCTTTGGGGTGGTTGGATGGGAAGGGTTAAGTTTTTGACATGGTGAAGTTGAGATGAAAATGTCCAATACACAACTGAAATTCCAGGCTTCAGAGAGGGATCAGCAAAGGTCAAAGTGTATTGGCTGAAACCCTGGATATGGGTGAGCTCAGCCCAAGTGGTGACGAAGAACGCCCGGGAGAGAGTCCTGGCGGTCTCCAAGTGTCACACCATGCGCGGTGCAGCACACCTGCTCTCGCGCTCACGTGACCAGCACTTGCGCTCCCTTGGGAGCTGTGCGTCCTTTTCCCAGGTCCCGCCCCGTGGGCGGGGCGAGGCAGCGACGCAGCACCAGGAAGAAGAAGCCGGGTAGGCGTGGGCGTGGCTGCGTCAGACCCTCGGCGGATCTGGGGGGACGCCGGCTGCAATGGGCAAGGGGGCAAGGAACCCCGGGGAAGGAGGGATGCCCGGATGCACCGGTCCGTGTCGCTGAGTGCAGGAGCAGCAGTGGCGGCGGTTGCTGCACTGGTAGCCGCCCTGCTCCTGCTACGGTGTGAGGACGCGGGCCCGGGGGCCGGTTCAAGGTAACCCCTCCGCTCAGAGGAAAGAGCTGGGCTTCCGCACCCTTTGGGCAGAGGAAGGAGGGGATCGGAACCGAGGGTACCAAGGGGGAACGAGGCCTCTTGGTGCCCGCAGTCTGTGGCCCCTTCTGGAGTTTGGGTTGGCACCCTTCCTGCAGGTGACTCAGCCCTTTCCCCTGGGCCCAGACTGCGGAGAGTAACATTATCTTCCTCCAGGACGAATAAACATTCCTTGTTCTCCAGGGAAAGTCAGGCCATCCCTTAAACATCCTAACATCAGCACCTGTTGATGTTATTTCAGTAGCATGGCTGAGACGGAGGCGCTGCCCAAGCTTCGGGAAGACTTCAGGATGCAGAACAAATCCGTTTTTATTTTGGGCGCCAGTGGGGAAGCGGGCAAAGTGCTCTTAAAAGAAATACTGGACCAGAGCCTATTTTCCAAAGTCACAGTCATTGGCCGGAGGAAGCTGACTTTTGATGAGGAAGCTTATAAAAATGTGGTGGGTATTTGAGCTGAGACTCAAAATGTACGCGCAGTGATTCTGCCAGGTGGACAAATGTCATGCTTAAAGGTTGAACACTGCCCGCCAGTGGTGGTGGAGGCTGCGAGAGGTGATCGGAATGTGGCCAAGACTGGCCTGTGAGAGCCCTTCCTGAAAGCTGGAGCCCTGGGTTGTAGGCCTCTGCGGGCCACATCTCACTTGTGGCCTTGGGCAAAGGCATTCTCTCGGTCTGGGCACCTGTAAGGCTGGGCCGGGGTTGTAATGGGAGACAGAGACCATCATTGTTTTCAGCCTCATTCAAGCTGGGTTCTAGACACAGTCCACCTAGCTTGTTTTGTCTCCCTGACCACTTGACCTGAACATTGCCAGTGAATCAGAAGATGGTTTTCAGAGCAGGAACGGTCTATGGCAGTGAGAGGAAGGTTACTCACTTAAAAGAATTCCCAGGGCTGCAGCCTTGTGTCTGTAGGCAGAATATTCCTTCCCCTGACTTTCATTTACATTGTCATGGTTAACCAGACGATACGCCAGACTTCAGCCTGGTGCACACTCCCTAAGTACAGGGTCTGGCACAAACAACACCTTTTTTATTGCAAAATCTTTTATTACAAAATCATAACCATGTAATTCTGTAACATAACAATATCACACTTAAGCACACCATATGACGTTTTAGGTGAAATGTCAAATTAAAACTATAAATCATTACACTCATATTTTAACCCTACCAACCACACTCAAACAGGCATTAATTTCTGCCAGATCCTGTATTTGAAGTCTGAGCTTCAGTAAATTATGGTGTAATCCTGAGACCTCCAATTATAGAACTTGGTCCCACAGGTTTCACAGGTGGAAACTTCCAGAGAACAAATGGTCTCACTAATAAATGCTCTTGACTCCTGCAGGCGCATGTTCACGTCATTTTGCATGCGTTTGGTCCATCAGGAAGTTTCTGTTTCAAATGGACATCTTTGCTCAGACGTAGGCAGTAACATGTCTTCACAGTCTGGTTTTATTGGGTGTGTCTGATACTTTGGGTAATTAGAAACTGAAATCAAGTTCTGTGCTTTGATAGTCTATTTTGGTGGCACATCTTTTGGTTGAGCACTTTATGCAAAATTTTTCTTCAGTGTTGTGTACAGTGCCAGAAAAATTATTTTGAAAGAGTTGATGGTAGGGAAGGAAAGCAACATTTTATGTGAACTCCTGGATGATGGATGGGAACTGAACTCACTTTCCTTTTTAAGGTTAGATAAAGGTTCTTAAATTTCAGTGAGCGTGAGATTTCCAAGGGTGCTTATTAAAAGTGAAGTTTTTGCCCTGGCAGGGTGGCTCAGTTGGTTGGAGCATTGTCCCATACACCAAAAGGTTGTAGGTTCGATCCCTGGTCAAGACATATACAAGAGGCAACCAATCAATGTTTCTCACATTAATCTTTCTCTCTCTCTCTCTCCCTTCCTCTCTCTCTCAAATCAATAAAAAATATCCTAGGGTGAGGATTTTTTTTTAAAAAAGTGAAATTTCTGACTCAAAAGTATTGGTATGAGACCTAAGAGTATGCCCTTTTATCAGGCATCCATTTGCAGGTGGTTCACGGATGGGACTGAAGGGAAGATTGTTATTTACCTTTTACTGCTGAAAAACTGAGACATATGATAAAATAACTTGGCCAAAATTACATGTTTAGGAAGTAGCGCGCCCAGGACTCCAACCTCGGCATTTGAGATACCAAACACCATTCCCTAACCCCACCTTATAAGCTCATTGGTATTCCTTCTGCTGATATGCAGACAGGTCTCTTATGTTTCCAGAGAGAAAGTTATAGTTGAACCTGACTTTAGAGATCTGGATCACCCCTAGTCCAATTACGTGTACCCTGGCCGTATTAGTGCATTGCTGAATTTGAGTTCGGATTAATTGGTTTTCGATGGGAGAACACGAGCTTGCAAAATTTGGTGTTAAGTGGGCAGACTCTTCAGTAATGTCTTGTCATTTCTTCTTTACATGTAGAGGGGTATTTTTAAAAATAACATCAAGTTATGTATAACTGTGTCCTTGTCATCTAGAATCAAGAAGTGGTGGATTTTGAAAAGCTGGATGACTACGCGTCTGCCTTTGAAGGCCACGATGTTGGATTCTGTTGCCTGGGCACCACGAGAGCGAAGGCCGGGGCGGTGAGGCAGAAATACATCCTTATCCATTTTCTCTGGCTAGTAATGTCAAAAATTCCCTTTTTGCTCACTTTTTCTTTACTTTTGCAGTGCTTTCATGTAAATCAGCTCTTAGCATTTAAAATTTCATTTGCTGCCCTAGCCTTTGTTGTACTTTAAATAGCAATGACAAGTTCATCTTTCCTTCAAAGGAATGCTTGAGGGCAGGCCTGTGTGCTGGGGACATCCTGCGTATTTACATGGCCTTGTGAATTGCCGTCACTATGTCCCCTGGCTAAGGCAAACCATTACATTGGAGTAAAAGTAACTGGCTCGTGCTGTCAGCAGGAAGCTTTATTTTCTTTCTCTTTATAAATGTTTTAAACTTAAAGCATTCTCTCTCACTTGAGTGATTTGCTTCAGCCTATTTTCCTGCCAAGGTTTAAACTTCTGGTACAGAGCATCCGCAGAGAGGCACGATTCAGCTGATGTGCCTCCAGGGGTGACTCAGCCTCCAGCGATGATTCAACCCCTGCGGTGATTCAGCCCCAACTGACGCAGCACTGTTCCAACACAATTTTAATTTTCTTTTTAATGGTCTCTAAATTGTCTCTGCCCCTATCCAGAAGTCAGAGTTTACTACATAGTTAGAAGTCATAGCTTACACCACAGATCTTGGGCAAGTGTTAATTTAGCTTATTTACCTTATACTTTGACTATACTATGTCCCTCCAGCAGAATTTTCTTGCTGGAGCTAATGTGTATGTTAACTTTGCAGAACCATCATGCTGCCATGGGGGGCTTACCACAGGGCTATAAACAGCCCATGTGTCGGGACCCTCAGGAGAACACATGCTTAAGAACTGTTGGTGTACATCAACCAGGAGTCAGCCTCAGTTGTGTTTCTCCTGATGAACCAAAGAAGAATTCTGTTTATGCTTCAGTAGAGATCTGTTCCCAAATCTTCTGCAGTTCTGCCATGTCCACTTTGGATACAGCCGGCTTCTGAGCTGTGTGCCAGGATTTGGCACATTCTGTCTCCTGGAAAGGGTCATGTTCCTGCTCAGTGGCTAGTGCAGTCCTTTTTGCCCAAGGGACAGTCACAAGCGGTGTGCCCTCTAAAAGCACTGAAAAAGTTTTGTCCTGTCTGAAATGCCAACCTGGTTTTGGTGGTGACTCAGCAAAATTAAAAAAAAAACAAACACTGCACTAGGCATAGAGCAGTTGATTTCCATGACATAAAAGCAAAGCTCATAGGGAGCTCTAGGGAAAGTATAAATTGCTTTGTTGCATTCAAGTTGTGCAATGCAATTTTAATCAGAGGCATTGGGTGTCTTTCCTATGTAGAATATTTTGTAGTAAGCAGGAGAATAGTAAGCTAAATAGTCTCAGAAATGAGTTAGGGTTTAAATGGTTTAAGACGATAGTGACAGAAAGCTGACATTTCCTCCAGAGTCTTTTTTTTTTTTTAAACTAATTTAGATTGGACGCAATATAAACTTTGGAGGTTGTGATAACTTTAGGCAATTTAAAGGATGTGAGCGTCCACACGTGGCTAGGTAATCACAGTTTGGTGGGCTTGTGGCTTTCCAAGCTCACTCCACCGGGTATTCCGGGTGGTAGCCTTCTGTGTAGAAAAAGAGTTCCTCAGAGCTGGTGGTGGCAAGCCTGGTGTCATTCTGTAGTTATAACTGGAACACCCCACACTTTGCCTTAGCAATCTGAGATTCCAGTAGAAAAACCTAAAGAAAATCAGGGTTTCTGGCTCAGTGTTAAAACCCCCTAAGTAGCCAGATGTTCCCCCTATGACCTTCAGTATGTTCCAGGGCTGTTATAATGAAGTACCATAACCAGGGTGGCTTACACAACAGAAATTTACTGCTTCCCAGCTCCGGAGGCTGGAGGTCTGAGGGAGATCCGGGTGTGGCAGGACTGGCTCCTTCGGAGGGCTGTGAGGAAGGGTTTCTCCAGGCTTCTCTCCTTGACTTCGAGATGGCTGCCTTCTTCCTGCATCTCTTCACATGGTATTTTTCCTGCCCGTGTGGCTATGACTAAATTTCTCCTTTTTATAATGACACTAGTCCAATTGGACTAAGAACCACGCTATTCTGTATGTCCTCATCTTAACGAATTACATCGGTCATGACCCTATTTCCAAATAAGGTCATACTCTGAGGTACTAGAGGTTACTACCTCACCTATGGATTTTGGGGAAAACACCGAAACCCATAAAATTAATTCTCCCCAGATTTTTGTTGAAACTAGCGCTAGGGATAGGTCTGTTAACATTCTTCAGCTGTTTGGAAAACCATTTCTTTAGCAGTAGCTGGTTAGATGCTAATCTTCCTTTTCACACTGACAAGTCATGGCTGTCTAGTCAATGCCGTGACTTCCCGAGTCGCCTGAATCCACACTGACTGGGTCACTTGCTTGGAAACTGTATTCTAAGCAGGCTCCTTGGGAGATTCTGATGCAGCCAGCTCTCCTCTTCTTGTTGGACCTACTTCCAGGAGGCATTGAGATCATTAGTCCTCCTCACTTGTTGGTTTTTCTTATCTGGGTACTTTAGACCCAGATAGCTTAGTCTTGCTTTAATGAGTAACAGTGTGAGCCAGTGAAGGTTGGAATAACCTTGGAAAGCCAGCTCTCCACGGTCTGGAGTGAAGAGCCAAGATGCCGCTGAGAGCAGTGTTTTCCCTTGACTTGTGTTAAGAAAGGATTTGGTTAGGAGTTTGAGGTGGTATGATGTGCTTTCACCTCTGTCTTTGTCTCCTCATCTCGTAGGTAGGCATAGGGTCCAGCAGTCCAGGTTCTTGGATTCTGTTGAATGGATGATGCCATTCATGTGATTAATGCCGCCATTGTAGCATTTGTTAGGTATCATTATAGTCTCACGGCTTCTGATTCTAATGATATGTTCTTCTAATCCAGGGGCTTGCAAACTACAGACTGCAGGCCAAATATAGCCCACCTGTTTTTGTACAGCCCAGGAGCTAAGAATGTTTTTATACCTTTAAATGGTTAAAAAATTGAAAAAAAGGAATAATAATATGTCATGACATGTTATAAGAAATTCAAATTTCAGTAATCCATAAAGTTTTATTGGAACGTAGCTATTCTCACCACTTTATTATGTATGGCGGCCTTCATACCATGGTGTCAGAGCTGTGTAATTGCCACAGAAGCCTGCAAATCTGAAAATATTTACTATCGCATCCTTTAAAGGAAAAGGTTGTTCACTCCTGTTGTAGTTGCTACTGTTTTTCTGATGTCTAGGAGGGACTGGTGAAGTGACAAGGTCCGAGATGGTTTGAGGGGCCCAGATCAGAGGCTCCGTTTGGGTACCAGGTAGCTGCGGGACCTTTGCTACGGGGTTAGATCCTATGGGCCATGCCTCCTTGTCCAAGAGGGAGGTGGCCACTGAAGCCCATTCGGCCTGCAGAGTGCTCTGACTTTCATAGCACAGAGAACAGAATGCCCCAAAGGGAAAAATTCTGTGAGAACCTAGAGATTTACTCATGAAACCTCAGTACATGTTTAATTTATTTTTCTATCCAGAGCTCTTCCTCTAACCAAGATCTTGGTTCCACCACTGTACATCAAATACAGAGATGCCCTCCAGGAAGGAGACGAACAGATGGGGTGTCAGATTATAATATTTGTTGTTCATCAGCATCTCTGTTTTCTAGTCTAATTTATAAGGTAGGAATAAAGGAGAAAGAATCTGAAGCAGAAATGTGGCAAAGCATGAGCCTTTACAGAATGATAGATCTGCCCTTCGTGGAAAAGCATCCGCCTGATCTTGAGTCATTTTGGCACGCTTGCTTATCGAATCAGTCATTGCCAAGATACTGTGTTGGATGAGGTGTTCTTAAGCCAGAGTGTTCCCAGTTTTCAAGCAATACTTAGAAATACTTAGTAGCTTTGGATTTTAATAAGACTTGAGTAAAGGGTAATTGGAACCCTGGCTGGTGTGGCTCAGTTGGTTGGAGTGTAGTCCCATGGACCAAAAGATTGCAGGTTCGATCATTGGTCAAGGCACAGACCTAGGTTGCGGGTTTGATCCCCTTTTGGGGCATGTATGGGAGGCAACTGACCGATGTTTCTCTTTCTCTCCCTCTCTCCCCCTCACTCACCCTGCCCTTCCCCTCTTTTTAAAAGCAATGAAAAAAAAAATGTCCTTGGGTGAGGATTAACAAAAAGAGTGATTTGAGAATTTTCTCCCTAGATATTTGTGGAGTATATGAAGATACCTCTGCTGAGTCATATTACATTGTGTTTACTCATCCAAAAGGCTTTTGGGAGAGGAAATTTATAGTGGGAACTTATTTAATCAATTCCCTTTTTAGAAGGAATTCTGATTCCTAGCTTGGAGTAGGATACACCGACTATGGAATGATAAAGACACAATAATAAAACGGACTTCATGCCCTCAGAAGAGATGCCTTATGGTTGGAGAAACTATGTCCAGTTTTTCCAGAAATTGTGTTTCTGGGATATGGAGTAGTTTGTTTTAGTTGGTTTTTCTATTATTTTTTACTTGAGCAGCTAGAGAATAAGAAAAGGTGTTAATAATAAAATTTTAAAGATAGCTCCTTTCTATCTATAAATGGACTCTTGCTCACTCCAAAAGAAATTGATGTGTGTTGATATCTCTGAGTCAGTCAGCAGGATCCACATTTATGTTTCGTTTCTAAGTCCTTGAAAGCCATTGACCCCTTTGCTTTTGAGTTTCATTCAGCAGCTAAAAGGCCACGCATCAGGGTTGGGGAAATGAAATTCAAAATTTGTGTGCTTGGAAAATGCATATTTATAATCAGCTTGAGGGCTCAGAGGATTTGTGAAATCAGTTTGGATTAACAGCCATTGATTGCTAATAAAACAATATTTAGCTTTGTCTGGAGAACAGCGATGGAGAAAGGTATGGGCACCTTGTCAACCGGGCCCATTGAGCGGGGATGATGGGCTAAGCGTGGGGGTCTCCGCAGCAGCGCAGCAGCGTGGGTGCTCCTCCTTCAAGGAGCAGTTGTCAGTCGTTAGCGAGGCGGGTGAAAGGAAGGACGCCAGCGTCTGATGGCTGGGGTGGTATTGATGTGCCTTAGCTGACTAATCAGATTGAAAAAGTCCCATGGTATTTATGTCACTTTAATTTCCATCAAACAATTGGAGCCGACAGCACTCTATTAAGGAGAGGTTGAGCCAGAACTAAAGCCAAATAAATTAGGGTCTCAGTTTAATCAAATTATCCCTTTACTGGCCCTGGATTAAGAGAGAGAGACAGCGTCAGTCTAGAGACTTGTGATTGGCTGAATCTTCCCTTATTTTTAAAGAAACCAATGAAAGAAAAGCATTTTAACAGACACAACTTTAATGCACCTTCTAAGAAATAGTGCTAAAACCACAGCAACAACAAAAAGGGCTTTATTTCACTAGCCAACTCTGTCATTTTATTATGAATAATGAACCTGTTATTAAAATCGGAGTTCTGGTGAATTGGAGCGAGGAGAAGAAATAGACGTGGAAGAGAAATTGAGTGTTTTAGAATTTTTCCATGTAGTTTTGGATTGTTTTTCTTGGCACACCCTCAGCACATATAAAATCTCATTTCAGAAAATGGCTCAGAGGAGAATCACATCCCTTCTCAGGATGTGCTGAGAATTAAAATTGGTTTGCTCTGCACTGATTTAAAAAAGCAACAACCTAAGTTTGGGTCAGTGTGTAGGACAGGTCAATGAGTCAGTTAGGGTAGAATGTCGAAGCACACAACACAAAAGGAGATGGTATGGATTCGCTCGTGAAGAGTTAAGTTGATATTCCCTAACGTAAGGCAGAAAAATAACGCTGCCCTGCGGGTGGTTACAGCTGTACTGTGCGTGATGAGAAAGGAGGGCAAGACAGGCTTTGGGGGTAATAGTAATTTCCCCCCAAGTCCTATTTCTTGATTTAGGAACTGGTTGCCAAGTAATGTTCAGTTTAGGAAAATTCATCAAGCTCTATGCTTACCATATGTTTAATTTTCTTTTATGCTTGGGGCTGTTGTTTTAAACTTGAATTCTGTATTAGTTTTCTGTGGCTGCAGTAACAAATTGCCTCAAGTTTAGTGGCTTAAAACAACATACGTGTGTAATCTGACGGTTCTGTAAGTTAGAAGTCCAGCATGGACTTTGCGGAGATGAAATCAAGGTGTTGAGAGGGCTCTAGGGGAGAATCCGTTTCGTAACCTTCTCTAGCTTTTCAAGGTCACCCACATTCCTTGGTTCGTGGTCACCTCCCTCCATCTTTAAGGCCAGCTGTGGAGCAATCAAGTGCTTCTCACATTGCTGAACTCTAACCGCTTCTGCTTCTCTTTTCTACTTTTAAGGACTCTTGTTATTACTTTGGCCCAATTAGATAATACAGAATAATCTTATTTTTAGACCAGCTGATTGATTAGTAACCTTAATTCCACTTATAATCTTAATTTCCCATTTTATTTTTTAAAAAATGTTTTTCAGTTACTGTTGACATACGATTGTATATTAGTTTAAGATGTACAATATAGTGATTAGGCATTTACAAACTTACGAAGTGATCACTGATAAGACTAGTACCCATCGGACACCATACGTAGTTACTATAATGTTATCGACTATATTCCCTATGCTGGACTTTTCATCCCTGTGACTATTTTTATATCTGGCAACGTATACATCTTAATTCCTTCCACTTTTTCACCTGTCCCCTCAACCCCTCTCTCTGTTCTGGCCACCATCTGTATCTTTACCGTGTATCCTAACATACTCACAGGTGTTGGGATTAGGAAGTGGACATCTTGGAGGTGCCATTGTTCTGCCTACCCCAAGTATGCACTAGTCATTTCTGTTGGCTAGAGATGGTGTGAGATGAAAAGGATCAGTGGGCACCATTTGCACTCTGCTCTCAGCTCTCATTAGCCAACAGTTCACGGGACCTCTGGACCTTATGTTCACATCTCCATAGTGAGGGGGGTGGATGTGACGTTTCCTGAGGTGATGTTTCTATCATTCCTTGAAGGATACACTCTCCATATGAAATAAACCATTTAGGACCCGTAACTACCATAGGGCAAATTTTTAATTTGAAAAATCATCGGGGCAGTAATCAACCTTCAGATTTAGAGTCCGAGTGGTATAAAACCTCATTTACATAATGGTGGGTACCTATGAAGTTCAGCTTTGGTAGATTTTAGACTTCTCTTCAGATGTCTTGAGTCTGAGGATGCCAGATAGTTGGCGGTCCCAAGAAACGCTTCAAGGAATTCCCTTGTCTGGGGACAGGCACAGGTCCTTCAGTGAGGCCCTGGAAACGAGTCTGCACTCTGTTGTTTGCATCATCCTCTCCCCTCTTCCTTTTATTGCCTTAGTTCTTTTCTTTTCTAATTGGATTTGCCTTTTCTCTGCTTGCATTGGACTTTAATTTATACGTTCAAATATTTTTGGAGCACCTACCATGAGCTGGGCATGCACTTAATGCTGAGATGTGAATTTGTAAGAAAGACCCGACCACTACCCTCACTAGACAGAGTCTAGACTGGGGTCTCCAAACATTCTTGATTATACACCTGTCAGTAAAAAAAAAACCTGAGGATGCGCTTTTTGCTAATATATAAAGTATGTTGTAAAACATACGCAAAAATGGGAGATTAAATAGACTATTCTCATAGCGCCTGGGTAGTGTTCCCAGCCTGCTTTGAGACCCTACCATGTCAGAGTGGATGCAGAAAACTGGAGAAAACAGACAAGGGGCTGTGATATTGTAACGTTATTAAAAGACAAATGTGTGACTAAAAGCAGTTTCACAGGCTGATCTCATCCTTCCTCTTGCTCCTTGCCGATTTGTTTGGTGTCCGTGTTTCAATGTCCTTTTGTTTGTTTGTTTTTTCATTTTTATATAATTTTTTTAAGCCAGGAAAAAAACAAAACAGTTCACCCATTGCCTTTGATTTTTCAGTCTGGCCTTGATGCTGATGCTGGTAGCCTGACATTCACGTATTGCTCGGATGCACTTCCTTTAGACCCTGCTCCCCGCCCCCCGCCGGGCCTCCTGGCCTGCCACCCAAGCTGAGTAGTAATCTTTAAGATGAACTTACAGCTTTTTGGAAATAATGCATCTTCTTTTGATCCCCTCAGGAGGGGTTTGTGCGTGTTGATCGAGATTACGTCCTGAAATCTGCAGAGCTGGCAAAAGCTGGAGGGTGCAAACATTTCAACTTGCTGTCCTCTAAAGGAGCTGATAAGTCGAGCAGTTTTTTTTATCTGCAAGTTAAGGTTTGTACATATTTCTTTTATATATGCTGGAGTATTCTGAATAATTGGCAGGAGTAAATAGCAGAGTGCTAAATAATACACAAATGCGCTAAGTGCATTGTATCACACATTTTTATAGCTACAGGGGCTGTTTTCTGCAGGGATATCTGTAGTAAACGGGAGGGATTTGAAAGATCATTTCATTGTCTTACCCCCTGTTGATTATCTAGTCCTCATAAAACGAGATAGGGCAGCTCTGGTCTTGGAATCAGCATGGAATCTTAGCGTGAGAAGAGACTTTGAGGCAGCGATTCTTAAACTTTTCCAAAGTAGATGATTTTTTACTATAGTGTAGGGTTCTCGTCCTCCAGGAATTTATAACGTGTTTGTTTTGGAGGACCCTTAAGTGTGGTGATTTGCTAGGTCTCACAGGACGCAGAATACAGCCATCCTCCTGCTGTGATTTATTACAGTGAAAGGATGCACAGCAAAGTCAGCGACCTGCACGGAGTGAGGTCTGGAGGAAACGAGGTGCAAGCTTTCGAGAGTCCTCTCCCAGCGGAGCTGCCTGTGCTTAGGTTCTCCGGCAATGAGTACTGTCTCCCAGAGAACTCTGCCTGAGCTCAGGAGTCCAGGGTTTTTAAGGGGTCAGTCACGTAGGCACTTTCAGCTTCTACAAAATTAAGGACTTCCAGAAGCAAAGTGAGTATTCTGCATAAACCACATTGTTTGTACAAATAGTTTGGGCACAGTAACTACCCATATCAGTTAGGTAATGACGAGAACACTCCTGAAACCCAAGTTCCCAAGCCAAAGGCCAACTTTGCAAGCAAGCTTTTTTCTAAGATAGTAGCCTAAGCCTGCTGTGTTAACTCTTAAGTGCACTGCTGATACAGTTTTCTTAGGTTTTTATAAAGATGTGTTACAAAACACATCTGTCCACATAAAAACTTATATCTGAATGTTCATAGAAGCATTATTCCTAAGAGTTAGAGTGGAAACAACTCAAATATCCATCAGCTGATGAATAGATGGATAAAATGTGGTGTATATATATACACATATATATACACACATATATACATATATATACACACATATATATATATACACACACAAAATATATTATTCAACTAGTGAAAGATACATGCTACAACATGGGTGAACCTTGAAAACATTATGCTAAATGAGAGAGGCCAGTCACAAAAGTCCACAATGTGTACGATTCCATTTATATGAAATGTCCAGAATAGGCAAATCTGTAGAGACAGAAAGATTAGTGGTTGACTAGGGCTCAGAGGGAAGGGATGGGAGTGAGGGCTACTTGGTACTGGGTTACTTTTGGGGGTGATGAAGTATTCTAAGACTGTGGGTAAAGGTGGCACAACTCTGTGAATATACTAAAAAAAATTAATTAAAAAACGTTTTTAAAAAGCTGCCTAGGATGGAGGATGTGACAGGGTCAGTGCCAAATGAAAGGTGCGCACAGGCCAAGGAGGAGGAGAGCATGCTGCTGGAGTCGCCAGCCCCGTAGGTGTTAGACGTCCCTGTGCCCGCGCTCCTCTGGCATTTCTGTTCACAGAGATGGCTGGCCTGAAAACTCATGGTTCGTTTAACAAACTTAATTTAAGGCATCATCTAGATGTAATCTCACTGCTGTGTAACATCTGGTGGGGTTTGTTAGGAAATGAGTAACAGAGAGGGTCAGCGGGTCTGTCTTTCGACCCACTGGACTTACCTGGAAACAAAAAAGGTTACTGTCTGCCAGCCTGTAACATCAATTCTGGACTAAGGGGAGGTTATTCTCTTATGGTTGAACTCCTAACATGTCACTTATTCTCTCTGGATCTATTTTAATATCGGTCAAATGAGAGGCTAGGTGACTATGCAGACATTCACTCATTCAGTACATCTTTTTTTTTTTTTTCAACCCTACTGCATGCCAAGATTAAGTGGCCTCTGCCTTAACTTCCCAGACTCTTTGGAATCTAAAAATCTAGACAAGGATATTTGCAAGTACAGTGGATTCTTGAACAAGATGGGGCTTAGGGGTGCTGGCCTCCCACCAGTCAAAAATCTGTGTATAACTACCGTCGGCCCTCCACATATGTGGATGGTGCAATTCCTTAAAGCCTTGGAGTGACCCTTGAAAAATGTGTGTTTGAACTGTGCGGGTCTATTGAGAAAATCCATGCAGTTTAAACCTGTGTTGTTCAAGGGTCAGTTCTGTTGAGACCCACAGAAGCAGATTATCTTCAAACCCCCAAGTTATTCTCTCGTAAGCATTCTAATAAGTTGGTCTTGATTAAATACTAAAAATATGTGTTGTTTTTTTTAACAGGGAGAAGTAGAAGATAGAGTGGGGGAATTAAAATTTGAGCGTTACTCCATATTTAGGCCTGGGTGAGTTTCATACTGCCTTAGAGTACACCAATGTTGGTTATTCCCTAGAAGGTAGTTTTTCATTAGAAGAGGCTGGCAACTAAGATATCTAATATGTTAAAGAAGTTAGCTGCAGGTGGATTATTCTCTGAAGAACCCACCTTTTGGCTCTGAAGGAGGGGGTACATAGTCAGTGGTGCCAAGTTCAGAGTAGTGTGGAATTTTCCATGTAGCTTTTGCTGCCTTCTTTTTAAAAATCTTATTCATGCACCAAAGAAAGCCTTTTACCCACTGTGCTAGTCTGTTCAGGCTGCCAAAACAGAATAACACCTTGTACTGGGTGGCTTAAACAACAGACATTCATTGTCTCACAGTCCCAGAGACTAGAAGTCCAAGTTCAAGATGCCATGGGGGTTAGTGTCTGGTGAGGCATCTCTTCCCGGCGTATAGATGGCCTCCTGGCTGTGTCTGCACACAGCTTTCCTCTGTGTGTATGTGGAGACAGAGATCTCTGATATCTCTTCCTCTTTTGTAAGGATACCAGTCCTATCAGATTAGGGTCCCACCCTTACAACCAAAACTAACCTTAACTACCTTCCTAAAGGCACTGTCCTCATATACAATCATACTGGGGGTTGGGGTTTCAACATGAATTTTGGGGAGACACAGCTTAGTTCATCATACCGTCTATGGTCTGAATGCGATTTTCCATCTCTTACTCTGCTTTTCATTTATTCTTTTTCTCTGTAGAGTTCTGTTATGTGATAGGCAAGAATCTCGCCCAACTGAATGGCTGGTGAGGAAATTCTTTGGCTCCTTACCAGCATCTTGGGCCAGTGGGCATTCTGTGCCAGTGGCGACTGTGGTTAGAGCGATGTTGAACAACGCAGTGAGACCAAGCGACAAGAAGAAGGAAGTGCTGGACAACAAGGCCATCCACGACCTGGGGAAAGCCGATGGCTCTTAAGCCATGATCACTCCTGAGAAGTGCTTTTTTGTAAAACTCAGCACCCACCTAATCACTAATGAGGGTCTAAAAAAAGGAGCACTTTAACCGTGGTTTCACTGCTTTCAGCTGACCAGGTCCAATTAAAAACTATTGTGTCCTGCACCGGCAGTTCAGGGCCTGGTTGTGCGCAGGTGTGCCGCTGGCCCTTGAACAACATGGGTTTGAAGTGTGCAGGTCCACTTACACGTGGGTTTTTTCAATAGGTGCTGTAAATGTATTTTTTATTCCTTATGTTTTTCTTACTAACATTTCCTTCACCTTTATTGTAAGAATACAGTATATAATACATATAACATACAAAACATTTATTACTGTTTATGTTATTGGGAAGACTGATCAACAGTAGGCTATTATTAGTACAGTTGGCCCTCTGCATCCACAGATTCCCAATCTCAGATAAAAAATTTTGTTTTCAATCCAAAGTTGGTTGAATCTGTGGACGTAAAACCTGTGACTCTGAAGGGCAGAGTATAGTTAAGTTTGGGGGAAGTCGAAAGTTATTTGCAAATTTTCAACTGCACCGGGGTGGCACCCCTAACCTACGTGTTGTTCAAGTGTCAACTGTACGTCACCCAGGGAACTTTTCAAACTCTTCATAGGCCCTGCCTCCAACCTTCTGAGTCTGGAATTGTGGGGTATGGGCACGGGAATCTGTTGTTTTGTTTAAGCTTCCCCTGGAGACTCTGGTGCCACTGGGAGGGAGCCAGCTCTGAAATGCTTGTCTGTAGAGTGACAGCAGTGGGGATGACCTTCTGTAACCCGAAGATGAGTTCTTTCTAAAATTATTGACATTTATGTCTCCAAGGTCCCCAGGCCTGGCTGCATGTAATTGTTTAAGGGAATATTGTGCCTTACTACTTTGTTAGAATATATAATAACTGAGCTTATATATATAATTCATGGGAGAATTAAACAGTGGAATAAAAATAAATAGGCAAGTCCTGGGTGCCTGTTGGATTGTTAGAACATGCCTAAGTATCAGGGGTAACATGCAGTATTTTGGCCAGTGGGGTGATATAATAGCAGTTAATATTTATCAAGTGCTTGCTAAGTGCCAGCCTTTACACATGCTATCTGTCCTTTAACCACTGCCCCCCACCCCGAAATAATCTTTATAAATGGTACTGTTGTCACCAAACAAGGGTCCACTGCCCGCCACACATAGAAGTCAAACTATGGCACTGGCTTTGGAGAAAAGAAAGGAGCTTTATTTGCCAGCTGACTGGTGAGAAGACAGGAGGCAAGGTTCAAATCTGCCTTTCTCATCTAGGACTGTGTGCGGGGCTTTAAGGAGTAGCAGTTAGGGGTTCACAAGTGTTACCACCGTTCACAAGTACTACTGATAGGTGGTGTATCCAAGGTTTAAACTTTGGTTCCGGGTCTTGTTAGAAACAGGATAGGACCCAGTTCTGTGGTTACATTATCATCCTCATATCCTAGATGGGGGAACTGAGGCTCGCTGTAGTGAAGTGCCTTGTCAAGAGGCCAAAGCTAAAGACCCGAAGCTAGGAAATGGCAGAGACAGGATTCTAACCCAAGTCAGCCTGATGCCCTAACTTTGTATTTTTAACCACTCTGCAAGAGCATGCGGTGTATGTACAGTTCCAGGAAGTTCCACTCAATTCTTGCTGATCAGTACATGCTGTGGATGAATTAAATTAAAATATTTGGGTTTCTCCATTGGCTTAGGATCCCTATAATGATTATCCACAGAATGGTCACAAAGCCAGTAAAAATGCATCTCAAAGTGCTGCAATTTAAAAACTAGGGAAGAGGAAGATGCAGAAGTCAAGGGGACTACACAGGGATAATTTCCATCGTGGAACAAAGGATGGTGGTAACACTTGTCTCAATGTTTGTACTGGTGGAAGCAAAGTTATCTGAGTGATTCAGTTGATTTTTACAGGGTCTACAGTATGCCAAGTACATTTCAAGCTTCAGTGGACACTGGAGGATAAATGCTAGTGGGCTTTAGGGAGGAGACAGGACATCTTCCTCCTGCCAGGTGGGGACCCTTTGGGGCTGGACTCTGAAGAGCCCGTGTCTTTGGGTGATAACAAGCATGGGCTTTTAGAAGTGAGGTTTGAAGTTACAGCAGCTAAACCCAGTGACCAGTTTTAAGTTCCTTCCTGTATCCTGTATATTATTTCCTCGCCTACAAACCTTCTGTCAGGTCTTCTTCAACATTTTCTTCCTGTCCTAAGAGTGATGGGGGAGGATCTGTGGTCATCTTTAGTACAGAGAAAAAAGCTACCCCCTCCGAAGCCCAGCATTATGGGGAGACATAGACTTTAAGTGGACAAGATTCTGGCCCAATCACCCCTCTAAAATGGATGTTCCTTTTTTTTCCCTCCTGTTAACATTGGATAATTGGGTGTTACCAAGGGATTTAGCAGGTTTCCCTTTAAAGGTTACACTGACAAGAGGGAAGATGGGCCTTGCTGGAGAGAGTTTTGTTGGAAGGATGAAGGAAAAAGATGTATGGTTCTTGGTAGTGAAAGGCCTTGAATTAATTCATTCAGCTTATTAAATGGCTCCTCGGTGCCATGGGGCACATAGGCAGTGTCCTGCAATACAGGGGGCTTCACAAGTAATAGTTGATGGATTCTGTCGTCTTGGAGTTTACAGGTAAGGGACATTCAAAAGAGTTTAGCATTAATTCAAGGCTTCTGTTTCACTCAGCATATTTTTCGATTACCTGTTATGAGTTGGGCCATGTATTATGTGCCAGAGAAATGAAAGTAAACAGACATGGCCTTACCCTCACAAACAGTTATAAACACACATACAAAAAGAGAGAAACAAGCAAATGGTAGGTGCTAAGAATGAAACTAATAGGAGGCTGCTGGAATGACAGTGGAACCTACTTTAGAAATGGTGGTCTGAGGAACTTTCTGCCAAGACAAGAAGTTCCTACCCATTTGTAGAGTATTCTTAGCAAAGGTCTGGAGGTGGAAAAATGATGAGTCCAAATAAAAGGGCGGAGGTTGGGGCCCACGGTGAAGGGTTGGGTTGAGATAGGACATTAGGCAGGATTATGTAGAGCCTGGTGGGCCATGGTAGCCAATTTGCTTTTATAAACCTGTGTCAAGAGCATGCTAGCCTCTGGAATTAGAGTTTGGGACATGAACCTACTGAATTACTGCTGCCCACGCCTGCAGTCTATGGTTTGAATAAATACTGGGAAGGGAAGAAAGAGATGAGACGTGGGAAGGTTTGTGCTCTTCCCACACAGCAGCCAAAATGTTACTAAGTTCCAGGGGTGTCCAACCTGCAGCCCTTGGGTCCCATGCGGCCCAGGATGGCTATGAATGCGGCCCAACACAAAATTGTAACTTAAAATCTTTTCTTTTTGCTCATCAGTTTTAATTAGTGTTTATGTATTTAATGTGTGACCCAAGACAACTAACTCTTCCTTCAGTGTCGCCCAGAGACGCCAAAAGGTTGGACACCCCTGTACCCATCTGACAGTATCACTCCCTTGCTTAAAGACTCAAATCCTTAAAAAGCCCACAGAACTTTGACCCCAAGTGGTTTTTAGTACACCCACACTGGCTCCTGCAGTTCCCTCTCCGCAACTTTTACCCAACCCGGATCAGGGAGCCCAGGAACCAGAGGAATCCCCGCCTCCTGCCTGCGTTCTGCCTCCACCACCACCAGAGGGCGCAGCGGCAGGTGTCCCTCCGCGAACCTAGAAGGAGGGAAGCTCCGAGGGCGTGGTGCGGACTGCAAAACGACCGCAGCGTCTCTCCACCTCCCGGCGCAGGGCTGAGGGCGAGGACCTCCCATTATTTTAGGAAGCCCTACGACAAGCAAAACACGTGACCAAGCCTCAGACGCTCAGATTTCTCATTGCTTAGTAGCCTCGCACTGCTTTAACCCTGCAGCGAGAGGAGGACGCAAAGTCTGGCTTAGCGCCCCGCCCACCCAGTCACGTGACCAGCACGGGGTCTGAGGACCGGAAGCGCTCGCTCGCCAGCGCGCGCGTTCTCGCGTTTCTAGCGCTCGTGAAGTTCCCCCAGCCCCTGCCTGGCTGCGCGCTCCCGCGCGCTCCCGAGTCCCGGTCACTAGAGTTCCGTGGCATTCGCGCGCGTTTCTCAGCCGGGTCCCCGCCCCCTGCACGCCGGGTTCTCGGGGCACCGCAGCCATGTGCTCGTTAGCGTCGGGCGCTATCGGTGGGTATCCCCGGCCCCCCGGCACCCGGCTCTCCCAGCCCCCAGGCCGCGCCGCCGTGGGGCCGGTGAAAGACCCCTTCCACCCCGTGCGCGCTCCGGGACGCGGAGCCCAGGCGGTAGGGCCTTGCAGGGAGGGTGGGGGAGGTGCTGGAGGGGCCGCCGGGGAGCGGGACGCGGGCAGCGCTCCCCCGCTGTAAAGCCTTCTCCCCACCCTCCTCGAGCGCTGGGTTCGCCCTGGCGTGCGGAGCGGATCTGATCGTTTGCCTGTGTAGGCGGCCGAGGCGCTGTGGCGGATGAGGAGGACCTGCCAGATCTGTCGGACAGCGGGGACGAGGCCGCCTGGGAGGATGAGGAAGATGCCGAGCTCCCCCACGACAAGCAGCAGACCCCCTGTCTGTTCTGTGACAGGTTCGTCCAGCTCTGCGCGGGGCTCCAGCCCAGAGGGCCCGGCCGCGTGCGTCTGTGTGGTCAGCTCGTCTGCAGCCAGAATGGCCTGCCCTCGAATTCTCCAGCCAGTGGTCTGGAGTGAGGGCTTGTTGAAGGCCCTAAGTGGTGTGGAGGGAGCAGCCCTGACCTGCAGCCAGGTTGTCTTCGACGGGCCTCAGTTTCCCCGTGTGTAAAATAATAGGGTTTTGGACTGGATCTGTGGTTCCCAGATCTGGTTGTGCACCTTTGTCACCCTAGACGCTTAAAAAATAAAACAGATGCTGAACTCTGCACCACAGCCCTTCTAAGTCACGGTCGGGGTCTAGGAATCTTGTATATACAGGCACTGTCTCAGGTGATCGTGATGAGTAGCAAGCGTCGGAGTCACTGTCTCAGGGCCCTCCCGGCTTTACCACTCTGTAATTCTCTGTCAAGTAGAGAGCTTCTCAGGTGTAAAACTTCATTTGACCCATTTAAATGAAGGGTAGGGGCTCCCCACCTATTGAAGAGGAAGGAATTGATCCCTTTTCACGTAGGTTAAAAGAGACTGCAACACCAATACCTTTTCAAAGTCACAAAGCTGTGGTTTGCCATATCCAAATCCATGCTCTTCCCACTTAAAATTCTGCCTCTTCACCGCAACAAGCATTGACTTTGGCCGCTGCCCGGGCACACGGGCATGAAAGAGGCCTGGTTGGCATTGGCCAGGGTTCCTTTAATAAACATTTTCCAGTTCTTCTTAAATCTGGGCCTAGTGCTGGTTGCTGGTATTTTAGCTCCTCTTGATTCGTCATTGTTCTCACGTGCAGCCTCCTTTGGGTGGGTGTAGAATGTCTACTCATCCTCGGCTGTAAAATTTACTGAACGTCAGGATGTACGTCATTGTGATGGGCTGTATCAATACCGCAAAACTGACCTATCTTGGTAAGTGTGTGACGAAAGCTAACCGCTGCGTCTGTGCCAGGCATATAAGCTTCTCTGCCGTGTATTCCTACTTCGTGTCCTTCAGTTTTGTGGGTCACATAATAAAAAGAGGCTTGTTCCTCACCATGTCTGACGTGCAAGTACTTTAGGAACACTACAAGATCACTTTTGAAGTAACGGCACTGTGGGGCTATGCCGGCTGTAAAATTAGGTTTGATGCTTTATTTCTGAAAGCAGTTTGAGCTCTGCCAGTTCAAAGCCTCCACAAGCAGAGCTGACACTTAGAGGAGAAAAGAATCTTACCCAGGCAATTTTCATACCTTGAGAGAAAAAGGATCTGTCAAAGGGAGTTCTACTTCTTAAAATTCTCATGATAAACTCAATGCTATTAACGGGCAAGTAAATTACCTTTGACATTTAATTGGTAGTTGGTTTATTTTAATAAAATGGAACTCAGAAGTAAATTCCCTTTAGAAGTTCTGGGTCCTTGACATCTACAGATGTGTTTGTTTTCTCTTAATGGGAAATAAAACTAGAAACTAGCAGAGGCGGGGAGATGTATATTTAACAAGAGATCAGTATGTAGACTTCTTGGGGACGTTCTCATGAAGCTGTTCCTTGGTTTTTCAGGTTATTTACCTCTGCTGAAGAAACTTTTTCGCACTGTAAGACTGAGCATCAATTTCATATTGATACCATGGTCCATAAACATGGTGAGTATTTTTTGGAATAGGAAAATTTTAGTTGTGAAATTTAAGTTTCAACTTTATATTTTTCCAGCCTTTCCTTTTATAAACAAGCCCAATGCAGTGAAACACATAGAAACAACTGATTTTTGACACTGGCCTTTGAAGAAAGATTAAATGTCATTCTTCTAGATAAGATTCACTGTATTTAAACTTTCATTGACGACTAAAAAGGAAAAATCTGGGCATGGGATTGCATTTTTATCATGTTAGAATATGGGAGAGCAAGCATAAAGGTGAACTTTGGAAAAGGGAGATGGGACATTATGAAAAAAGACAACTTACCAGGTAAAAACACAACATGAACTTCAAGGCATACAAGCTTGAATTTTATAATGAGTTTGGTAACAAAGTAGAGAAAGGATTGATGAAATTAAGGTGGTAAGCAAAATATTTAGATGACTTTTTTGAAATTTGTATTTAAACATACCTTGTTCACAATTAAAGCCTTCCACTTCTTTAAATGGATGTAGAAGACCTGCACTATTCTACTAAAATTAACTAAATACAGAATTGTGTTTTAGGCCCCTGTATTTGTTAACAGCTGGAGAGGGGATTACATAAACGTGTGGTATAACATGTTAATAAGTAATGAATTTGGGTACAACTTCTTTTATAAGGCACCGGTGACTTAGTCTCAGTGGACTTTTTTCGTGTTTTTCATGTGCATTTTTAAACCGAGTTGGAATCATACTTTAGATATAACTTGGTATTTTTTTCTTTTACCAAACATGGGATTTTGTGTGCTCTGATGCATACAAAGCGTTTTGTATGCTGTAATGCTCCTCATAACAACATCTCTCAGGAGGAATAATAAACGTTTGGATAGGCTGTTGTTTTCCCTTGTTTTAAATGACACCTCATTTCTGGAAAGATATGAGAACCAAATAACAAGCCTCATTGTTTGCAATTTGCATCATTTAATTTTATATTAAAGCCAGTATACTTTGTATACTCCGTATCCTGGCAACATTATAATTTGGTAGGAACCATGAAAATTGGGGATGAAGAAACTTTCAAGTGTAATTAATATTAACTGCCCAATACTTGGCCAAGTCTGTGACCTAATTTTCCTGATTTGTATTGTTCTTAGAAATGAGAAGAATTCTAAAAATTAATTTCCCGTATTTCAGAAATGCAAGAAAAACAATGAGAGAATTGTCATCTATGCTGGCTGTTTCTCAATTAAAATATTAGATGTATCAAAGTTGCTGTTTCTAGTTCTTAATAAGAAACTGAAAATATTATAAGTTGTAGTTTAGAGCACAGAAATATTTTATTGTCTCTCAGAAAAGCCTCTACAGAGCAGGTCAGTTAAATAAAGCTCGTGTTTATATATGTGAATTGTCTTTTTTTTCCCCCTCAGGGCTTGAATTTTATGGATACATTAAACTGATAAATTTTATTAGACTTAAGGTAAGTTGGGAGCTTAGTTTATAATTTTGCTTTGAAACTAAAGAAATGCCACAACCAGTGGTGATTAAAAGAATACAAGGAACTACGATACATGGAACTGCTTTAAATTTGTCAGTCTTCACATTGGAATCATGGACATAGGAAATGCCACAATATATAGTACCAACTATACGGATGCACACCATGCTTAATGTGTCATTTTTTATAGTATTTTTTTATTGATTATGCTATTACAGTTTTCCAATTTTCTCCCCTTTATCCCCCCTCCACCCTGTTCCCCTAACCCTCCAGCATTCCTCCCCCCTTAGTTCATGTCCATGGGTTGTACATACAAATTCTTTGAGTCCTCTGTTTCCTATGCCATTTTTTATCTTTTCCCATCTATTTTATGCGTACTAATATGTTTAATCTTTCCTGTACCTTTTCCCCCTATTCCTCCCTTCCCCCTCCCCACTGAAAACCCTCCATGTAATGTCCATTTCTCTGATTCCGATCCTGTTCTGGTTGTTTGCTTAGTTTTTGTTGTTTTTCTTTTCTTTTAGGTTCATTTGTTAATAGTTGTGAGTTTGTTGTCATTTTATTTTTGATCTTCTTTTTCTTAGATAAGTCCCTTTAACATTTCATATAGTAAGGGCTTGGTGATGATGAACTCCTTTAACTTGACCGTATCTGGGAAGCACTTTATCTGCCCTTCCATTCTAAATGATAGCTTTGCTGGATAGAGCAATCTTGGATGTAGGTCCTTGCCTTTCGTGACTTTGAATACTTCTTTCCAGCCCCTTCTTGCCTGCAATGTTTCTTTTGAGAAATCAGCTGATCGCCTTATGGGAAATCCTTTGTAGGTCACTCTCTCCTTTCCTCTTGCTGCTTTTAGTATTCTCTCTTTATCTTTAATCTTGGGTAACTTAAGTATAATGTGCCTTGGTGTATTCTTCTTTGGGTCCAATTTCTTTGAGACTCTCTGGGCTTTCTGGACTTCCTGGAAGTCTATTTCCTTAGCCAGATTGGGGAAGTTTTACTTCATTATTTGTTCAAATAAGTTTTCAATTTCTTGCTGCTGTTCATCTCCTTCTGGCACCCCTGTAATTTGGATATTGGAACAGTTCAGGTTGTCCCAGAGAATCCTCAGCCTCTCTTCATTTTTGGGGGTTCTTGTTTCTTCGTTCTCTGATCCAGTTGGATGTTTATTTCTTCCTTTTGTTCCAAATCATTGCTTTGAATCCTGGTTTCTTTCTTGTTACTGTTGGTTCCCTGAATATTTTGCTTTATTTCATTTTGGGTATCTTTCATTTGTTCTTTCATTTTTCGACCAAGCTCGATCAGTTCTGTGAGCATTTTGATTACCAGGGCTTTAAATTCTCCATCAGATAGGTTGGCAATCTCCTCATCCCCTTGTCCTGAGGTTTTTCTGTGTTCTTTCATTTGGGCCGTATTTCTTTGTCTTGGCGCACCAGTCTGATTGATTTTTTCTTTAATTCCTTGGTTGTCGGAGTTCCATGCAGTTTGATTTTCTGGCACTTTTGATTGTTTATTGGTTTTAGATTGGTCGTTGTCCTCCTTTTGGTTATGTGGGGAAGCGAAGGGTTTCTACCTATGCCTCCATTTTGGCTGGAACTCCTTAATGTGTCATTTCTAACTGCATCTAAGAGATGAATCAGTGTTAGATAAAAAAAGTAATTCAGAGTCAGGTGATAGGAAATACTGATAGCATTTTTGTAAAACTAGAAGTAATTTCTGGTGTGATATCAAGGACTATGGTGGTTCTCTTTATTCTGTTGTTCAAATATTTCGTTATTTTTTCTGTTCTATTCAAATGAGTGTTTTTATTGTCACTTATTGTCACTTCTTCCATATCTGAACACTATGAAATTGTGCATTGAAACCATTGATGAAGCAATCATCCAACCAAGTTAACGAAATGATAGTTGAACATAAACTTCTTAAATAGAGATTTTGTGTAATGTAGACGTGATTTCCTTTCTGTTTAATTTTCCTAGTTTTTGCTAGGGGGATTTTGTGATTATATGCTGTGAAAAAAACATGCAATTAATTTTACATCCAGAATCCTACTGTTGAGTATATGAACTCCATATACAACCCAGTGCCTTGGGAAAAAGAAGAGTATTTAAAGCCAGTATTAGAAGATGATCTTTTACTTCAATTTGGTAAGTGAACACCCTTTGTGGACTATTGTTTCAGATATTATACTATACTTTAAAAAAAATGTAAGTAAACTCCATTTCACTTGCTCAGATTTCATTAGTTTTTCCCTACTCCCCCCTTTCTGTTCCTAGATGTCCTCTAGGCTACCACAGCACATTGAGTTGTCATGTCTCCTCAAGCCTTTCTTGGCTATGACAGTGTCTCAGGCTTTCCTTGTTTTCCATGACCTTGACAGTTTTAAGGGGTACTAGTGGAACAGAGACTTAAGGTGGAACATGATTTGCATAGTTCGCAGTATCTTCCCAAGAAAGTATTTACTGCAGAGGAGATGTTCACTTTCAGTGGAGAAATCCAGCCGACACTGCTGCAACCAAGTGATCCAGGCAGGTCTGAGTTCGAATCTCAGTTTCTTCCTTATGCAGCTGTATACCTTTGGGCTAGTCACTTAATTTTTCTGAGATTTATTTTTCCCATGCCTTAATTTAGGGATAATTATTTACATCTTAGGTTTGTTTTGAGGATGACCTGAGATGTAATGCATGTATTTGAAAGATAGGTGGTAATCAGTAAATATTAGGGTTTTTCCTTCCACTTTTTTGTTTCTTCCTGGGTTTGGTTCAGTATAATTAATGCTTATATATGTGTTTAATTTAGCCAACTAATGAAAAACTTAGACTAACAGCATGCTCTTTAAATTCAAATTAAAATAATTTGAATGTTATATATTTATTTCATTTAAAGTATTTTTGCCATTTTTTTCAGTTGGCTGCCTGATAGGCAGTTAGTGTATACAAGGTGGGGGAAAAACTAGGTTTACAGTTGTGAGTATGAAAAATAATACAAGAAAACATTGTATTTTGCATACTCACAACTGTATACCTACTTCTGCCACACCCTGTATTTATTCCTAACTTATTTATATGTCCTTTGTTGTTATAAGATGGCCTGCTAATGTCCATTTATTTCTTTAGATGTAGAAGAGCTTTACGAACCAGTGCCAGTCCCAATCTCATTCCCCAATGGACTCAGTGGAAATACCTGCGTTGTTGAAAAATTGAAACACATGGAATCCCGGGCACTGTCTGCTGAAGCTGCATTAGCTAGAGCACGTGAGGATCTGCAAAGAATGAAGTAATTTGTCAGTCTTACAAAAAATTAATTGTTTAGACCTAAAAAATAGTACGATTAGTAATAAGAATATGGTAAAACATTTCATGTACTTGAAAGTACATGTAGATATTTAATGTTAGCCTATTAAAGATATGCAACAATATTTTATACATTGTGGACATTGTTAGCATAAATTCTGTAGTTTTTTATTTACTTATTTATTTTTAGAGAGGGGAAGAGAAGGAGAAAGAGGAGGAGAGAACTATCACTGTGTGGTTGCCTCTCTCGCGCGCCCCCTACTGGGGACCTGGCCCCCAACCCAGGCATGTGCCCTGACTGGGAATCGAGCTGGTGACGCTCTGGTTTGCAGCCCATGCTCAATCCACTGAGCTGCACCAGCCAGGGCAATTCTGTAGTTTTAACTCTTCTCATATACTTTATAGTTTTATACTAATGTTAATTGTTCTGGGGAGTTAAGTGTTTTCATTCTTTGATACTGCCTTCCTTTGAATTACCTTGTTTCTAGTAGATTTCTCCATTTTACTTTTCCTCTTCTAGGCTTTTAAGTGGTGGGATTAATACTTTTAGGTTTGGGTGAAATACAGGATTAAAATGTTTGTTTTTGAAGAATCAAAATGTAATTATGGTACACTATTTAATCAGGAAACCAGATACATAGGATGGTTTTTCCATTGACTAAAATAGTATTCTACTGGCTTTGTACTTCTCAGAGTTTAATGTGCATGTAAATCACCTGGGGACCTTGTTAAACTGTAGATTCTGATTCAGGAGCTCTGGAGTAGGGCCTGAGCTTCTGCATTTCTACCAAATATTTCTCTAGCTTTACCTATTGGATTTGTGAGTGCCTATTTGTTAGTTTGCCAGAACGTTCAGCAGAAAGGATAGTACAGCTGCTTATAGTTCCCCATCCCTGTTTCTGAGATTATATGCTGGGTAGCCCAGTAACCACCAACAGCTATACTGTCTGTGTCTTTGCACTTCTCTCTGTGCATACTTATAGATTTCAATATGTTGTCATCAAAGGGGGTAGTAAGTTATAGAGCTGGAGTGGGTGGTGTTTGTATGTGTAAATCTCAGTTTGGGTCCACTTTCTGCCCATATAACCCTTCAATGAGATAACAGGTTTTAAAGAATAAAGAGTTGAAATACAGTACTACATTGATTCAGCTACTAAAATAAGGTTTCGGAATATTTAGAATAATAAAGTGGAATAAAGGTAATGTGCTTATTTTACCCAGTTGAAAGATGGAAACAGCAGTAATCTGCTGTTGGCAGTGCTTTCGCGGTTTGCAGAGGGATGCTTACAGCTGGGTTTGAACATGCCATTGCTTAGGATCCAGCAGGGGGAGCTTTCGGTTGCTTAAGGCAGAAGGTGCTTTAGAAGGCTTGTCATACTGCACGCTCCATTCCCACCCCCTTCTTCTTCTTCAGCCTCTAGCCTTTCCTTTTTTCATGGTCTAATAAACCTGTCTCAAGGGTGTATTTCAAATTGATTACAGACAATTTGCTCAGGATTTTGTGATGAACGCAGATGTCAGAACCGGGTCGGCATCTTCTACTGCCATTGCAGACCTCCAGGAGGATGAGGATGGTGTTTACTTCAGCTCATACGGGCATTATGGGATACATGAAGAAATGCTAAAGGTTAGAAAAGAGCATAAATGCACCAAATCCATACTAAAGGAAAATTTTAATAAAACAGTTTCTTAATACATATGCTGTAGAACTGCTTTTTTTTGGATAACTGCTTTTTAAATCTCTGGTGCTTGATAGCTCATCTTGGGTTGAAAAGATTGTAGAAGCATCAAAGTTATTTAAATTCTGTTTAAGATCATTAATATTAATCTTTGTTATAGAATCACTTTTACTTTAAACAGAACATAAGCAAAAAATTATTGACAATTTTAGTCTTCTCAAGAGCAACTATTAAATAGGAACTAATTATACATTTGTCTTTCAAAGTACGAAGGAAGTGACTAATTTAGTATTTTAAATAGCTATACTGACTTCAGTTTGGGCAAATAATTCTTTGGTACAAAATTTTACTATAAATAATTCTCAATTGTTATGACATAACTTTTTTACATTTGAAATCATTGATACACAGAGCAATTTTCTGAATTGGTTAAATCAGGTATTTAAGTTTGGTTGGCTTTAATTGTTATAATAGTAATGTCTATATAAAATACAAGTAGATTTCTAGTTATACCTGCCAGTTGTACATTTTATCATGTATTATATTATCGATTGTAAAATAGCAAGAAATAATTTTTCAATTCTGTAAACCTGAAATTCTCTTAACTAGAGTAAAGAATGTTGGAATTTTAAAATTACTGAAAATTTTAGATGTTTATTTGTGAATTTTAGATGCCATTACCTTTTCTTGAAATGAACAAACAAAAAATTCCCTCGTAAATGCCTCTTCAAAAGAATGTTTTATTTTATAGAAGCCGTAAGACTGTGTTCCCCTGAAACATAAGCATTTAAAATAACCTGGGGATTAATAACATGTTTATTTTTGTTTATTCGGTTTTGTAGACCTGAAGAGGGAAGGTTTGCTGATTAACAGTAATTGTAATTACCTAAGGCCTTTTAAAGCAGTGCCCTGTCATTTTCACTAATGACGTGTCACGGTGGTGCTTTTTGTTGTCACTCGGGTAATGGCGTCACATGACAAATAACAGTTGTAAGTAATACATTAAGTCCAGAGTGAAATCGTTTAAAATAAATGGACTTACTTAGGTTTTTCGTCAAAATTAAATTAATTTTGTTGTCTAGAATATTTTCTTTGAAGGAGTTAATCTAAGCCTGCGTTTGTCATTTTAAATCACCCATCAATATTAATGCCAAGAACCTTTAATGCCTTTGGTACAGAAATTGTGTTGCATTTTTCAGAAAGGTAAGGTTGAGGCTCCCAGGAGACAGTACATGTGACTGTCTTCAGCACACTCACCAGGGAAGTCCACCTTGAGCACTTATGTCTGGCACTCTGTCCTGGATGCTTGTAGCTAGGTAGCAATAACTAAAAGACCCTCACGCTTGATCGTACATGTTTAAGTCCTTTTGATGTACCCACTACACAGAGGTTTAAGTTCCAGCCTGAAGCTTCCAGTGCTATGTTTTCCTCTTTAGATAATCATTCTAAGAATTCTTATTAATATAATTCTCCATACCTTAGTTTCCCTTAGCTGCTATATAATGTGATTATCTCTCCTTGGAGATGACTTAAGTGTTCATAGGATATATGGATATATTCCATTCAAAAGGAGCTGTTTGTCCATTTTATATTTTGCTAAGTTATGTACTGTAGGTGAATATGAAATATGCCTTATATATTTCTTCTGTTTCTTATCAAAAACATTTCTTAGCACAGTCTGTTCATGTTTCTGCTACTATCAGAACTCACCTGATCTTTTTTAATAATTTAAGTTGAGAAACCATATACATAGATCTTATTTTTCTGTTTACAATTGCTGGCGTTCAGACGATTTTTTTTTTTTTAATTCCAGAGATACAGTTAATAGAGGGATAGATAACATGAACTTTCAAAATCCTTTGCCACTTTGTTTTTCTGAAGAAACGTCATTGTTGACTAATGTTGTAAATCTGAGATGTATCACTCTTTTTCTTTTTTTTTCCAAGGAGAACATTGTGCATTCTCGTGAACATTTATCACGAATCATAGTACCATTAGTTTTCCTTTACTGCATTCTTCTCATTGTGTTGCAGCTGACTCATGCATCCTGTCCATTTTCATGAGCCTATACATTTAAAACATGTCATTTATATATGTAAAATTTATAGCATATAACTTTCCTGTTGTCTTTAGTCTTATTCTTAAAATTTTTTTATATTCATAGGAATGATTTCATGATACTTTACCAGTCTTAGAAGATTATCTTGCTTTTTAGTATTGGAGCTCTAATTTTATTTTTTCTTGATGTGTTTTTCTTGGTGTAATAGGCTGGTGCAAAATACAATTTTTAAGTTTCTGTTTATTACCTTATTTTGTATTGAAGTGTTAGTCTTGTTAGGATAAGTTTTTAGAAATGGTTACAAGCGGTAGTCTTTTATTTGCTTCTATTTTCTTATCTAGTGAAATTTTCTTTCCAAAGTTCAGTTATTGAGTTGAAACTGCTCTAATGCTCTATGTTAGGTGTACTTTGGATTTCGCTGCGCCAGGGTGAGCCTGTGAACAAAAACAGAGACATATAGAGAGAGCCTGGGTGAAGGATGGTAGCTGAGTGGAGCGGCAGTGCGTGAACTTAGGACAGGAGTTGGGATGCTGATGATTTAGTCGGAGCAGTGGTGAAGCAGTGTGATTGGTGAGAGCTTTCCAAGTGCCTGCCTTCCTA
Organism: Desmodus rotundus; assembly: GCF_022682495.2. Classification (NCBI taxonomy): domain Eukaryota; kingdom Metazoa; phylum Chordata; class Mammalia; order Chiroptera; family Phyllostomidae; genus Desmodus; species Desmodus rotundus. The sequence goes on along the minus strand of NC_071391.1, from coordinate 31,260,227 downwards.
ACTGGTGTTCACCCCTTGTAGGTTTTATTGTGTCAGCGAAAATCACTGGTTATGGTATAAGAAGAGTATAAAAATGTATGAAATGCTATGTATTTTAAGTGTTAAAATTAGTTAATATTTATAAACTTATTTAAACATTACATTTTTTTAAAAGTAATTCTTAAAATCAGGGAAAGGTTTTTTTTTAGAGGTGAGAAATTATTTTATTGGTTCTCAAATTTCTCTTTATTTTTTAAAAGATTTTATTTATTTTTAGAGAAAGGGGAATGGAGAGAGAGAAACATCAATGTATGGTTGCCTCTCCCACAACCCAGGCATGTGCCCTGACTGGGAATTGAACCGGCACTGCCCTGGTTCGCAGGCTGGCACTCTGTCCACTGAGCCACAGCAGCCAGGGCTCAGGAAAAGATTTAATAAACCTGATTTAAAATTTTGTTTTTAAAGCCATTAATAATTCCAGCAGAAAGCATGAAATCCCCCCCCACCTTTTAGATTCAGTAATGAAATAGAACAATTTGTCTTTTAATTTGACTCTTTCTTAAAAAATTTTTTTTAAATCCCTATATTGGCAGAAAAACATTTACTGCAAATTTTACATTGCAGTATTTGGTGTAACGTTTTTTTTTATATAGTGCAAAACTAGAATGCCCAATCTGAGATATTTTTGTCATACTCATTTTACTCACTTGACAACAGAGTCCTTTGCGTGCTTTGCTGTCCTTAGGTGTCTCAGCCGAGTTAATGTAAAAGGGAATCAGCTCTGTCCATGAACCAGCATAAATGTTGGCATTCGGTGCCGGCCTCGGTTACGGGTCATGTGAGATTCCAGAGTGTGGAAGCCTCATAATGTGGGCGGCAGGTCTCAAATGATTTACTTTTAAGCTTATGGGCTTTTAAGCATCATCTTCTTCTATAGACATTTCTAGAAACAAAACAAGATAACAAATCAGATAGGTTCTGACAAACGACTTTCTTAGAAAAACAATTGAAGCTTCATTTTTCATATGTAACTGTAACTTTACGTGTACCTGTTTTGGTTTTTTTTCCTCCAGTATTTTAATGTAACTCTAATACAGGGAGACAGGCTCTAGATTCCAGGCCCTATTTAAAGGCGCGAAATATACTGTTCATCTTATATTATCTTTAACTATCAGTTGAAGTCATACGATAATGCATGTCAAGACAAAAATGTGTACATTTTAAATAGCAGATATTATTTGACTTTCAGTGATGTTCTTAACCTTTTTGTGTGTGGTGTTACTATTTCTGTTCTTACAGTTTTCTGTTAAGAAAACTAAATTAAGCATGGTTTTTCAAGCAAAAAAAATACCTATGGAAACTAGCAATGTGTGATAAAATAGCAAATAACTTTCTGGAACATTTTTTATTAGTTTAGATTACTCTGTAAACACGTTTCCTCTTTCCACCGTAGGACAAAATACGAACAGAAAGTTACCGAGATTTCATATACCAAAATCCACATATCTTCAAAGACAAGGTGAGTAGCAAAGGCTATTAATTGTTCATTTCATGTAGTTCTTGGACAGTAGAAATCCTCTTTGGTGTCATCATTGTGACAACAGTTGATTTAATGTATTTCTGACTTTATTTCATGGAAAACATTTATGATGCTGTTCCGTGGTGCAGAATACTGATAACAGAAATGCTAATTAGTACTGCTTATCATTCAATATATAATTTTTTTAAAACTGGAATTATTAATTATAGTGACATAGTTAAACTTTGGTTATCCAGATAATGTTGCTTAAAGCATGTTTTTTATTTACTGTGATTCCTGTAAATTTTAAATGTATCAGATAAGCCTCATAGCAAAGCACACTTTTAATTAGTATTCCAGTTTGTAAATTAGTTAAAAATTAATAATTTTAAGAAGATGGGACACGTAATGTAAGGTAGAATTTATTTTATCTGCTTGCTTTTAAGATCTCATTTATTTACTCCTTTACTAGGCGCTTTAAATTTTACAGTTGGTCTTCATAATGCGTCAGGTTATTTCAAGGGTGAGCTTTCACACTGTGTGTGTCTGTGTTTGAAATTTGTGTAATTTGTTTTTCCTCTTGTGAATTCTTTCAGTTTTTTCTTCTTTCCCTCCCTTCATCTCAAGCTTACCTCTCAAAGTTCAAGTTTTCTGTCAGGTCCTCCTTATTGGAAGTTAGTCCACTAATTCATTCAAGAATATTATCATCTGCCATTTACATTCCTTTGCTTGGGAATTTTTTCCCATACTTGTCACTTCAAGAACATGTATATGACAACATATCAGGTTTTTATAATTCCCCTTTTACCTCTGTTTAAAAGAGATAATCTGTCTAAGGTTATTTCATGGGCTTTACATGTATTACAGCAGTTACTGAACACCTTTATATTTTGAAAACTCTCTTCCTGGTTTTAAAATTGTTTGGAGTATAACATAGATCGGCTTTTAATTTTCTATACCTATTTCCTAACAGTGTTTTACTTGTGACTCAGCTGAAATTTATATGGTGCTCTGATATCTTTTGGCCAAAGTGGTAACTATCGTGAAAGGTTTATGTTGGTGTGTGTCTGTTTTTGCTGATTTCCATTATAGACAAACAGTGATTTCATTTTTTAAATCTTAGTTTTATCGGTTCTTTGTACTTAGCTATCTTTTATGCATTTTATATGTTATTGCAGCAGAGACTAAGAATTTTTTATACTTTCTATATTTACACCCAAGTGTTAGAAAAATGTTATTTAATATGTGTGTTTAAAAAAAACACTTTGGAGGACTTCTAGTCAAGATGGAGGTGTAGGTAAACATGCCTCACATCCGTGCACAACTCTAACAAAAAATACAGCTACCCTACAAAACAAGTATCACCCAGGATTGATAACAGAGCTATGTGGAAGTCCAGTAACCAAGGGTTAAAGAAGCCGTATTCATCCAGATGGGTAGGAGGGGTGGAGATGACGAGTGGTGAAGAGAGGCACAGAGATGGGAACAGGTGGTCCCATACCCATGTGTGGTGGATAAAAAATGGGAGGGATACCCTGGGGGCAAGGGATCCCGGCCCCAGTTCAGACCACCCAGCCCAGGGTTCTAGCACCAGGAAGATAAGTCCCCATCACTTGTGGCTGTACAGGCCAGTGGGGATTGTAGCAGCAGAAGAAATGGTATCCTGTTAAAGAACCTGCAATAGATTTAGGACTCACACACACCCACCCATTCTGGGATTCAGCCCCAGGGCAGCAGCTGGAAGTCCACCACTGGCCTATGGGGAGAAAGTGAAGTTCAAGTGGAGAGACAGCTTCCTCCCAGGCAAAACTCCAGAAGCCAGGCAGTGGCATTGTCCCCACTGTGAGACCTCCACTATACAGAGCAACAGAGCAGTAACCCTTGAGATAACCTAACAGAGCAGTGACCCTTAAGATATACCCCCCTTGAGATAACCTAAGGCTCCACCCCATACAACTTAACAGGTGCGCTAAGACAGGGAGACAAAGCAGCTCTACCTAGTACACAGAAACAAATACAAGGAGGCTGCCAAAATGAGGACACAAACAAATATGGCTCAAATGAAAGAAAAGAACAAAACTCCAGAAAGAGAAGTTAATGAAATGGAGATAAACAATCTGTCAGATGCACAGTTCAAAACACTGGTTATCAGGATGCTCTAGGAACTCATTGGGTACTTCAGTGCCATAAAAAAGGCTGAGACAGAAATGGAGGTTGCATTAAGTGAAATAAACATCTGCAGGGAACCAATAGTGGAGAAGATAAAGCTGAGAATCAAATCAACAATTTGGAACACAAGGAAGGAAAAAGCATTAGAACAGCAGGAAGAAAAAAATTCAAAAAAAAAAAAGAAAAAGGATAGGCTTAGGAACCTCTGGGACAACTTTAAACATACCAACATCTGAATCATAGGGGTGCCAGAAGGAGAAGAGGAATAGCAAGAAGTTGAAACCTTATTTGAAAAAATAATGAAAGAAAACTTCCCTAATTTGGTAAAGGAAATAGACATCCAAGTCCAGGAAGCACAGAGAGTCCCAAGCAAGTTGGACCCAAAGAGGACCGCACCAAGGCACATCATAATTAAAATGTCAGAGTTAAAATAAAGAGAGAATCTTAAAAAAGAGAAAAGCAGGCAATTGCCTACAAAGGAGTTCCCATAAGACTATCAGCTGATTTCTCAAAAGAAACTTTGCAGGCTAGAAGGGACTGGCAAGAAGTATTCAAAGTGATGGAAAGCAAGGACCTACAACCTAGATTACTCTATCCGGCAAAGCTATCATTTAGAATGGAAGGGCAGATAAAGTGCTTCCCAGACAAGGTAAAGCTAATGAATTCACCATCACCAAGCCATTATTTTATGAAATGCTAAAGGGACTTATATAAGAAAAAGAAGATCATACTGATGAACATTAAAATGTCAGTAAATTCACAACTATCAATAATTGAATTCAAATAACAAACTAAGCAAACAACTAGAACAGGAACAGAATAATAGATAATGGAGGTCATTTGGAGGGTTATCAGTTGGAGGGGGAAGGGGAAAAATAGGTGGAAAGGTGCAGGGATTAAGAAGTACAGATTGATAGGTACAAGATAGGGGTATGTTAAGAACGGTAGTAAAGGAGAAGCCACAGAACTTATACGGATGACCCATGACGTGAACTAAGGGGGCGGGAATTGCTGAAGGGAATTGTGGTACCTGGTGGAGGGGGCAAAAGGGACAAAATGGGGACAACTGTAATAGCATAATGAATAAGGTATATTTTTTAAAAAACCACTTTGTTTTTAGTGAAGCAGATGTGCTACTACTAGAAATCTTGCTTTATAGTTAGATTACGCTTAGACTTTAATTTTATCTTTTCTTTAATATGTGAATATAGAAATTAAACACGTACTGGTCTGGGAATCACCAGTCTTGCCAGGCTTCTCAAGAACCAGCTGTATAATAATTAGAGAAATGGTGAATCTTTTTGAGCTTATCTTCTAAAACAATGATTTTTTAAATTGTTATTCTGTTATAACTGCCCCAACGTTCTCCCCTTTGTCCTCCTCCACCCATCCCATCTCCCGATCCCACAGCGGTTCCCACACCGTTGTCCATGTCCTTGGACCATTCGTACATGTTCCTTGACTAGTCCCTTTCCCTTCCACCATGATCCCCCTTCTCCCCTCCTCCCCTCTGGTCACTGTCAGTCTGTTCCATGTTTGCATGCCTGGGGTTCTATTTTGTTTATTACTTTATTTTGTTCATTAGCTTCCTCTTACAGGTGGGATCTTATGGTGTTTGTCTTTCACCCACTGGCTTATTTCACTTAGCCTAATATTGTTCCACTCATTTACTGATGGGCACTTAGACTGTTTCTAGCATTTGGCTATTGTAAATAGCACTGCTATGAACATAGGGGTGCATAAGTTCTTTTGAATTGGTGATTTGGGATCTTTAAGGTATATTCCCAGCAGCGGAATTGACTGGGTCAAAAGGTAGATCCATTTTTCACTTTTTGAGGAAATTCTGTACTGTTTTCCACAGTGGCTGCACTACGGGTCCCTTTTCTCCACATCCTTGCCAGCACTTGTTGTTTGTTGATTTATTAATGATGGCCATTCTGACAGGTGTGAGGTGATAGCTCATTGGGGTTTTAATTTGCATCTCTCTGATGGCTAGTGATGCTGAGCATATTTCCATATGTCTCTGGGCCCTCTGTATGTCCTCCTTGGAGAAATGTCTATGCAGGTCCTCTGCCCATTTTTTAATTGGATTGTTCATCTTCTTGGTGTTGAGTTGTATGAGTTCTTTATATATTTTGGAGATCAAACCCCTTTCCAACATATCATTGGCTTTCCCATATGTCCCATATGGTCGGTTCCCTTTTCATTTTGACGATGGTTTCTTTAGCTGTGCAGAAGCTTTTTAATTTGATATAGTCCCATTTGTTTGTTTTTTCCTTTATTTCCTTTGCCCTAGGAGATACTGGTACGTGGGATATCTGAAATTTTCCTGCCTGTTTTCCTCTAGGACTTACGGTGTCACGACTTACATTTAAGTCTTTTATCCATTTTGAGTTTATTCTGGTGTATGGTGTAAATTGGTGGTCTAGTTTCATTTTTTTGCATGTACCAGTTCTCCCAACACCATTTATTAAAGAGGGTATTTTACTCCATTGCATGCTCATGCCCCCTTTGTCAAACATTAGTTGACCATAGAGACTTGGGTTTATTTCTGGGCTCTTTGTTCTGTTCCACTGGTCTATGTGTCTGCCTGTTCTTATGCCAGTACCATCGGTTTTGATTACAGTGACCCTGTAGTAGAGTTTGATATCAGGTATTGTGATCCCTCCTACTTTGTTCTTTTTCCTCAAGATTTCTGAGGCTATTTGGGGTCTTTTTTGGTTCCATATAAATTTTTGAAATGTTTGTTTGTTTATCTAAATCCGTAAAATATGCCATTGGTATTTTAATAGGAATTGCGTTGAATCTATAGATTGATCTGGGTAGTATGGACATTTTAATGATGTTAATTTCTTCTAATCCATGAATACCATATATACTTCCATTTATTTGTGTCTTCCTTAATTTCCTTTTCAGTGTTCTATAGTTTTCTGAGTACAGGTTTTTTACCTCCTTGGTTAAATTCATTCCTAGGTACTTTAAAATTTTATGATTTTTGTTATTATAAAAACACCATCATTGTCTTTCTTTGAGTTATCTTTTCCTAATACTTTTTGATATGTATAACATGAGAATTTAAGTGAAAGTAATTAGAAGTTTCTTCTCCACTGTGCTCCTGGATAGATTTTATCTTATAATATCTAAGAAAATTAGCACAGGTATGGGTAATCGTAATGTTAATTATTGAGAAATTAAGTAATTAGAATATTTCTTTGTATATGGAGTGCATCTTACTGGCTTCATAAACTTTATACACAGTCACTTCCTGCTTGTTTTTTCTTCTTTTGTGATAGTATTATAGAAATGTTGTATATGTTGTATTTTACATTTTCGGGCAAAACGCATGACCGTGAAAAACAAAGAATCTTCATAATTTTTTTGTACTGCTCTTATTGAAGATGTTAAATGTGCCAAAGTCGGTAAAGGGCTTATTAGTAAGTTGGGATTATATTGTTTAGTTCTTTGCTTGGCATTTATGGTTTCTCAAATATATAGTATAGTGTAAAATGTTACATGTTTCAATTTCTAACTCCTTAAAGCATATTCAGGATATAATTCCCTATAATTAAAAATATTAAATAATCTAGAGCTTTTATATTTTTAAATGATTTGGAATAGTTTTTTTTTACTATCAGTACAGATTTAGAAAATATACTACCATATATTTCAATAGTATTTGATAACTTATAGATTGCTTTCAAACATGTCTCATTTTTGCTATACAGTATTCCTGTAACTAGGTACAGGCAAGTATTTATTTCCATTTTACACATGAGGAAACTTGAAACCAATAGGGTAATTGACTTGCCCTAAAACAGGCCATTAAAAATGAACAAACCGGAGGGGTTTTACTCCCAGTCTAGTGCCCTTAACCCCGTGCCACTTCACTTTAAACACTATTAGGCTGAAGTAGAATGAGTAATTAGGGAGGGATCCATTAGCTACGTTTTAAGTCACACTATTTATATTTATGTATAGGCCATATCATTTCTGTTCATAAAATTACAGAATATGTTGATAAGATTATTTAAATATGTTTCTTTCTAAAATGTATGAAATAATGCTTTCCTAAGTTTTATTACCATTGTTTTTGTTTGCTTTTATCTGCATTAGGTCGACAAACTTCATTATATCAACACTAGCTTCTCTATCATACTGTGTAGTGCAAGAAGAGATTTATTTTTCAAAAAGGTGCTTATACGTAAAAATGTGTTCATTTCTCCTTTCCTTCCCCTCTCTGTCCATCCCTCCCTTCCTGCCACCCTTTCCTTCATTCCTTTCTCAATATTGTTTCAACTCACAAAGCTCCTGCGGAGGCCATATGGTTTCTCAGACTAAATTTAACTTTGAGTGGCATTTAATTGTGTTATCACTCACTCTTAATTAATCTCCATTTGTGGTCCATTGAAGAAAGTCACAGTAAGGTGCCTTTTTTATGCTTTTGATTATTAACTATAGTTAAAATTCACTTTTTTTCTTTTAGAAAAAGTAAATTCAATTTCTCTATGATTTTAAGTGTTAGTTTGTTCTGTTATGATTTGTACCTCTTTGATTCTATCAACTTTTAGTTTATTTCCTCACTTACCTAATTCTGAGCTAGATATAATAAATAATTGATACACTTAATATAATTTAAAATAGGCTTTAGAAGCAGTTGACCTATGTTTGAATGCTAGCTTTGCAAATTACTAGCTATATGATTCTGGACCTGTTACTTTCCCTCTCTGAAGCTCACTTTCCTCATTTGCAAAGTGAGGATTAAATAAGAATTATATATGTAAATTATATATGTTTATGTATATGATAGTCTTGCAAAAGAATATATACTCTAATTGTGGTTTATGATACATACCCTTTTGTACTTAGCTTTCATTACTCAGTAATTTTTCTTAGAGATAATTCTTTATGAACATTCTTTAAGGCCTCCTGTATCCAATATAAGAATGTCCATAAGTTATTTTAATTTGTTATATTAGAAACAATGCTGCATATAAAGTATAAAACATTAAAATCTTTTTATATGTGTGAGAGTACAATAATAAGGTAAATTTCCGGCAGTGGACTACCTGGGTAAAAAGGTTATATCCTGGATGGTGTTGGTGGTAATCCCATTTGTGAGGGCTCTGTCCTCATGACGTAATCACCTCCTCAAGGCCCAGCTTCCAATACTGTCACCTTGGGGGTTAGGATTTCAACATATAAAATTTTGAGGGGTGGGAGGTCACAAACATTAAGACCATAGCAGTCCTATAGCAAATCAGTGGGGGAAACACAGGCTTTTAAATACCATCTTGGGACAATTGGTTAGCCATCTGAACAGAAGTAAATTTGGAACCATGCCACTTAGTGTATACCGCAATAGGAAAACAAACTGTATTAATGAAACCATAAATGTACTAGAGGGAAATGTATAAGGATGAAATAGGAGAGAACATGGGCAAGGTCATTCCAGTTATGATTAAATCCAGATGCCATAACAGAAAAGATTAATAAGTTTGACTGTTAGGAAAGAATTTCTGCATAGCAAAAATCACTGTAAGCAGAAACAAAAGACAAATCTATGCTGAGAAAAAAACATTGCAGGTCATATTGTGGAGTTACAATCTCCCTGATTTACAAAGAACACTTATTTGCTAAGATTTGATAAGAAAAATTTGATTAGAAAATTGATAAGAAAAGGACTAGTAAGTCCGTGGAAAAAGGATGTAAGTAGCTAGTTCACGTAAAAAAAGAGCTAAAGATGGCTCTACAGCATATGGAGTGATGTTAAACCTATGATAATGGGAATGTGTGTTAAGACTAGACTGGTATATCATTATTTTGCATTTGCCAGATTGGCAGAAATTCAAAAGTTTGATTATCTGTTCCGTGGGCTAGTCTCACCTATGAGGAAGTTGGCACTTACACATTGCTGGTGGAGTCTTCCTGAGTAGGATTGGCCTAGAGGGGTAGTTTGCTTATGTCTAGCAGGATTATAAGTACGTATATACTTTCTGACAGAATATTTGCACAGTGTTTTCACTTCCAGGAATATGTAGATTTACTCCTGTATGAATGGGATTCGATATGAGGTTATTTACAGTATTGTCATAGTAAAATTTCAAAAACTATTCCAATGCCCATCGATAGGGAACTGGACCAGTAGATTATGCTACAGCCATAATATGGAATCCTATCCATAAACTGATGTGGAAAGATCTCTCTATTTTTAAATTAAAAAAGCAGTGTGTAATACAGTGACTAAAATATGCTTTCATTTCTGAAAAGGGGAAGGAATACAAAACATGTATTGTGTTGTATTGGGTTGGCCAAAAAGTTCATTTGGTTTTTTCCATAAGATGGCTCTAGTCTTTAACTTCATTTGAAACAATTTTGTTAGATTGTATTGTGGCAGCTGTCATATTAGTGTGCACTTAAAAAAACTTATCAAAACTGGTGAATTTTTGTGTAGCCATTTTAATGATGAAGAAGGAAGAAAATATGCATTTTCAGCATATTATGCTTTATTATTTCAAGAAAAGTAAAAATGCATCTGAAATGCAAAAAAAAAAAAAAAAGATTTGTGCAGTGTATAGAAAAGGTGCTGGACTGATCAAATGTGTCAAAAGTGGTTTGTGAAGTTGCCTGCTGGATATTTCTCACTGGATGATGCTCCACTGTTGGGTACATCAGTTAAAGTTGATAGCGATCAAAAGAAACATTAATGGAGAACAATCAACGTTATACCACATGGGAGATAGCTGACATACTCAAAATATCCAGATCAATAAAGTTGTTGGTGAAAATGAAAAATGTGTCTTTTATTTTATGGAAAAAAACTAAACAGACTTTTTGGCTAACCCAATGTATGCATAAAAATTCTTTTATTGCTTTCACCAATGATAATGAGTATAATTTTTAAAACTTAAATTCTCAACTCTTCTGAATTTGATAAGCCAACTTGTTTTTATTGTACCTGTATTGTTATAGCAAGTTGAATGTTTAATTTTGTATTTTTTTAAAGATTTTATTTATTTATTTTCAAAGAGAGGGGAAGGGAGGGAGAAAGAGGGAGAGAAACATCAATGTGTGAGGTAGACATCGATCATTTGCTTCTTGCACGCCCCTAACGAAGGAGCTGGTGGCCCAAACCCAGGCATGTGCTCTGACTGGGAATAGAACCGGTGACCTTTTGGTTCGCAGGCCAGCACTCAATTAACTGAGGCATACCAGCTGGGGCAAATGTTTAATTTTGGAAATGGAGGGAATGTGATGATATTCTATATCCATGACTCCTTTATAACCATTTTTAAAAATTATATTGAATCAGGCTATTCTGTTTAAGTTAATTCCTGCCATTCAAACTTGAGATAGTTTATTTCTGTTAAAATTTAGGATTACTGAACCTAAATTAGCACATGCATACAATAAAGAAATTAAAATACTTTCCTATTAAGAAGTCTATGGAAGTTGCTTATTTCATATAAAACATCTCTTTCAGTTTGCAGGTCGATACTCAATCCACTGAGCCACACCAGCCAGGGGTTAAAACATCTCTTAAATTTACGTTGTGGCGTCTGATTGCAACAGGCTATGGCCAAATACACTGTTACAAATTTAAAACAACCCATTGTAATGGTATCTTCAGTTTCCCCAAATAGAAACAATTACCTACTTGGTAAAGTCTTTAAAATATTAGACCTTTTCAATAACACATATATATTTTTTAATTACCCCAGGTAGTTTTGGATGTTGGTTGTGGAACTGGAATTCTCTCTATGTTTGCTGCTAAAGCTGGGGCAAAGAAGGTTCTTGGAGTTGATCAATCTGAAATCCTTTACCAGGCAATGGATATCATAAGGTAGATGCACTTTAAGGCTTGATTTAAGATTGTCTTTAAGTTAATGATTAGCAGGTTTTCCTGTCTTTAGTAGCTATCTAATGCTGACTCAAGACATTTGTGTTTCAGGAAAAATGTATTCCAAAATAATAAAATTTTAAGTTGGATTGAGCTAGACATAATTGCTCTATGAATAATCTTTTCACAGTTCTCATTGATGAAAGTTATTTTTATATAATTTTTACTGTCTTTCCAGTTATGACTATAAGTATGCTAATTGTATAAAATTAAAAATCATTGACATACAGGGTAATATTGTTAGAGGACTCCCAGAGAACTAAATATTTATATCAGTAATATTTCCTTTAGCAAACAGCAATTAAAGACTAAGGGTTTACCTGCTTTTTTTTTTGACAATATTAGCCTCCTTCAAATTAAAATAAATAAATTCCAAAATGGCTGCAAATAAGGCAGAGTGGGTTTAGTTTGTCCCTTAAAACTTAATTTTATTCTCTAAAAATATCTCCTTTCTTTGAGGAGGTAAGTTAGGTGATTGATTTTATGGTTGGCTCATATCCTAGGAAAAAGTCCTTTATTTGAACTACAGCTTATAAAACTAGATTTCTTTAGCTGTGTACTTAACAAAAGCATCTTACATTTGGAACTCAGGAGTCAGAAGAAATAATTAATAAGAGGCCTCTCAGCCACTCTTACTTCCCCCACCCCCCGCCCCAGCTTTATTGAGAATTGACACACAGCACTGTGTAAACTTGAAGTGCAGTATTGCTTCGATGCATTTGTATATTGCAAAACGATTCCCACCGTATCATTATCTAACACCTCCATTGGGTCACATAACTACCATTTCTTTTTTGTGGTGATAACATTTAAGTGATCTTCCCACTGATGCTTATTTTCTGTTCTTAAAATTGATTAACATTTATCTTTTCTAGGTAGTATAAAATTTAAATAGGATTATGTAAAATGTTTAAATATTTAGGTTTTTATAGCATAATATAAAAGTGTAGATTTGGGGTTAAGAGCACAAGGTTTGAGTTAGGATTGGGTTCAAGTCCTCATTCTACCACTTACCAGTTATTTGAACTTTGATTAAATTATATGTAACCTTTTTGAAAATTAATCATTGCACTGTCAAAATGAAAATAACAATGACTACCTCCTCTGGTTGTGAGTAAGGTAAATAAGGTACAAGTAAAATGTGCATGCAAATTTTTGGCATACTCCCTGGTATGCAGTAGGTACTCAGAAGTTAGTGGCTAGCCCTGGCTAGTGTGCCTCCGTTGGCTGGAACGTCATCGTCCCATGCACCAAAAGGTTGTGGATTCAATTCCTGGTCAGGGCACGTAACTAGGTTGTGATTTTGATCCCTGGTCGGGGTGCATATGGGAGGCAGCCAATCAGTGTTTCTCACATTGATGTTTTTCCCTCTTTCTTCCTAAAATCAATAAATGTATCCTCGGGCAAGGATTAAAAGAAAAAGAAGTTAGGTACTGTTACTGTTAGTTAACCAGTATCAAGTTAATGTTAGTGAAAAAAATTACTTTGATCTTGCTTAGATTTTTCATAGATACAGATTTGTGGTTATTATTTTCATATTGGAGAGTATGTATATATGTAGCATGTATATATGTATGCAATTCCATAATCTAGTAAAATTTTTTTCTAGTTCTTTCAGTGTCATTACACTATGATTTGGTGGGTCCATCAAGAGCATCCTCACTTGCTTGTGCATTGCCACCCGAACAAATAGGAGTACCATATCCCAAAGAAGAGAGTGTTAGAAGATTATAAAAAATTTAATGCTGATAGTAAGATTATGATAAGGATTTCTATTAGAAATTCTCATCTTATGAAAGACCATGTCCATTTATGTATTAATTGTCATTTTTGATTTCTACAAGGCAAAACTAGATGTGCTCTCATTTTAATTCTTTTATGGAAGAAAAGGAGAAAAATAGTGATGACACTCATTTTATTTTATGTTGTTTTGTTTCATTTTATTTCATGGAAGTAACTCGTCATTTGCAGTGGAGCCGGGATTAGATCCCGGCAGCCTGACTCCACAGTCCATTCTCACAGTCCGTTGACTATGCTGTATCACCTCTTCACTACTTAGAGGGCATGTGTTGGTTGCATTCAATAGTTAGTTTTACTTGCGGTGTCCAACCTGTGACCCGTGGGCTGCATGCAGCCCAGGTTGGCTGTGAATGGGTCCCAACACAAAATTATAAATTTACTTAAAACATTATGAGATTTTTTTGTGATTATATGTCACAATGTATTTAATGTGTGGCCAGGACAACTCTTCTTCCAATGTGGCCCAGAGACGCCAAAAGGTGGGACGCCCCGACAGGACCAAATAGAACTCAATGTGATGCAAAGAAGGAATGAGAAATTGTTTTCACTCTTGCTGTCGTACTTGGAACTCTGCAGTGAATGATCGTTTTAGAAACATGAACTAACCTAAGGATAGCAAAGCTATTCAATTGCCAGACAATTTTATACTTTCATGCTCAGGAAGCAGAGGTAGCTTCTGGTAATATTTTTATTACTGCTCTGGTTGCCTTTTGTTTCTCACCGACTCAGTCATGGAATAGCTCATTATTCAGACTTCTGAGCGTTATTGCAGAGGAGTTTCCATAGAAGGTTGATCCATCATACAGCTACCGTGCAGTGTTTTCAATCTCAGTATCGCACTAGAGATGCAATCTTTTATGAAGCCTGTGTCTAGAACACGGTTAGAAATGAAACATTTAGAGAAGCCTAGAAAAGATTGTGATGTTGTGTTTGTGTAAGTGTCCTGCTCTAGTTTCTAGGGCAGGAGCTTTATTTTCTTAATTTTTTTCATTCCTAACACCTAGCAAATTGGTACATGTGCTAGATGGTGAGTAAAGTTTTTTGAGGAGAATAAAGTAAAAACATAATGATTTAAAAAGTAGTGATAATATATAAAGACACACATATATGTGTTTATGTATTTATATACACACAAGATTGAGAACAAGATCACAAAATACATCAGGATAAATTCTTGAAGTAAGGAGTGTTCCTTTATATTTTTCCTAAATTTAATAGAAGTTACGTAGAATAGTGAGCTAAAGCTGAAGCGAATTTTGAACCACTGTTGAAGCTAAAATAGTAAAAAAATATTTTGCTACTCAGAAGCCATAGAATTCTAATGGATGTGATCAAGACATCGTACAAGGAAACTAAATTCATTTCTTCTCCCACCCTGCTGACTCCTTAATTTCCTTTTCACTCACTGGCCCTGTCTGAGGGTTCCCTTGACTACCTAACTAGTTCAATGTTCACTAGAAGAACTCACACGACTCAAAAAAAGTTGTATTCACTGCTCATGTTTATTACAGCGAAGGATACAGTCCAGGAGCAGCAAGAAAAAGAAACACATTGGTAAAGAAGTCATGTACAGACTCCCAAGTAATCCCCCTTTCTCTGCAAGAGTCACAGCAGATGTACTTTTCTCTCCACCTGTGAACTTCAGAGATACAAGCGAGCTAACTCTACCCGAGGAAGCCGAGGAAGTTGGCTTGAGTCTTACCGATCATAGTTCTCAAAGAGCTGGTCACATAGGTAGCACATCCCTTCTTTGTGGCCATTCGTGGTGCAAGTCCATGTCAGATACCAGGTGCTCGTCAGGAATCTATGTTTACTTTAAATATGCTGTCATCCTGGTTTATCTTGGTCCACAGCTTTGGGTTTAGAGAATAGCATCATTACCCAGTAACTATGGGAATGCTTTAATTCATTCTTATATTTCTCACGTGAATTAATGCGTCTCCATGTAGCTGGCTCAGTTATTTGTTCTTTGTCTTTGCTTCCCGCAGCTTTCTGTCATTCATTGTTTCCAGTGCAGCCAAATAGATGGCCCTACCAAGTTCTCCTCCCTTTTAAATTAAAAGAAAGGAAGGGGGGAGAAAGACATTTTTGTGTTAAGAAACAGAAGGTAAAGAAGAACTGTAAATTAACTATGATTTTGGTATGAGATAGGAAAGTGTTGG
Source organism: Desmodus rotundus (assembly GCF_022682495.2). Lineage (NCBI taxonomy): Eukaryota > Metazoa > Chordata > Mammalia > Chiroptera > Phyllostomidae > Desmodus > Desmodus rotundus. Next base: position 31,244,701 of record NC_071391.1, on the reverse strand, counting down.
TTTGATAATTTTAGTGCCTGTTGGATTAGTTAAGAGGTTTACTTAAAACACCTTTTTTATTGCAGTCTCATGCTTCTGTAGATTAAAGCCGTGGTAGTTTTTGAGCAGGTGTTTCTAGAGATAGAGTTCATTTAGAATGCCCTCGTGCTAAAATAAGTTTTCGTGAGTAGCCACTTGAGAACAGTGAGTAAAATCTGTAGTTTTTTCATGACTGAGATGTCAGGGGGAGATTAAGGTGAACAGTTTCATGAAAGAGGTTATCTATGTGAATGATACCTGTGTTGAGCTGTTTTAATACAGAATTACTGGGAATTACAGCCTTTGTCTTTTTTTCTGTGTATTCTTTGAAATCTTAATTTTTTCTGGTATATTTATATTTGAACAAGTAATTACTGATGCAAATAGGATTACGACTTGTAGCAGACAATGAACAGCCTGAGCAGATGGCCTCTTACAGAGCACATCTTGTTTCAGCATAAACATTCTGAAGATATTTCCAGGCAATGGGAATGTTTCGCTTTTGTAAGAAGCTTGCTTTATATTTTCTTTGAAGTTTTTGTAACTGTTAAAGCCTTAATATTTTAACAATGGTAAGCAGTTACACCAATTTCATCAGAAAGAATTGCATTAAATATCTCCTTGGAAAAATTCAAGTATGATATAAGCATCCTTTCCTTTTTTAACTTTTGTGTGAAAATATTATATACTTATTAAAAAGTGCATAAAACATTATATTACAACATGCATAACTAACAAGAAATAGAACATTTCCGGCACTTTGGAGTCCCACTCAGCTCCATTTCCCCTTTCTCAGTGCCATGCTGTCCCTGCCTGATGCATTAGCATCCTGATTTTCACGGTGGCCACTTCCTTCCTTTGCTTTATATTTTAGCCCCTTAGCTGGGCATCCGTTTAAGATCATTTAGTTTACTCAGGTTTGATCTTTTGCTAAGTGAAATTACATATTATACATCCCCTTTGTCTAGCTTACTTTGCTCAACATTATTTTTCATGTTCAGGTTGCATGTAGCTGTAGTTTATTCATGTTTATTGTTCTATACAAGGCCACTGATGAATATGTCACAGTTTTCTGGTTTTGATGGAAATTTTATGTTCTCCAGTTTAAGGCTATTATTCCTAATTTTGTGAGTAATTTTTTGTATGTATGCCCTGTGCATACATACACACACAGGTATATGTGGTGTATTGGGGTATATGCAAACCTTATGGTATATACATACCTTCACATTTCCTAGATATTGCCAGAATATTTTCTTTTTGGGGGGCGTTTGAATTTACTTATTTTTCATTGTATTTTTCCCATTACCATTAAACCTCTCTTATTCCCTCCCCCACAATCACCACACTGTTGTCCGTGTCCATGAGTCCTTTTCCCATTTGCTGAGTCCCTCCACTCCCTTCTCCCCTCCCATAACTGCCATCCTACTCTCTAGCTACAAGTCTGTCTCTATTTTTCTTATTAGTTCAGTTTGCCAGACTATTTTCCAAAGTGATTATACCAATTTATGCTTCCACCAATAGTATGTAACAGTTCTGCTGGGTATTGTGGGTTTTTTGTTTTTTTTTTTTAAATTTTCAGTTGTTGTATAGCAGTATCTCAATGCAATTTAAATGTGGATTTCTGTGATTGTTAATGAAGCTGAGCATCTTCTCGTATAAATATTGGCCATTTGTATTTCTTTTTCTGTGAAATATCTGTTTACATCTTTTGCTCAGGTTTCCACTCAGTTGGTTCTCATTTATTTGCAGGCAATCTTTATATTTGTTAGATTTTAGTGGTTATAGGTTTTATGTAATATAAAAGTCTTTTCTCATTCCTGCCTGCCTTTTCACTGTCTTTGTAGTGTTCTCTGATGTACTGAAATTCTCAATTTTCACGTAGCAGCATTCTTGTGTATGGTTGCTGCTATTTGTAAGTTGAGTAAGAAACCTTATGGAGGTATCTGTATTTTCTTGTAAATGCTTTATAGTTTTACATTTAGGTCTGTAATCTACTGGGCATTGTTATTTGTCTATGGTAGGAAGTAGTGGTCTGGTTTTATTCTTTTTTTTTTTTTTTTTTGTAATCTGTGTAAATTATCTAGTCATCCCAGTCTCATTTATTCTAACGGCTATTCTTTCCTCTATACTTTGCATTGTCATCTTTGTGAAAAACAGAGCATCTGTGTATGAGGCCAGATTAACCTTTATACCAAAACTCTACTGAGGCAGTAGGACACTCACATGTGAACATATATGCAAAAATCATAGTCAAAATATCAGAAAACTAATTGAGCAATGTATTGGAAGGTAAGGTTTATCCCAGGAATACAAGGTTGGTTAAATATGTGAAAATCAAGGAGAAAAATCAATTGAGACCATCTCAATAGATTCAGAAAAGAGGTTTGATAAAAATTTTGCATCCATTCAATGTATGTGTGTTAAAACAGGAGCTAAAAAGGTATGTTCTAACATGATATATCTGCAAAAACAAAACCTGCAGCCTACATCTTGAGGAAACATTGAAAGCATTCACTTTACATTCAGAAACAGGACAGGGATTCTTGCTATCACCTCTCTTAATCAACACTTAAGAATATCCTAGGAGGCCCAGCAAGGCAATAAAAAGAAAGGAATAAGAATTGGAAATGGACTTGTGGTCAAGATGGAGGCGTAGGTAGACACACTTTGCCTCCTCGTGCAACCACAGAGAGAATTACACCTGTATCTCAAAACAAGTAGCAACCAGAACAGTCAGAAAATCTAGCTGTATGGAAGTCCAACAACCAAGGATTTAAAGAACCACATTCATCCAGAGCTGTAGGAGGGGTGGAGTCACTGAGACTGGCTGAGAGGCATGGAGATGGTGTGGCACCTGGAGGCAGTGATGTCAGAATGGGTGGTTCCACACTCACATGTGGTGGATAAAAATCAGGAGGCATACCTTGGGAGCAAGTGATCCCAGGCCAGACCACACAGCCCGGGGTTCCAGCACCGGGAAGATAAATCCCTATAACTCCTGGCTGTAAAAATTAGTGGAGGTGGGGGTGGTGGAAGAAACTGCTGGATTTTCAGGAGAGTCCATTTAAAGGGCCTACATGGACTTAGAACATATGCAACCTGCCCCCCTCCCCCCACTCTGGGATTTACCAGCAGGACAACAGCTGGAAGGGCATCAGTAGCATATGGGAAGTTGACTGGATATGGGGCGAGTGCTGGGCAAACCTTCAGAAGCCAGGCAGTGGCATTGTCCCCTCTCCAAGCTCCTCCCCCCATACAGAGCCACAAAGCAGTGAATCGGGTTGCCCCACCCTGGCAATTACCTAAGGCTCTGCCCCACACGATTTACAAGTGCCTTTTCTAAGACATGGTCAAAGTAGCTCTATTAACATACAGAAACAGACAGGGAGGCAGCCAAAATGAGCAGACAAAGAACTATGGCCCAAATGAAAGAACAGAACAAAACCCCAGAAAAAGAACTAAACGAAATGGAGATAACCAACTTATCAGATGCAGAGTTCAAGACAGTGGTGATCAGGATGCTGAAAGAACTCATTAAGTATGACAAAAACATAAGGTAAGAAATGAAGGTTACACTAAGTGAAATAAAGAAAAATATACAGAGAACTAACAGTGGAGAGGATGAAGCTGAGAATCAAATCAATGATTTGGAACTCAAGGAAGGAAAAAGCATTCAATCACAATAGCATGAAGAAAAAATAATTTAAAAAGATAGGATAGGCTTAGGAACCTCTGGGACAACTTTAAACATACCAACATCTGAATCATAGGGATGCCAGAAGGAGAAGAGGAATAGCGAGAAATTGAAACCTTATTTGAAAAAATAATGAAAGAAAACTTCCCTACTTTGGTGAAGGAAATAGACACACAGGTCCAGGAAGCACAGAAAGTCTCAAACAAGTTGGACCCAAAGAGGACCGCACCAAGACACATCATAATTAAAATGTCAGAGTTAAAATAAAGAGAGAATCTTAAAAAGGAGAAAAGCAGACAATTACCTACAATGGAGTTCCATAAGACTGTCAGCTGATTTCTCAAAAGAAACTTTGCAGGCTAGAAGGGACTGGCAAGAAGTATTCAGAGTTATGGAAAGCAAGAACCTACAATCTGGATTACTGTATCCAGCAAAGCTATCATTTAGAATGGAAGGGCAGATAAAGTGCTTCCCCGACAAGGTGAAGCTAAAGGAGTTTACTATCACCAAGCCATTATTTTATGAAATGCTAAAGGGACTTATATAAGAAAAAGAAGATCAGAACAATGAATATTAAAATGGCAACAAATTCACCACTATGAACAACTGAATCTAAAAAAACAAACTACCACATTTTGCCATGTATAGCGCACTTTTGTGTATAATGTGCACCCGCATTTTTCACCCAAACTTTCAGGAAAAGAACTTTTGTTTTAATTTTTAATTCAATTATTTACCTATTTATAGTTAGATACTTGTTTTTTTTGTATTTTAAAGGAATTTTAGCATTTATTTTTGAACATATTGTACAAGAAATATGTATCAAATAATTACAGAACACAAGAACAGGCACAAGGTATTTTGGGTACTACCCATGTATAATGCATATCCTTATTTTTCCCTCCAAAATTTGGGCAAAAATGTGCATTATACATTGCAAAATAAGGTAGTTTTTGTTGCAACTGTTCAATTGCCATTGTTGTATGAAAACAGCAATAGGCAACATGTAAACAAAAGGGCATCACTGTGTCCCAGCTTTTATTTACAAAATCAGGTGGCTGGTCCATGGCTAATGTTTAGTGACTCCTGTACTACAGCAGTGTCACCGCCAACCAAAAATTCCATATGCAAAGACAAATATGTCCAAGAATGAAGTCAAAATATATTTTAGAACTAACTAACACTATTTCATTTGGCTACCGCTATAAATGCACATTAAAGGAAATGCTAAAAAAAAATTACCGTATTTTTTGGACCATAAGACACACCTAGGCTTTAGAAGAGGAAAATAGGAAAAAAAATTTTGAAGCAAAAAAATGTGGTAAAATATTTAATAACATCCTTTAAAGCAGAAATCCTGTACTGAGCCAGGTAACCTACATTCGGACTATAAGATGCACCCCCATTTTCCTCCCAAATTGGGGGGGGTGCGTCTTATAGTCCAAAAATACGGTAGTTCAGGAGGAAGGAAAATGACCCTAGATGGTCAGGGAAATAGGAAGGAATAAAAGAGAATGGATAAATATGAGTGGATACAAAGGACCAGATTGTCAAACCTGTCTCACTCGAAACAGATTGTACGCAGTGTCAGGCTTTACAAATAATTTTTAAAATATGGGCAAATACGGGCAGTCAGATCCAGGAGAAGTCTGGGACGGTAAAGGCTGCTGGTCTTCCCTTGCCTGTATCAGACACACGCACTCTGGTCCAGAGGTGATAAGATCTCTAAGTAAGGTGCGTGGGTTATTAACTCACATGGTAAGGAGCCCCTCTGTATGCACCAGATTGGTCTCTACTTCTTCCAACTCTTAATTGCCTGTGTCTTTGAAATTATTTATTTTTAATTTTTATTTTTTAAACATTTATGGGGGGTTTTTTGAATTACAGTTTACATACAATATTATTTTGGATTAGTTTCAGGTGTGCAGCATAGTGGTTGGACAGTCATATACTTTACAAAGTGTTCCCCTGATATTCACAATAGCCTGGTATCATACCTAGTTATTACAATATTATTGACTATTTTCCCTGTGCTGTACTTTACATCCCCATTACCATTTTGTAACTACCAATCTACTTCTCAATCCCTTCACCTTTTTCACCCCATCCCCAAATTCCTCTCTCATCTGGCAACCATCGGTCTGTTGTTTTCTGTATATATGAGTCATTTAAAAAAATTAATTATAATTTCTAATGAAATAAATTACCATTTTCATAACAAAAAAAATTCAGACATACACCTTAAATATATGTGATTTTTATTTGTCAATTATACCTCAATAAATATGGAAAACAGTTTTTCTGTGTAATATGAGTAGAACCCTCCTTTGGAATTAAAAAATTATTTTATTAAAAACAATAAAACAAAACAGAAATGTCTTTGAAATTATTAATGAAGCTCAATAGTGGGTAATTCTGGGTAATCAGGTTTGTGTGGAGTCTGATTTGAAGGTATGTTAGCTCACAGTGGTGCTATTAGGAGGACTCCTGTACAGATCCATGAATCACAAAGGCTAAGGCACATTTTGGCCAGAAAAAGGAGGGGACAAAAAAATAGGAGGAGGACAACCCACTGAATGGGAGAACATATTCCTGATACGTGTGATAAGGGGGTAATATCCAAAATTTACAAAGAACTTACAAAACTCAACACCAAAACACCATACAATCCAATTTAAAATTGGGCAAAGGACCTGAATAGACATTTTTCCAAAGAGGACACACAGATGGCCAAGAGATACATGAAAAGATGCTCTACATTACTAATCATCAGAGAAATTAAAACCACAATGAGCTATCACCTCACACCTGTCAGAGTGGATATCATGAGTAAATCAACAAACAGCAAGTGCCAACGAGGATGGGGAGGAAGGGGAACCTTTTGCAGTTGGTAGGAATGCAGATTGCAGCAGCCACTGTGGAAAGCAGTATGGAGACACCTCAAGGAATTAAAAGTGAAACTGCGTATGACCCAGCAATTCCACTTCTGGGAATTTATCCAAAGAAACCCAAAACACTAATTTGAAAGAACATAAACACCCTTTGTTCACTGCAGTGTTAATTACAATTGCCAAGATATAGAAGCAGCCCAAGTGTCCCTCAATACATGCGTGGAAAACACTATGGGACATTTACACAACGGAATACTACTTGGCCATAAACGTTGTGACAGCATGGGTGGACCTGGAGAACATGATGCCAAGTGAAATAAGCCAGAGAAAGACCACTACTGTCCTATTTCACTTGTATGTGGAATCTAATGAACAAACTGGACCTACAGGCAAAATACAGACTCATAGATGGAGAGCAGGCTGACAGCTTGGGGTGGTGGGGGGTAGGGGATGGAGGGATTGCACAAAAAGAAAAAAGGAGTCATGGACGTGGACAGCGGTGTGGTGATTGCAGGGGAAGGGCGGTATAAGGGGGATAAGTGGTAATGGAAAAATACAGTAAAGAATATGAGGAGGATCTAATCTTTGGTTAGATGCTTACACATTTTTGGTATTAACTGGCAAAACTTAAACTCAGAAAAGTTGACTGCTGGCTTAATAGGGATTTTCCTCTCACTGGAAGGCTGATAAGGCTACCTGGGAAGATGAAGTATTTGCTTAGAAAGCAATGAACTTAAGGCTCTGGGGTTACACCAGAGACAATACAGATTGATGGAGGACAAGGGCAGAGGACTCCTGTGTGCTGAGAGTATTTTGTGAAAGAGATAGGACATTTTATGGGAAGAAACCAGAAAAGCCTGATGAACCATTGTAGGCATTGGTAAATAATCAGGAGGATACATCAGTTATTTTACACAACTGGGTAGAAAGGATTACTTGGGTTGATGATAGATCCCTAAGTGGCTCTGATTAGATGCTTGCAGATGGTATAACAAATAAACTGCTATAGTGAGTAAAAGCAGGGCTGCAGTATCCTAGCCCAAGAAGGTAATTGTCCTTCCCTCTCCCTGCCCCATAGGTAGAATAGTCCTCTGAAGCAACATGCCTGCTATGAGTGCAGGTGACCTTAGACTGATTTTATAACAATGTAATTTAATGCTATTGTTAAAGATGATGACAGTTGAGGAAATCAGGGACTCTTCATTCTTTTTTTGTTGTTGTTGTTGTTCAAGTATAGTTATCTGCATTTTCCCCTTACCCTCCCCCCAAACCCCAGCCATCCCCACCTCCCTCCCCTGATTACACCCCTCAATTGGTTTTGTCCATGTGTCCATTATAGTTGTACCTGAAAACCCTTCCCCCTTTCCCCCCATTATCCCACCCCACCTCCCCTCTGGTTACTGTCAGATTGTTCTTAATTTCAATGTCTCTGGTTATATTTTGCTTGCTTGTTTGTTCTGTTGATTAGGTTCCACTTAAAGGTGAGATCATATGGTATTTGTCTTTCACCGCCTGGCTTATTTCACTTAACATAATGCTCTCCAGTTCCATCCATGCTGTAGCAAAGGGTAGGAGCTCCTTCTTTCTTTCTGCCGCGTAGTATTCCATTGTGTAAATGTACCATAGGTTTTTGATGCATTCATTTCATTCTTGAACACTTTGTGTAACAAAGAAAATAATCAGGAGGCAGTATCTGACTGTCTTATTCAGTTACCAAAAATGGGACTGCATGATGTTTTTGACATATAAAAGAAAGAGAGTATCAATAAGAGAAAAGACAGGGAGGAAACAAAAACCAGCTCATTAACAGGGAGTAGTTTAGATGGCTTTGGAAAAAAAAAATGGTATAAAATACAGGAATGGATGAAGTTTCTTCTAAGGAATTATTAATGAGCTTTGTTGAGGATGGTTCAAATTCTAGTAGTCATTAGGGTTTTCACAGGCTTATTCATTGCAGAAATTATTGCAGAAAATGAAATACTGACCAAGGTCACAAGGTAAACTGGGGAAAAAAATAGTTAAAATAGCAGACGCACGATTTATGCATGGCCTTTACTGGTGGACATTCATTCCCTGGGTGAATTTTCCATTAAACGTGACTTGATGTCCTTGTATTATCTGTGAGGAAGATAGAAATATTAACAATGCACTTTGATATATTTTAATTTTTCAATGTCAAACTGTTTCATGTTCTTTATAGAAATACAATTGATTCTATATGTTGATTTTAGATTCAGCACCTTCATACCTTTATTATTGTAATAAGTTCTTTATAGTTTATTTGCCATCTACATTCATAAACATCATTAGTAAATAATAGTTTGTTTCTTCATTTCCAATTCTTTTTTAAAATATATTTTACTGATTATGCTATTACAGTTGTCTCAATTTTTCCCCCTTTCCTCCTTCCACCCAGTACCCACCTTCCCTGCAGCAATCCCCCTCACCCTTAGTTCATATGCAAGTGTCATGCTTATAAGTTCTTTGGCTTCTCCATTTCCACACTATTCTTGACATCCCCCTGTCTATGTTGTACCTACCGGTTATGCTTCTTAATCCCTGTGCCTTTTCCCCTATGTCCCCCTTCCCCTTCCCAGCCGATAACCCTTTAAATGATCTCCATACATGTGATTCTGTTCCTGTTCTGCTTGTTTTGCCTGTATGCCTGCTGGAGTAATTGTTCCTTCATTGAAGGTAATCTACCTTTGTGAAGATGTTCTCTTTGTTGGTGATTTTCTGAAGTTTTAGAGTAACGCCTGAACTTTTTAAGAAATTTCGTCTTCTGGAGATTTATTGGATTTCTTTTGTCTGTGGCTTAATGCTTTTTATCAGCTCTAAAAAATTTTCATTCTTTATCTCCAATCTTTTTTCTGTCCCTTTTATTTTTTTTCTCTTTCTGTGTGACCCCATTTAATTCTATATTAGACCTTTGCACTGTATTCCTTGCCTTAGCTGTGCTTCTACAGTGTTCTAAAACAAGGGTTGGCAAAACTAGTCTGTGAATGGCCAGTAAATAGTAATAGTCATATAGTAAATATTTGAAGCTTTGTGGGACATGTGTGATCTCTGTTACTTCTGCTGTTGATACTTCTTTTTATTCTTCTTAACAACCTGTGGGTTGTACAAAGCTGGGCCACAGACTGCCAGTCCATAATTTTCCAGTCCTTGGTCTAAAGACCCATTAAAAAAGACAGATTATCAGACTGTAGAAAAAGTAAGACCTAACTATATTAGGCCTTTAAAAAAATCCAGTTTAAATATAAAATAACATAGGTTAAAAGTAAAAGAATGGGGAAAGATGTTACATAAACACCAATCTTTGAAGGAGCTGGACTGGCTGTATAAATATCAAACAAAGGAAACATCGTAGGACTTATCAGGAATAAAGGACATTTTGTAATGATTAAAGATCAAATAATCGAGAATATATAATAATACTATAACTATATAATAAAATATTCAGGCTACATGAAGCAAAAACTGACAGAAGTTACAGGGGAAATAGACAAAATTTTTTATCATGTTAGGAGATATCAGTATAGTATGGGATTCAAGGTCAAAATATGAAAATCAGTTGTATTTCTATTAGTAGGTACAAACAACTAGAAATTGAAACTTTTAGAAATCAGCATTTTCAATACACCCAAAATTATCAAACATTTAGGGATGAATTTAACAAAATATATCTAAGACATGAGCTGTGCAGAGAATTAGTGAGAGTGTACCTTAAAATTCGTATGGAAACAAATGACCTAGAACAGTTAAAGGAATTTTTTATTTTTAATTTTTTAAATGTAATCTTTATTATATTTTCCCCATTACCATTTAGTCCCCTTAAACCTCCTCTCCTCAGCAATAACCTCACTGTTGTCCATGAGTCCTTTTTCCTTTTTTCTCAATCCCTCCTCCCAAGAATTTTCTTAAAAGAAGAATAAAGTTGAAGGATTTATACTATCAGACTTTGTGACTTAATTTAAAGTTTTAGCAATCAAGAAAGTGTTATATTGGTAGGCTATACATCTAAACGGTGAGGCAGAATTGAAAGTCCAGAAATAAAACCAGACATAAATGGTCAGTTGATTTTTGACAAAGATAATCAAAGTAATTCTATGAGCTACTGATAATTTTTCAACAAAGTGAAAACTATGGTTTGTGAAAAGTTTTCCAAACAAATTTTTCAACACCATACCAGTAGGCATTGATGAGGGAAAAAATGAACATGACACTCTATTGGAAAAATTAACTCAAAATGGAAACTAAAAAAAAAATAGATAAAAACATAGGTGAAAATATTTGATGTAGGAAAGCATTTCTTAAATATGTCACCAAAAGCATGAACACATACACACAAAAGTGTTAATTGGTCTTTATCAAAATTTAAAACTTCAGCTCTTCAAAACATCACATTAAACAAATGAAAAAGGCACAGTATGGTAGACAATATTCACTATACGTGAATCCGACAAAGGTTGTATCCAGACCGTGTAAAGAATTCTTAGATATCAGTAATGTTGTAACTGCCCTGATTTTTAAAATGGGCAAAAAATTTAGACATTTATGAAGTGACCAAAAGGAAATTATATGCCTAGGAAATACATAAACTTTGAATATACTTTCAGTTGCACAAAATAATTTGAACAGTTGTTAAGAAATTATGTAATTTGACTAGTTTTCAGAATCTGTTTAACATACTAATTTAATTCATTGTGATAATTTTCAGACTAAATAAACTTGAAGATACTATCATACTAATTAAAGGAAAGATTGAAGAAGTTCATCTTCCTGTAGAGAAAGTGGATGTTATTATATCCGAGTGGATGGTAAGTATTTGTATAAAAAAACTACTTTTATTGGTTTAAGAAAAAAACAATAACGATAGATTTTCTGCACTTAATTGTACTTAGTAAATGGCAGAATGGCAGCATTATTTTAAAAACAGCTACAGTTTTTTATGGTACTTGATTCTGAAATAGCACTTATTTACTGGTCATTCATAATCTTTTTAAAAAGAAGATAAATTAACTTTTTTTACTTTTAAAGTCGTAAGAAAGAATTACTGTATTATTTTTCTGTTTTCTAAAGTTTAGAGACTTAAATATGTTTGCTTAAAGCCTCCAAAGACTAGTAAGGACTTACCAGGACTGTTTTGTCAAAATTAACATGATGCTGCCCTGGCTGGTGCGGCTCAGTGCACTGGGCGGTGTCCTGCAAACGGCAAACTGCAAACCTGAAGGTCGCAGGTTAGCTGCCAGTCGGGCGCGTGCCCGGGTTGTTGGCCAGGTCCCCATTTAGGGGGTGGGCGAGAGGCAACGGATTGATCGATGTTTCTCTCCCTCGCTTTCTCCCTTCCTTCCCCTCTCTCTAAAAAAAAATAAATTAGAAAAAATTGAGATGATGTTGCTTTATTGCTATCATACTGAATGTCCTCTCTTTTTGATCTCTTAGGCCATGTTATCAGTGTCTTTTATCACATAAAGTAGAATTTATTGGCATTGTTAAAATAATAAAATTAAGGTACACTATGTAACTTTACAATTTACTTTTGAAATCATAAGTCAAAGCAGAGTATTTATTTTTAAATGTATGTAAAGTAAAATCAATGGTATTTGACAGCTGATTTGACTTACTGATATGCCAATTCGATGACGACAAAGTGGATAGTATTTCTAGATAGACACATTTTTAACCATTTGGAAAGTTTTAAGCTTTGTTTTTTGAACTGTATTTGATATATATTTTCATTAAGTGAATATATCAAAAAATTGAAAATCAGTTTGCTTTATAATTACAAATTTTTAATAAGCATAGTAATAATTCTAGCAAAATAGCTGGGACATCAGGAAGTTTTTGAAATGTTCAGATTTAACGTGGTGTTAAGGTTCAGTCTGGAGCCAGTGACAGTTGTCACTGCTACTCATTTGTACATGAAACAGTGTGTAGATCTTTTTAATGCTAGGGTTAGCTTTTAACAATTGTTAATCATAATGTCATTATTTTCATATCAAAGGATTTGTATCAGCACTGTGATTTCCATTATAAATTGAGTGAGAAAGTAGGAATTTAGTTTTGTATAATTAAAAATCCAACGTCTCTTTTAGGACTACAGAAAGGTGCTTTGGGGGAAGCACATTTGAGACATTTATTCGGCAGCCATTTAAAATAGTTTATACTATTTTGAATTTATTCTGGAGTATGGTGTAAGTTGGTGGTCTAGTTTCTTTTTTTTGCATGTACTGATCCAGTTCTCCCAACACCATTTATTGAAGAGGCAATTGTATGCTCATGCCCTTTTGTCAAATATAATTGACCACAGACACATGGGTTTATTTCTGGGCCCTCTGTTCTGTTCCATTGATCTTTATGTTTGTTTTTATGCCAGTACCAGGCTGTTTTGATTATGCCTTGTAGCATAGTTTGATAACAGTATTGTGAACCCTCCTACTTTGTTCTTCCTCAAGATTGCAGAGGCTCTTCCTGAAGTTATAACTTAACAGTTTGCATTATCTTGCTGTCTGCCTTTTAAGCATCAGTGGAATTAAGTCTAGCGGTTGTGTTAAATGCACTAGCTGGAACATTAGACACTGTAACTTATGGCATTTATTCTAAGGCAGCTAATTCTGGATGACCTTTTTTCTCTAATGAAATTTGCATTTAAGCTTTTCAGTAGGCTTGTGCTAAAAAGTTTTGAGTCATCCTTGAGGTACAGCAATATCATTTATAATATCTTCTAAGTCGTGTAGGTGTCCTCCTAACTTTGGTACTTCCGCTGGGATTTCTAAGCTGAAAAGCTGAAAAATTCAAATTACATAATTAAACAAGGAGCAGGTATGCTTTATAAAATATACCCAGTGGTTTTCAGACGTTTCTACTTTGGCTGAAATAATGGGCAAGTGATAAATAACTATTATAAAGCTACAGTTTCACATACCAGCATTTTAAAATTAAAGGATATTGCATAGAATCCTCTGTGTTTGAAAGATTTTTTTTACATATGGCAGTAATGATACAATAATTTAGAATAACCTGATTCTAAGCTATATCATACATTTTTCTTCTCTTTTTAAAAGTATTTTCAACAAGGAAGAACAAGTGAAGAATATACCCTGTAGAATTGGACACAGATGTTTAATGTACTTGTAATCGGAGTAGCAATGTAGGCATCATATATTGCAGAGAAATACATCTTTTCTGCTAGTATGGCCCCCTAACTGTTCCATGGCTTAATACAGATATGTTTTCTGTGTACAGATGTTTATGAACTTTGCCTTTATTTTGGAAGATGTTCTTTGATAAAAATGTAATTTAAAAGCCCAATCATTTGTGTTATTATTGTTTAATAAACTATCACTTGTAGATTTAGGCTTGCCTTTAGTTTTACATTTTCATTTTTATTGAATGGATTGCTATTTGATAAAGTTGTTACCAGTTAAATAGAAACAGTTTAATCTCTAGAAGATGTTAATATTTATACCTGTGAGTATCTGTTTTCATTTTTCACATTTCACTCTACCAATGGAGCTATTCTTCATGGCTTTTTATTTCTGGTGGCCTAATAAAAAGGTAGTCATCCCTAATTCTAGTTCAGTTAAGCCAGATTGACTCCTTTGGTGTTGCTGTTTTCCATCTATGTTTTCCACTTGCCCTCCTAGAAACACATGGACAGGATCCTGGAATTATATGATACCAATGGCCAAGAGGATTCTTTTTTCACCTGTGTTATTTTCTGTCATCAGGACCATCAGCAGCATTACATATTAAGTGAACTTTATGTTTTATAGTCACTGATGATATAAATTCAAGTTGCCTAAAGTCTCCTGTAATTTTTCTATCTAGGTTTGCTTCAGAAGTGACCTAAAATTTTCTTTACTCAAATATTCTTGGATTTGTCATTAAAACTTAGGAATTAACTTTTCCATCCCATCTTCCCCTGCACAGGTGTGTTTGTGCAGTGTGTAGGCATGCTCATACCTATGACCATAATGATGGGGTGTCCTTTGTTCATATTTAATGCTCTTTACTATTGGTAAATAGGTTTTATAGCCTGTATCACTCAGAAAACGTGGCTTGTGATTTGGTTTATCAACGGTCCACAAACTAAGCATGAAGCTGCCATAGGTCACATTTTAAACTAGTGGATGTTGAAATGTTTTTGCTGTTTTTAGTTTGGTTGGCACTGAAGCCAGGCATTTCAGCCAACTGTCATGAAGATAGTTGGTCTTTCCTGATCTGTTTTCTGGCCTTAAATGATATAATAATAATTAGTAAGTTAGATAAACTGAAGTAATCTTAGAGTCAGGAAGAGTATAGAAGATTAATTAACAACACAAATTTTCATTTGCACAGGTATATTTTTGCATTTCCTCTCTTTGACAAGAAATATGCTTGTGACCTGCACTTAAGAATTTTTTAAAACTTACGTTTTTCCTCTTTTATATATATATTACTTTGAAAATTTTAAGCTATATAAATTTGTACATGGCCCTGTACATGTGACCCAGTTGTTTTGAGCATCGTCTCATAAACCGAAAGGTCGTGGGTTTGGTTCCTGGTCAGGTTACATGCCTAAGATGCAGGTTTGGTCCCTAGCCAGGGAGCATATGAGAGGCAACCGATCATGTGTCTTTCTCACATCGATGTTTCTTTCCCTCTCTCCCTCCCTTTGCTTCTCTGTAAAATCAATAAACACGTCCTTGGGTGAGGATTTAAAAAAAATTAAAATTGTATGTTTAGGATGTGTTGTTTTATTTACTTAAAATATTTTCTGAAATGAACTCGTGTCCAGTGTTTCAAGATAAAGAAATACAAGACATACCACATCTTACCGTGTGTAATGCGCACTCCTTTGCCCACATGTTTGCAGGAAAAATAAGGATGCACATTACACATGGGTATAAAGGCTACATAACATGGGCATAGTAATCCTGTGTAACCCACACAAAACACATGGGTGTGCATTATACACAGCAAAATACTGGGCTCCCAACTCTACATCCTGCCATTTTTGTCTTGCATTTCTCATTTCTCTGTTGTTCCATTAGAGAAAAAGATATCTTTTCACTGTCGCATTTCTTGTATTTTAAAAAGCAACAAATAAAAATAAAACCAACCAAAATTCAAAATTCAAATAAATTATATGAAGTTATATAAAATTAACTGTAAAAAATGTTCTTTTGTTGACAAAGATTGGCATTGTCTTAATGTCTTTATTTCTATTTCTATAGTTTTATTTTTATTAGTGTATTTTTGGCAGAAATAGTTTTCCCCTTAATGGAAAGTACTGATGATTAGTGAGAACAAAATATGTGTTAGCAAATTACCTTATTTCTCTTATTTTTCTGATGGTTTCTTATTCTAGTTTCCAGTCTGTTATTAGGGTTCCTCTCATGTCTTCTGCTTTTCCCTGTTTCTGGGCACATAATAGAATTTAACTCTGTTCCCTTGGAAGTTAGATGTGGCCCTATGGCTTGCCTGACCCCCTGAGCAATTATAAGTAATGTCTCTTCTCAACCTGTAATGTCTGAAATAAGTCTTTTTTGTTTGTTTGTTTGTTTGTTTGAAGTGGTAATTGGGGGGTTGTTGAATCAGGATAACCTAACTTGTCTTGACAGATACTTAATTCTTTATCATTTATGTTTGTCACTTCATTATTTTTTGGTGTGATTTGATGAATAGATATTCTTAATTTTTAATGTATCAAATTTATCAAACTCCCATTATGGTTTGAGTTTTTATTGAATAAGATACAAAAACTCAAACCATATATAATTGCCATTATATATTTATTAGTCTTCTTCATCTTCCATGCTTTTTATAACCTCCTTCTTAGTTTTTAATGTTTTAGCTTTCTGAGCTGCACCCTGGATGATTTTTTCAGTTCAGTCCACCAATTTACTAATTCTTTCTAAAGTTATTTCTAATAATTTGTTAAACACATTCATTTGGGTTTTATTTCAATTTTTTAAAAATTTACTTTTAGGAATTCCTTTTGGTTCTTCTAAAACTTTGTTTACCTGCTTGCTGTTATTATCTTGAAGCTTCTTTTCATGTCATGAATCATAAATATACTTTCTTCTTATCCTCACCTGAAGATATGTTTTTATTGATTTTAGGTGGGGGGAGAGAGAGAAATAAACATTGATCGGTTGCCTCCCGTATGCACCCTGACCAGGCATTGTACCCCCAGCCTTTTGGTTTGGGACAACGCTCCAACTAATTTAGCCTTCCAGCCAGGGCAATTTAATTCCATTTTTAAGACTAGAATATTCCGGTATAATTAATGATTTTTTTCAAACACTGTGGGGGTTAGGAATATTGTTTTAGAAAAACACATTCATCGCCTACCCTCATCCTTGAAACTGATTCTTTGAGTCTGGAATAAGGACCACATGTGCATTTGGAAAGATCTTAAGATGATATACTATTTTTTTTTTTTTTTTTTGATAGACTTGCTGATTGGACAGTTTGCTGCAGTTTGGGGAAAAGGGTCGGTTTGAATGTCAATCTTTAGTTAATTAAGTGAGAGTGCCATCTAGTGGAAGAAAGACTTTTAAAGTAATAAAAGCTTTTCTTGTTAGAAAATGAGGTCTTGTTCTGAGTTGTGCTCTCCACAAGCCCATGCCGCTGAAAAGTGAGAACAGTCTGTTGTCAGGATGAGAAGAGGAGAAGGAAGTAGTCATGCAGGGCAGCAGCAAGCACGTAATAGGTGCTGGATAAGTGATAGGTATTACCATTATTGTCATTCTTCTTGCACGGAAGATAGTGATTAAGTGAAATAATAATGAAAAAGGAGCTGCTCTGACAAATGTTTGTGATGTACATATAAAATTTATTACTTTTTAAACTATGTAATAATTCATAGAAGTTACAGATCTTGTCCCTCCCTTGTCTTTACCCTACCACTTAGGACTTACCCTGAATCCACCAACAAAATCTGTCACCACTTTCTAGTGTATCCTTCCTGAAATATTTTAATGTATTATAAACATGTATGCGTATGTGTCTTTCCACCCCTTGGCACAATCTTTCATTTAACAAATACTGTGTAGCTGCTACGTGCCGGGTGCTGTTCTAGGCAGCATAAAGCATTGATAGAGCATTAAAATAAAAAATAGATTACAAACCCCACCCTTATATTTAATGTAGGTAAACATATTCTACATATTTTTTTGCAACTTGCTTTCTCCACTTTTAAACCTATAAATTTCCCTTTATTAATGCTGTAGCTGCATCCCACATTTTTTTTTAATTCAATTCAAAATACTACCCTAGTTACTCCTGCTTTGATGCATAAATTATTTAGAAGCATGTTGTTTAATTTCAAATGTTTGGAAATTTTTTAGATATCTTTCTGTTACTGATTTCTAGTTTGATTTGGTTGATATCAGAGGCCATGCTATATACATTATCATTCCATTAAATTTGTTCAGACTTATTTTATGGCTCAGCGTATGGTGTCTAGTTGAATGTTCCACATTCATTTAGAATGAATGTGTATTCTGCTGTCCTCGGGTGAAGCATTATATAATTGTCAGTTGGGTCAAGTTGGTGGATAGTACCATTTAATCTTTTAAATCTTTATTATTTTAAGTCTGTTTTTTTAATGAAGTACTAAAAGAATAATAATGCAGTTTCTACCTGTAGTTCAGAAGTTGTTTCCCTTTTCAGTTCTATTAGTTATTGCTTCAGGTATTTTTATGTGGTTTTTAGGTGTATGCACATTAGGATTGGTACGTATTCTTCATAAAGTTTGACCTCTTTATTGTTCCAAAGCATTGTTTTTTTTACCCCAGATAATATTTTTGGCCCTTTAGTCTAGTTTATCATTTTTCTAATTAATTGTGTACTAGAACTATGTACTATTCTAAGCATTTATAGACAAATAAATGTGTGTTGCTTACATATTATATATTATATAACTAGTCATATAAATCTTCCTTCAATAATTTTTTATATAATTACTTTTAAAACTCTCATGTAACTTCATTGTCATATTTGTGATAAATAAAGTGCTTAGCATCAGTACATTTTAAGATGAAAGTGTCAAGTGATAGACTGGGGAAATCACTAAAAATACTTTGCAGTTCAGCTTTTCAATATCTAAGGCTATTATAAATATAACAGTAAAATATATAGAGGTTACTTTACATCCTATAAAATCTTCTGAGATCAGACAAGGTGAGATACATCCTGTAAAATCTTAAGTTCTATACATTTTAACACCACAGCAAATAAGACTGTAGATGGGAGAAAGTGCTTATTGAATTACACTGTGGATGTCTCTGGAGCAGTGGTTCTGCATGGAGCGAGGGTGTTGAGTATTGCGCTCAGGGGTTATTTGGGCAGTAGGAAGTGTCTGCAAACGTTTTAGGTTACAATGGGGGAAGGGGACAGTAGGGACAGGACAGTGCTGCTGGCCTCTAGAAGGTAAAGTTAGGGATGCTGCTAAACGTCTTACAACGGACAGAGCAGCCCCCACAATAAAGTATTATATGGTCCAAAATGTCAGTAGTGTGCCAGGATTGAGAAACCCTGCTTTAGAGATCTCATTTCCATGCATTTTTAACAACTCAGCTTCCAAGTTAGATGGTGTTATAAAGGCCACCTGACCTAATCTTGGGTCTCAAGGAAAATTTTTCTTAAAAGGGTGGCATCACGACTACATTTTGTTACGTGAATATGCAATTGAACCTCCCTCAACCAATCTGTGTTTAATATAGAAGCTGATGTTCTGCATTGGTTTTGTATAACACCTGCCGGATTCCTGAGGCTACCTGAACATTGAAAACTAATAAGTTACCTATATCTCTGGGTCCTCTGTGTGTCTTCCTTGGAGAAGTGTCTGTTCAAGTCCTTTGCCCATTATTTAATTGGGTTGTTTGTCTTCCTGGAGTGCAGTCGTGTGAGTTCTTTATATATTTTGGAGATCAGGCCCTTGTCTGAGGTATCATTGGCAAATGTGTTTTCCCATGCTGTTGGTTCTCTTTTGATTTTAATGCTGTTTCCTTTAGCCATGCAGAAGCTTTTTATTTTGATGAGGTCCCATTTGTTTATTTTTTCCTTTATGTCCCTTGCTTCTGAAATGTTTGTTCTATATCTGTGAAATATGTCATGGGTACTGTAATAGGGATTGCATTGAATCTATAAATTGCTTTGGGTAGTATGGCCATTTTGATGATTTTTCTAGGAATGTGTCCATTTCACCTAGGTTTTCAAATTTCTTGGCATACAGTTCGTAGTAATTTCTTACGATCCTTTGTATTTCTGTGGTATCAGTTGTAATCTCTCCTCTTTCATTTCTAATTGTGTTTATTTGGATCCTCTCTCTTTTTTTCTTGATGAGCCTACTTAAAGGCTTGTCGATTTTGTTTATCTTTTCAAAGAACCAGCTCCTGGATTCATTGATCCTTAGAATTGTGCTTCTAGTCTCTATGTCATTTAACTCTGCTCTGATTTTGGTTATTTCCTTCTTTCTACCTGCTCTGGGCTGTCTTTGTTGTTGTTCCTCGAGTTCTTGTAGGCGTAGGGTTAGGTTGTTTGTTTGAAATGTTTCTATCTTTTTAAGGTAGGCCTGTATTGCTATTAACTTCCCTCTCAGGACTGCCTTTGCTGTGTCCCATAGGTTTTGGGTTGTTGTGAGTTCGTTTTCAATTTGTTTCCAGAAAGTTTTTGATTTCTTCCCTAATCTCATTCTTGACCCATTTAGAATAACAATAAAAATTTTTAAAACATAAAAAATAAAAAAAAAGAAAACTAATAAGTTACCTTCATTATTGCTCCTATTCTGTTCCTGTCAGTTGGGTTATGTGTTTGCCAAGAGCTTATTGCATTGTTTGCCCGCTAATTTATATGAAATCAATTAATATTAACATAAATGTTGAACAAGATTGTAAGAAAAATATTGAGTAAAGTAGTCAGACAAATTATGAAATATTAGGAGTGAGACGGTGAGAATTACAGAATTCAGGGACTCTCTACTTGGCAAATGCCCTTAGAAGTTTTTCTATTTTTTAAATTTAATTTTTTCGTTTTTATTGAATTTATTAGGGTGACAAAGGGTAATAAATCTTTTCCTATTTTAAAATAACCCAAACTGGGCTTTACTTACAGCTCATTGAGTGGGGTTTATGCGAGGAAGATAGTGAAGATTCCAATCAGTGGATCCGTCCTCAAAGAGTATTGGTGAACAGATTTACATTTTTACCTTTTTACTAAAAGTATATTGTTTTCCATTAACAGATGACTGGTGATCCTAATAACATTGGATACATTGAATAAAATTCTATCTACAGTAAATCTTATAGAATTTAGGGTAGTATTGGAAAAATTGTTGTCAGTTACTGATTATACTTCAGAAATATACAAAGTATTAGGGATTGGATTTTGTAGGCTTGTTTATTTGTTGGAAGTGAACTTTTATATTTATCTTTAAATCCAGATTATTGACTATTTGTTACTAGACTTTCTAGACATTAACTGTTCATTTTATCTGTGCTTCTTCCCCCTTGACTCACTCTTTTTTATATATTTATTATTTATTCATTTTTTAGTGATATTTGGAGAGAGAGAAGAAGGGGGAGAGAGAGAGAGAAACATCGATTTGTCATTCCACTTATTTACACATTCATTGGTTGCTTCTTGTATGTGCTCTGACGGGGGATTGAACCTGCAACCCTGGTGTATCACGATGATGCTCTAGCCAACTGAGCTACTTGGTCAGGGCCCTTCCCTTGCTCTTTTAAATAGTTAATTCTACCTAAGGGTGTATGGGTAACTCAGTTATTTGAACTGAAAAAGAAAATAGATAATAGAAGCATCTTATTCTGAAGACATCACAAGTTTTATTTATGATTAATTTATTCCAAGAAGATATGAGCAGGCAAATAAGGTTATTATTTCAATGAATAATGTTAATGTTCTAGTTCCAGATTTAATCAACATGTTCCTTTTTTAGTAATTAGTTTTTGAAGTGTAAAATGCAAATTTTAATTTTAAAAAGTAAATGTCAGTTTGGAAAGAAGATTGCCCCATGAGCATCATGGGAGAAAATACTGGGTGTAATTCTCTTCCAGATGGCACCCCTACAGGTGAAGCAGCAGCCTGTGAAATTACAGTCCGAATTACACTGCAGATGAGCAGGGCATTTGGAGCAAAGCCTTCTGATATCAGTAATGAATGACTTGGTTCAGAACCAAGGACAATTCCCAGGAAATTAAAGGCTATAC
Organism: Desmodus rotundus; assembly: GCF_022682495.2. NCBI lineage: Eukaryota > Metazoa > Chordata > Mammalia > Chiroptera > Phyllostomidae > Desmodus > Desmodus rotundus. Next base: position 31,222,874 of record NC_071391.1, on the reverse strand, counting down.
TATCACGGAGGGAGCCTATAGTAAAATGAAGTTTAGCAAAGTGGAAAGTTGAGAGAAAGGACAACCATTAGCAATACCTATATAAATCATTTCATCTGCTAATATTTTTTAACTAGCCATATTAATTTACTGCAAAAATGTATATTGGTTCTACATATATTCTGGTCCAACAATTGATTTTTCTAAACTGATAATTTTCACAATAGATGGTGGATAATAGTTGCCAACGAAGCTATAACTCTGAAATACTATGAATCATGTACCTATTGTAAATTCTAATCTTGTTTAAAATGCTCTATGAGAAATTTTTATTTCAAAACATTTGAGTACTTAATTGTAACTGTAGTATAACGTAGTACAAATACCAAATCTTATTTTCAGTCAAGTAAATCAGTTTAAGAAGCAACATAAAATAATGATTCAGAACTTGACCTGTGTTGTTAGACCAAGGTTCACATCTTGGCTCATTCAGCTGTTTCCATGATTATGAGCTGTTTTTTAAGTTCCCTTATTTTAAGTTAAGTCCCCTTAACATTCCTAAGCCTTATTTTCTTATTAGTTAAATGGAAATAGCAATAATGTGCTTTAGGGGAGAATGAAATAAGATAACCCATATAAAGACACTTAACAGAATGAACTTTAACAATTATCACTGCTATTATTATTTGAAAATTTTAGGAGACAAAAGTGCCTTCTAAAGGAGAATATTATTTTTAATTATAAACCAGTGAAGAGTGAAAAAAAATTAAAAATAGGGAAAGGTAAAAGAAGAAAGACTTGTAATGACTTCTGCCAAATTAAAGAGTCCTGTAATAATGTGTGTGTGTTAACTCTGTGCCAGCCACTGTGCTCAATCCTTTACAGGTATCGGCAAAAGCATTTCATCACTTGCTTTCAGAAATTCTCTGACCTAACTATGTTGGCTTCCTCTAAAAAATTGGAAGCAAAGACATGGCATTTAGGAAAAGGTGTTTTTGCTGCCAGGGATGATGATGATGACTTTGTTTGCACTCTCACTGTTGAATTTAGCAGCAATGGGAATTGAATCTCAAGGCCACTGTTTTGTAAGTGCTGCTAAAAATTGTCCAGTGATACTTTTCCAGCAATATGACTTAAATAAAATAAGATACTTAACCTCTTTAGCACTGAGTTATCTAATGTAAACATTAGGTTCTAACAATTAGAACCTTAGAAAGTATTTCTAATATTGTCCTACTTATCAGAATTCTATTTTGTCATGTTTTTTTTTCTTTTTTAAAATATTTTTTGTTGTTGTTCAAGTACAGTTTTCTACCTTTTCCCCTTACTCCTCCCTACAACCCCAGCCCTTGCCACCTCCCTCCCCTATTTCTACCCCTTCCCCTTGTTATGGTCCATGTGTCCTTTATAGTTGTTCCTGCAAACCCTTCACCCTTTTCCCCTCTGGTCACTGTCAGCCTGTTTTCAATTTCAATGTCTTTGGTTATATTTTTTTGCTTGTTAGTTTTGTTGATTAGGTTCCTGTTAAAGGTGAGATCATATGGTATTTGTCTTTTACCTCCTGGTTTATTTCACTTAGCATAATGCTCTCCAGTTCCATCCATGCTGTTGCAAAGGGTAGGAGCTCCACCTTCTTTCTTTCTGCTGCATAGAATTCCATTGTGTAAATGTATCATAGTTTTTTGATCCATTCATTTACTGATGGGCACTTAGGTTGCTTCCAGCATTTGGCTATTGTAAATTGTGCCGCTACGAACATTGGGGTGCATAGGTTCTTTTGGATTGGTGTTTCAGGGTTCTTAGGATATAATCCTAGCAGTAGAATTGCTAGGTCAAAAGGCAGTCCCATTTTTAGTTTTCTGAGGAAATTCCATACTGTTTTCTGCAGTGGCTGTACCAGTCTGCATTCCCATCAACAGTGCACTAGGGTTCCCTTTTCTCCACATCCTCTCCAACACTTGTTTTTTGTTGGTTTGGTTATGATGGCCATTCTGACTGGTGTGAGGTGGTATGTCATTGTGGTTTTAATTTGCGTCTCTCTGATAGCTAGCGATACTGAGCATCTTTTCATATGTCTCTGGACCCTCTGTATGTCCTCCTTGGAGAAGTGTCTGTTCAAGTCGTTTGCCCATTTTTTATTTGGGTTGCTTGTCTTCTTAAAGTGGAGTCGTGTGAGTTCTTTATGTATTTTGAAGATCAAACCGTTGTCTGAGGTGGCAAATATCATTGACAAATATGTTTTCCCATACAGTTGGTTCTCTTTTCATTTTAATACCGTTTTCTTCAGCTGTGCAGAAGCTTTTTATTTTGATGAGATCCCATTGGTTTTTTCTTTCCTTTATGTCCCTTGCTCTAGGGGACATATCAGTGAACATATTCCTGCATGGAATATCTGAGATTTTCCTGCCTATGTTCTCCTCTAGGACTTTAATGGTGTCATGAATTATATTTAAATCTTTTATCCCCCTTGAATTTATTTTTGTGTATGGTGTAAGTTGGTGCTCAAGTTTCATTTTTTTTTGCATGTAGCTGTCCAGCTCTCCCAGCACCATTTGTTGAAGAGGCTATTTTTATTTAATTTTATGCTTCTGCCTCCTTTGTCAAATATTAATTGACCATAGAGACTTGGGCTTATTTCTGGGCTCTCTGTTCTGTTCCATTGTCCTATGTGTCTGTTCTTATGCCAGTCCCGGGCTGTTTTGATTACAGTGGCCTTGTAATATTGTTTGATATCAGGTACTGTGATCCCTCCTGCTTTGCTCTTCTTTCTCAAAATTGCTGCAGCTTATTCGGGATCATTTATGGTTCCATGTAAATTTTTGAAGAGGATTCTAATCTTACCTAAGGTAATCATGAAGGGGTATGTGGGAAAATGCTTATTGGGGTTTGTTATTTTAAATGAAAGCAGACATAAGAGAAAGTCTTACAAATAAATACCAAAGAAAAATTGACTTTTTTTGGCCCGGGTTGGGGATGGGAAATCTCTGTGATTATCTTTTTTAAGAAGAATCTTAATGTTAGAATTGGCATTAATTTATCTAATTTGATCAAATTATTTTGATTGGGTTTTTAAATTTTATTGATTTTAAAGAAATTTCGAGCAGATGTGTATGCAGATCCATGTATGTGTTTAAATATATATTTTGGTGTGCATATGCGTGCACAGAAACTCGGCTAATGTGAGAAAAGAAATGACACAAGAAAATGTATCCTGATATATTCCTGGAGAAAGAGGAATTTTAGTCCTTATTCCTGGAGTATAATATATGACTATTCACTAAATAAATGTTAATGATTCTGGACAGCCTGGTAAGCCTTTATTCTCTAATTTATTAAACAGTTTTAAAATTCTCATTATCCTTTACAAATATGCTTTTTAAATAGCTCTTAATTTTTTTCTGCTAAACTAATAAGATTTATTGTTCCAAACTCTTACGTATATGAAGATACTTAATCCTCACAACTGTATGAAATAGAACATGATTATTATTGTCACTTTACAAATGAAGAAACTAAAGCACAATGAAGTTAAGTTACCAAAGGTCACAAGGAAAAGGGGACTCATTTGGGATTTAAATCCAGGAGTCCACCCTCTCAACTGCTATACTTTTGGTATTGACCATAATAGCACTTTAAAATACAGTATGATTTAATCTCTGATGAGTGGCTAAGAATAACTTGATCGTTATAACTTGATCGCAATAAAGGAGTGTGTTGCGAGAAGGAAGGACTTTCACCTATTGATCAAAGACTTTTTTGGTTTGTAGTACATGAAAGTAACATGGCGTTTGAGTGTATGGGAGTAAAATACTTAGATTTAGCTAACTACTTTGAAAGAGTAATAATACTAGAAACAGTTTTGACACAATGCCAAATCAGTAACAGTTTTTATACCCCCTTCCCAAAAAACCTGGAATATAATGAATACTTAATTTGTACCAAAATGTGAATTTATTTTATTCTATTGTTTTAACAGTCAACGGTCTTGGAAATAGGGACCATTTTTTCTTCAACCTTTTTACATGTTTTACCAACTGATGTTTTTCCATAGGGTAAATAGATGCCTCCCCTTTTAATAATTCCTTGACATAAGTTATAATTCATTTTAATCAACAGATGAATGCTTACTTATTAGCATTTGTGTGCATAGATCAAGTTATGTCAGATTGATAAAGATTCCTTATTTGAATTCCAGCATTTCTTGTTCTTTGAATACACAGATAGTATTAATGGAGAACTAACACTTAAGAGTTAGACATATTACTGAAGCACTCTATCCACAAAAAGACTTTCCACCAGATCTCTGGTAAACACAGTATAAAAGAGCTTTGGTGCAGAATCTTTCTTTTGTAGTCAGTTATTTTATTACCAGTGAATTTGTGTGTTGGGGGTAAATGCCAGAGTTGCTAGTGGCAATTTAATTAGCTTCCTTCATAAGTGATTCAAGCATGAGAGCTGTATTTTCTGTAATTTAAATTTGCTGTTAATCTCTTGGGAAGATTATCCCTTTGGTTTTGCAGGTTTTTCTTGTTCTAGAAAAACCTTTAAAAATTTTATTTTTGTTTGTCGTGGTTAAAGATAATTGTACTTATCCTATCAAAGAGTTATTTGTTCATAAAACGAATGAGAACAGTTTTGATTTAGAATGTTAACATTTGGGTAAAATTCGTATTAGTTCACCTTAAGCAGTAATAAGGTATATTATGTGCTAAGCACTACGCTGAGCACTTTCCCTGCTTCTCACGGCTGTTGGCGGATGGGCCCCTAGAAGGGGAGAGACTGATTGAAACTGGCGTTAATCTCTCATTTGTGATTACTTTGTCGTTCATTTAATAAACTGTGTAGCATACTGTTAGAATGCACTGTGTTTGTGACACCATTAATGACAAATTACCTTTCCATTTGTGCTGTGATTATCCCTTCTTGGTGGGCAATTCATTATTGTTCTCCAAAATCGAGTATACTGGGGCAGTGTTTGATGAACTGTACCTCAAACAACACTATTGTACAAGGCGTTGATAGATGTTATATAGGAAAAAAAAGGTCTCTAGTCAAAGGATGGGTAATGCTTGGTTAAGATATGTTCAGTCCTCATTACCATAACACTTCTCAGAACTATAAATGTACTAATGTGAATTATGAATCTCTCAGATGTGGATGTAGCATCTGGTCTTTCTTGAACCTCTTTGATTAAAGATCCCCTCTCCTCTTTCTTTAACCAAAGAGAAAGTCACTGGACAGGAAGTATTGGGAAAGGGTGCTCCTGGCCAGGATATCTCAGCTCTAGCCCTATACCATTTGGGACCAGACACTTCGTTGTAGGGGCAGTTCTGTGCATCGTAGGGTGTTTATCAGCATCCTTGGCTCTTCTTACTAGGTGGCAGTAGCATCCCTCCACCCCAGCCCTGAATTATACAATCAAAATGTCTCCAGACATTGCCAGAAGTCCCCCATGGGGCAAAATATACTTGAGAAACTCTCTTCTAGATTAATTTTGCAATATTCCAGAGAGTTATAGGTTTTGTTAACAATTTCCACCTGAAATTTTTTTTGAGGAAGGAATAATAGTCTCAAAAGTGGAAGCACAGGTAAAGAAGATTCAGTACATTCTACAGTAATAAATGTTCTGGATTCACTATATGCCCTGGTCTGATTTTCTAATAATTACCACGTGCAGAGCTTACTGCAAAAAATAATTTCAAACTTTGCAGAATATTTTATGGCATAGACAAAAATATGTTTTTTAATATAAGAGCAGCCAGATATTTAAATTGGTCTGCATGTGGGGATATTGCACATTTCTAACATCCTTTTTTTGTTTTCTGCAGGGCTATTTTCTGCTTTTCGAGTCTATGTTAGATTCTGTTCTTTATGCGAAGAACAAATACTTGGCAAAAGGAGGATCGGGTGAGTATAAAATTCTAGCTTTAATAACCTATTTTAGTCTGGCAGAACCAAATGAACCTTTGGGTTTCAAATAAACTATGCATGACTGAGAAAGTTCCCAATAGAGATGAAAGATGTTTGCATTACATGAAGCTTTAAGACATCCATTTAATATACTGTTGGTGGTAGAACATTATATAAGATATTCAGGACTCAAAGTTAATGGTATTCTCAGGAACACTTTTTATAAAAACAGTAAGGACTAGATTTGGAAGCTCTTTGATATTTAAATCAAAATGTAACAGAAAATTTTTTAATTCTTATGACATTTTGTTTTCTTTTTTCCAAAAAAGTATTTCATGCTAGGTTGGAGATTGTTCATTTTAGTGGCAAATTTTCCATGACTTCACTAAATATGTAAACCTGATTTCTGTGTGATTTAATAACTTTAAATTATGACTGGTTTCTACTAAGTTGTTAAAACACAACATACCCAATCAGTATTTTTAAATGGATCCTAATAAATTTGGAAGGCTTTCTTTTTATGTCCCTGTATGTTAACTCTGCATACTCATAGTGAGATTGTGTTTTTACAGGCCTTCTGATGTGAACAGATATACAGACAAAGTGTTCTCTCTCAAGGCAGGGACTCTGTTTTTCTCATCTTTGTTTCTTCAACGAGCTCCATTGCTCCTGCAACATAGATGGAGCATCATATATGTTCATTGCATTGAATCATTAAAACTGGATCAAATAGCATCTCTTTCTCTTCATTCACCTCTCCGTGTGCCTTCCCTTTCACAGAGCTTCAGAATCAGTAAATGGTGTCCATGGTCAGAGTACAATTGGTAAAAGTGTTACATAAAAATGGATGAAAAGGAGACATTTTGAACTAGTGACATAAAGCACTGGACCATACTTACGCCTTCTGCCAATCTGTCGTCTATGAAATTACTTTGGTAGTTATGGTATAATAGAAATCAATAAGGGCAAAACAAAAATACAGAGAATGTTCTGTACAGTGGGGTTCTTTTTATAATAGCATTTAATGGATTGCCTTTCTTTTTCAAAGTGCTCTCATTTTATTACTATATTTTCTACAAACATTTTAAGATATGTTCGTAATCTCTGACATGAACATGGCTAAAATTTTTCGATGTATTTTACCCCAACTGGTGTATTTTACCACAACTGTTGGCTCTTTCTATAAATGCAGTGGCTTTTTTTAAAAAGGAGAACTACAACCTAATGATTAAAAATTAGTATTATCTACCATCTGTTGATTGTCTATACAAGCTGCCAAATAATATAGTCTACCTTTACTTATGTTATTGCATCCTTACAACAGCCCTTTGAGATTTTGGAAACAAGGGTGGCCTGGATGACACCTATTAAATGGTCAGGCCTTTTTTTTTTTTTACATCTCAGATCTGCTGGATCTTTTATTTTTTAAGATTTTATATTTATTTGTAGAGAGAGGGGAAAGGAGGGACAAAGAGAGGGAGAGAAACATCAATCTGTGGTTGCCTTTCACACGCTGCTACTGGGAACCTCGCCTGCAACCCAGGCATGTGCCTTGACTGGGAATCGAACTGGCAACCCTTTGGTTCGCAGGCTGGTACTCAATCCAGTGAGCCATACCAGCCAGGATGCTGGATCTTTTTTTATTTTTTCACTACTCCTTACTGTTTCCCTACTAAAGTATATTTTGTTGAATCTGGTTTTTGTCTTGAAATTGTTCTAGGAAAGATTCTAAAAACTTTCTATACCTCCCTTGGTGGTGGTATTCATTGATCTTACTGAAGGAGTGACAGCATCTTAATACATTTAAATTGAATTCTTCATGAAATTCATTAAGAATTTAGAGCTTGCAAATAATGAGGTTATACTTGAATTAGTGGCAGACCTGTTTCCCAGCATCAGAGAGCTAAAGTGAAAGCTCATAAGTCTAGCTCTTTCTGTATTTTTTTATACCTAATATTAGCACTAAAATAATCTGGAGGTATGTTGAAGAGAGGTCAGCATTTAACAGCCTACGCAGTGCTGTTGAATGTTATTTGTTAACAGAATTGAGAGAAAAGGAAGTCAGAAATGAGTAACATGAAGTAGTTTAGTCTATTTTGTGTGTTTGAGTATGCCTTGATGAGTATCACCAATTATCTAGATGCTCGTTTTTCTACTGCAAAGTAAAGTTTTCTTTTATGTTTTTCTGAAGGAAAGATTTACTAAGCAATTAGTAGTGTAAAGATTTTAGAAAGAATAATTGAATTATGAGAGAGGGAGAATATTGAAACTGTAAAAGCACAAAGGGACCACAATTTACTTTTATTTTCGGGTTCAATTTATGTCTCATTATATACATAACATGGCATGGAGTTAAACCTTTATAAAATACAGTCATCCAATAACTTGATTATTCTTGTTATCACCAAGAAATTCCACAGTACTTTACAGGTACTTATATAGTACTAATGCTACTAATAGAAATAATTTTATAAAGTTAATGAGATTGGGCTTACTAAGACTGCTTGTACTAATTTCAGCTAAGATTTACCAATGCTGATTGTGCGTTAGGGATTGAAGTGTTTTACATCCAACCAATGAAGAGATGAGGAGGAAAACTAAGAAAATGTTTGGTTGTAACCACTGTGTGTTTTTAGAACTAGAATTAAGTCAGAAACATAGGATGACAACATAGAACGCAAATGTTTCATACCCTAATAATGTCAAATACTGTCAGAAAAATTGGAAAGGAAACGCAGAGGGCAAATGAGGAGAAGTGCATATATTTCATTGCTTTATTTTTAACAGCAGGAATTTAAAGAGTGTCATTGAAAGCTGACAAATGAAGTTATAGAATGATAAGCACATTTAGCATTATAAGGTAATATTAAAATTATACTATTGATTGAAATTGAATGGTGAGGCTTGTGGTAATACATTTTACCTAAATGTTGAGTGTTGTGGGAATTACATGACTATGTATTTATCAGATCACATAGAATTATATAGAAAAAAAGGGCAAAAAGAGTTTTACTGCATGTAAATTATACCTCATTAAAAGTGACTTTAAAAAAAAGTAAAGTGACATTTCCCACTCCTTCAGATCAACTACATTATGACATGATTTGATTTCTCACTTTTCTGAAAAAGATACTAAACCTGTGTGGTAACTATATGCCCACTTCTGTATTTGTTGTTAGTATTATCAGTGCATCTCTCTTTTAATTAAAAAAAATGGGTGATTAAAAAGAGGGAAGTGAAGGGGTAAAACAAGGAAATAGTCTAATTTTATCATTACTCATGATTGGAGATTAGTAAAGTGTATTGAAAATAGAGAACTAAAGATACTCTCTAAGGTTATAATTATAAACAGCTATTAGAATAAATGATACTCAGGAAGAAAGCAGGAAGATCATGTAGTGAGCTACTTAAAAACAAAACAAAACTACAGATACAGAAAAAAGTAACAAAATGGTATAGTTGTAAAGAAAAACTATTTCTCGTAACAATAAATGTAAATGAACTAAATTCACCTATTCAAAGAACAAGAATTTCAGATTGGATCACAAAAGAAAATCCAGTTCCCTGCACTTTCTAAGAGGCACATCTAAAACAAAGTTATTCAGAAAAGTTAAAAGGATGAAAAAATATTCAGGCAAATAAAAAGAAAAATGAAAATAGCACTCATGATATTAATACCAAATGAGGAGTTTGAGGCAGAATATTACAAAATTTATCATATGAAACTTCAGTTGAATCAACTGAAAATTATTATAAATAATAAAGGAATTTAATATGTTATAGAGATACAAAATTAGAAATAAGCAAGACTTTGGTGAAGACAACTTTACTACTGAAGGGTCCACAAAGAAGATTTAAATAAATGAAAAAACATACCATGTTCTTGGATAGAGAGAATTAACACCATAAACATGTCAGTTTTCCCAAAATTAATTTACATGAGATACAATCCAAAGATATTGCAGTTGTTGAAGATAGATAAGTACATGAGAGTTAATTATGTTCTTCCCTATTTTTGTATGTATTTGAAAAATTTTATAGGATAAATTTTCTAAAATTACAATGTACTTTCAACCAACAGTTTTTTTTTTTTTTAAATTAGGATTAGAAAACATTTTAATAGGAGTGGCAAGGAAAACTCTAAGGCAGAAGGGTGGCAAAGTGGGAATGGGGAAACTAGAAGAATAGTGCTACAAATATTGCAACACATTTGAAGCCCCAGTAATTAAAATAATGTTCTATTGGCTCTTGAATAGACAGATGAGTTGAACAGAATAGAAAATCCTGATATAGACCCAAGAATATTTATGTTACATATTAATTGAGGGAATAACTTACTGTAGCTCATTTTGTTGAGACAATTGGGTAGCCTTCTTTGTAAAAGAAAAATGGTAATGTTTAAGTTGAATCCACACTATTAAATGAGTCAAAGCTAAATTAAAAAAGAAACAGTAAAAATACTAGCAGGAAACACAGGTGTATTTCCTTACACACTTGGGTGAAGGGAGTTTTCTGTATAAGAACTTAGAACTCGTATACTGTAGAAGAAAGATTGATAAACTTGATTATATCTAAGTGAACTATAAATGGCAGGGTATGCCATACACAGAGTCACAGAGAAGCTACAGATTGAAAAAAAAATTGCAGTTATCACCCACCAAAAGCTAATCACCTAACACAGAAATGGATGCTACAAATAAATAGATCACAAACCCAATAGAAAATTAGGCAAAGAAGTGAATGGCAGCTCACAGAAAAGGAAATAGATGACGCCTGTTTAAACATGTGTTTAGTCTCTATTTTGTTAAGAAAATCTCCATTCTAAGAAATCTCTGCCTTACTGAAGATTACACAGAATTTTCCTGTGTTTTCTTGGAGAAGCTTTAGCTTTTACATTTAGGTCTGTGATTCATTTCAAGTTAATTTTTGTGAATTTTGGGGGTAAGAGTAGATGTTAATGTTTTTCATCATCTCTTGGTGGCAACCAATTGGCCATTTACAAGTGGGTCTGCGTCTGTATTCAGTTTGTTCAATCTGTAAGGCTGCCTTTCCACCAATACTATACGTTCTTAGTTGCTGTAATGTTATCTAAGTATTGGTATCAGGTAAAGGGAGTGCTTCATCTTTCTTTTCATTTTATAAAGTTCTCTTTAACTTCTGTTGGCATTGCTTTGTAATTTTTAATTAGAGCTCTTGCACATCTTTTGTTAAATTTGTTCTTAATATTTGGATTTTTTATTATTCTTATAATTGGACATGTTGTAAAAATTATATATTTACTGATTATACAGTTGTCCTGATTTTCCCCCTTTGCCCCCCTCCACCCAGCACCCCCCACTCCTTCAGGCCGTCCCCCCCACCATTGTTCATGTGTATGGGTCATTTGTGTAAGTTCTTTAGCTACTCCATTTCCTATACATCCCCATGGCTATTCTGTAACTACTATTTGTACTTCTTAATCCCCTCACTTCTTCACCCATTCCCCCACATCCCCCTCCCATCTGGCAACGATCAAAACCCTCTCCATCCGTGATTCTGTTGCTGTTCTTCTTTGCTTAGTTTGTTTTTTGGATTCAATTGTTGATAGATTTGTATTTTTTGCCATTTTAATGTTCATAGTTTTGGTCTTCTTTTTCTTAAATAAGTCACCTTAACATTTCATATAATAACAGTTTGGTGATGATGAACTCCCTTAGTTTTTTCTTGTCTGGGAAGCTCTTTATCTGTCTTTGATTCTAAATGATAGTTTTGCTGAGTAGAGTAATCTCGACTGTAGGTCCCTGCTTTTCATGACTTTGAATATTTCTTACCAGTCCCTTCTAGTCTGCAAAATTCCTTTTGAGAAATCAGCTGACTGTCTTATGGAAACTCCCCTGTAGGTAACTAATTTATTTTCTCTTGCTGCTTTTAAGATTCTCTTTTTATCTTTACCCTTTGGCACTTTACTTACTGATGTGTTTTGGAGTAGGCTTCTTTGCATCTATCTTGTTTGGGACTCTATGTGCTTCCTGGTCTTACATATCTATTTCCTTCACCAAATTAGGGAGGTTTTCTTTCATTATTTTTTTGCAAATAGATTTCCAGTTCTTGCTCTTTCTCTTTTCCTGGCACCCCTGTGATGCGAATGGTGGCCCTCTTAAAGTTGTCCCAGAGGCTGCTTATACTATCCTCACCCTTTTGGATTCGTTTTCTTCTTGTTCTCATTGGTTCTTTTTTGCTTCCTTATGGTTCCCTATCATTGATTTGATTCTTGCTTTATCCACTCTATTGTTGTTTCCCTGTAAATTGTTCTTTATTTCACTTAGTGTGCCCTCCATTTCTGACTGGCCCTTTTTTATGCTGCTGAGGTCCTCACTAAGTTCCTTGATAATCTTTATAACCAGTGTTTTGACCTCTGCATCTGATAGATCGCTTATCTCGATTTCGTTTAGCTCTTTTTCTGGAGTTTTGATCTGTCCTTTCATTTGGTCCATGTATTTTTGTCTCCTTGTTTTGGCAGCCTCTCTGTGTTTGCTCCTGTGTATTATGTAGAGATACTTGGACTCTGTCTTGGTTGTGTGGCCTAATGTAGTAGCTGTCCTGTAGTGTCCAGTGGCACAGCCTCCCCTATCACCCAAGGTGGGTACTCAAGGTGTGCCCTTTGTGTGGGCTGAATACACCCTCCTCTTGTAGTAGTTGAGCCTTGGTTGCTGTTGGCAGATCAATAGGAGGGATTTACCTAGGCCAGCCAGCTGCAGGGATTGGCTGTGACCACTGACTACCAAATGCTGCCCCCTGTGGAGGATCAGCTGTGCAGGGGCAGGGTGGTGGTGCCCCAATGTGGTCTGTAGCTGTCCACTGGGTGCGCTGGCCCTGGGGTTCCCAAGGTGTGCCAGCCAAGGTCAGCCTCCACCTGTATTTTGTGCAGGGCCTCCCTGCCTGAGCTGTAAAGCAATCTGAGATGGCTGCTTCTTGTGCTGGGCTTGGAGATTCCCAGGCAAAGCCAAGCTGAATCTAGGCTGGCTGCTGCTAGTGCTGGGCCTGGGACTCACTGAGGCCAACTGTTGCTTGTTTGATAGAATCTAGGAAGTTGTGAAGGGAGCCAAGACCAGACATTCTAATGGAAAAGCAGCTTGGGTGGGCCTGTAAGTTGGGTGGGGCAGTCTCTGGGGATCTCCAAGGCAGGGCAAGCAGTGTTAGCCAAGTTGATGGAGTCTCAGATATGGCACCAGCTTGCGGGCTCTGTTGGGGAGAGTTTAGAAAAGGCCTTGATGCCAGAGACTTCCATTTCACCCTGTATATCACTGGTGCCTTTCAAGCTGCTACCCTGGTGCTGGAGCTCACATGAAGTGAGTCTGGGTAGGTGAGTTTGTGTTTAGGTTCTTAAGAGGAACTGCTTGGACTTCAGAAGTTTCTTCCACCAATCAATCCCCACTGGTTTTTGCAGCCAGAAGTTGTGGGGACATCTTCTGGTAACTGGAACCCTGAGTTGGGAGGCCTGGTGTGGGGCTGGGACTCCTTGCTCCCTAAATATCCCCCCTGAATTCTTATGCACCATATGTCATTGGGGGACCAGCCTGTTCAGACTCTGCGCCTCTCCTACCAGTCTAGATAGGTGTGGTTTCTTTAATTCCGTAGTTGTCAGACTTCCATTCAACTCGACTTCTGGTGGTTCTGAGTGATGGTTGTTCTATATTTTGTAATTTTGATGTGGTTGCACAAAGAGGTGAGCCATGTTTACCTCTGTCATTTTGACATGCTGTCATTTTGACCGGAAGTCTCAGTTGGACATTTTAAACTTTCATTTGTCAGTTGGTTTGCTCCTTGTATAAAAATATTGGGTTGGCCAAAAAGTCTGTTTAGTTTTTTCCATGAAATAAAAGACACATTTTTCATTTTCACTATTAAATTTATTGATTTGGATATTTTTAGTATGTTGGCTATCTCCTGCATGGCATAACACTGATTGTTCTCAATTAATGTCTTGATTTGATCACTGTCAACTTGCACTGGTCTTCCCGACTGTGGAGCATCGTCCAGCGAGGACTCTCCAGTGGGAAACTTGACCAACCACTTTTGACGCGTTCGATCACTTACAGCACCTTCTCCTTACACTGCACAATGTTTTTGTGTTTTTATCTTCTTGAAATAATAAAGCATAACATGCCAAAAATGTTGTGTATTTTCTTCCATCTGCAATATTAAAATGGCTACACAAAAATTCACAAATTTTGATAAGTTTTTTTAAAAATGCAGACTAATATGACCGCTTTCACAATACAACCTAACAAAATTGTTTCAAATGAAGTTAAAGATGACTAAGTGCTACTAGAGCCATTTTATGGGAAAAAACAGATGAACTTTTTGGTCCACGCAATATAATTGATTTTTGTTTATTAACCTTGTACTCTGTGACCTTGCTAACTTTACTTACTAGTTCTAGTAGTTGTTTTATAAATTCTGTAGGCTTTTTTATGTGAATATTCATGTGCAAATAGGGACAGTGTACTTCTGTCATTCCATACTTTCTACCTTTATTTCTGGCCTATAACTCTTTCAATAAAATAGGAAACAATAAGTCCATTGAGATACAAATAAATAAATGGATAATCTGAAAGTTATATTAAGAGTGGGATATTTACCTAGTTTCAAAGAACCTCACCACAAACTATCTTTTAATTACAATAGGGAAGAGAGTAAATATAGTGTAGAAGCCTAGCAAACTCCACTTAAGACATGTAATCAGGGTTCACATCCTCAGGAACGGAACACATTGAAATTGTGAGCTGATGGGAGCACATAGAAATAATTCATTTCTTTGATTCTTAAAACTGGTAGTAGTTTTTTGAAATTAGAATTACTGCATAGAAATTTTAGGGGCCCATTAAAGGAGACATCTTCCACATTACTGGAAAAGAATGTCATTTTTACTGCCTTTCTTTACAAGCAACATGAAAGGTTCCCCCCCCACACACACATACACACACACACACACACAGTTTAAATGGGGTCCTTCAGAATATGCATCTTCTCTGAGCTATAGCCATCAAAATCATAAAGTTGAGGAATATGTCCAATACAACACAAAATTACTAAGGCATTTCCTAACTCACTTTTCTAATTTGGACAGACCATCATAATCACTGGGGCCTTTTATTAAAAATACAGATGTTCAGGCCCCACATCAGAGCCTTTTGAACCAAAGCTAGTGGAATACTCCTGCTTTAAGAATTTATTAATGCCCTGGCTAGCATGGCTCAGTGGTTGAGTGTCGGTCAGCGAATCAAAGGGTCGCCGGTTCAATTCCCAGTCAGGGCACATGCCTGGGTTGCAGGCCAGGTTCCCCGTAGGGGGCGCATGAGAGGCAACCATAGATTGATGTTTCTCTTCCTCTCTCCCTCCCTTCCCCTCTCTAAAAATAAATACAATCTTTTAAAAAAAATTTATTTACAATGCATGTTTCCCGCTGCATAGATCAAGGTTCTTGTTGGAAAAAATAAAAATCTACCCTGGCTTTTGAACAGAGAAGGAATTTATTAAAAGGATAGGGTAGGTTAAAAGTTACTGTGAGAACTAGAACACCAGACTGTAAGGTTATACAGTCAGGAGCAATGCTGAAAATTACGACATAGTACCGGTGTAGAAGTGATACCACTTCTAATGCTGAGCACTGTCTAACAGTTTGCATTGCTGATCTCACCAATAGTAGGTGTTGCTGCCTCTGAAGGAAGACAGAGCTTTAGTTGCTTATCATTAGTGGGGCCCAACTTATGTGCACATGACTGGCCTGCAAGGGAGGGAGGGAGGGAGGGAAAGCAAGTCTGTCATTTTTTAGCTTCTGTAGAGGGTACCAGGCCTGACTCATTATAGGGAATTTCATACACAATTCAGAAGGAGGCAGCAAAATAGAGCACAGATATATACTTATTGACTGATACATCTGTGCCTCTCAGAGATTTTACATTGGAAGCCTGGTCTACACTACTAAGAAATTGCCTCTCTTACAAATTCCAGATTTGCAAATGTGCTTCCCTTGTCATTTCCCTCTGTGGAAAACTGAGCCGCACAGTTCAGTCGCTAGTCTCTAATTTCTGCTTAGTTGCTTTCCTATTTAGTGTTCTTTTTGTCCGTCATCTCTTTTCTTTACTCAGAACAAAGCGCAACACTTCCATTTTCCTCACTTTGCCCTGAAATTTTATTAACTCCAGTTTTTCTCAACCCTTTTCTCCTCTTCCTCTTTCTCTTCCAAGGAGTGTCCATTTAACTTAGGAAAATGGTGTTTCTCATTCTCCTTCATTTGAAAAGTGTAAAGTGTGGCACAATAGGAAGCACATAGACTTTGCAGTTAGACCTGAAGTTGAATCCCTACTTTGGCAATTGACTAGTTATCTAGTTAGCTGATTAGGACCAATAATTTGGGCAAGTTAGTTTCTCTCTCTTAACTTCAGTTTCCTTTTCTGTAAAATGAGGATTATAATCTTACTTTATAGAATCAGTCAAAAGCCTAAATGGCTTGACATAACATAGTTAATAAATGTTGATTTCCCTCCTGAGTTACGGCTGGTAAATGTGAGGTTAGTGTTAGGTGTTTAATTTATAACAGTGGGAAATGAACTTAAGCATCACGGTATTAACACCGGCCTTTTGTACAGCACCTGACTTTTACATAGCTTATTTCAGTGTGCCGGCAGCCAGTGGCAGCGATTCATAGTGCTTGAGAGGTTTCCTTAGTACTTCCGTAATTCACTGTCTACTTCCTCATCGTCATGTCTGCCTTTTTCACATTTACTATTTTCATTTCTTTCAGTGATATTGCAGTAGTATCAACTTTTACTTTTTTCTAATAGTACATAATTTTTCAGTACATATTGCAGCTACCTTTTAGACTAGCTAAGCTTCGATGGTCCTATTCACTGTTGTAAATTAATGATGGGAAAATGTTTTCAATTTCCAAATAAGTATGTTTTTTAAGATACCCTTATTATGTAAACTGGAAGTTAATTTTTTAAAGCTTATTCAACTCCCAAGTGTAGTGACTTAGTGACTTAGTAGTACATTTTTTTCTTATGTATATTGATCATTTTATCATTGACTTATGTCATTCAAATCTTCTCTGTAATTTTCACATATATTGTGAAAGAAGTTTAGTTTTACTTTTATCTCCTTTGTTCTAAACATTTTACTCTCTTGTTCCATGCAAGCACTGATGCTCATGTTTACTAGGAAATTGCTTCTTTATGCATCTCAGTCTTATCCTTTAGTGTCCAAAAGTTTGCGAGGCGTTTTCCATCTTTATCTATTCACCATGTGAGCTGCTGTAGTGACAAATGGGTTCTGGGCAGTGAATCGAGAAGGACACAGATGTCAAAGCTGCGCATTTATAAATGGTCTGTTAAGAGGGTTCGTTTGTCCAATCAGCGCTTTGTTAATTTCACCTACGTGAAGGAATAATTATTCAATTATGCTTCTATCTGACAAAAATCAAATGACAAATGTGACAGAATGTGAAGGTAAAGGGTTAGTCAGGGTTCTGGCAGGTGGCCCAACATTTTAGCTAGTTGTGAGGAGGTGGATATAGAACCAAACTGACCTAAAACACTAATTAAAATTCCTTTATGAATATTCATAGAGCTTACTAACAAAAATAATTTCATTTCTAAATTCTAACAAATACAAAAACAATGTCTCTGTACCTTTGTGAAATATGATTAGCTTGAAAATATACCTCAGCACTAGAAAAAGTAAAAATCATATTTCTCTTTAGATTGTTTCTTTTTATTACCACCATATTTTCAAAACTTTTTAAATTACTTTCAGTGAGATGTCACTTCTCCCTATGAAAAACTCATCCTTAATTCTCACTAGTAATACCAGTGCTTGATAGATACAGAGTCAGAAGTTTGGATATTTTTTCTACCAAAGAGCAGATAGTAAATATTTTCAGCTACGTAGGCCATACAGTTTCTGTCCCAAGTACTCAACCTTACCACAGTAACAGCCATAGACCCGAGGCAGGTAGATGAGTGTGGCTGTGTTTCAGCTAAATTTCACTTACAAAAACAGGCAATGGGCTGAATTTGACCCATGGTCTGTAGTTTGCCAACTCCTGATACAGAGGCTGATGATATTTTTTAATTTCACTAAGATTTTAATAATAGTCTAAAACAGAAGGGCTCCATGAACTACGCTAAGTAAGTTGAATGTCTGCACTCCAGGGGATGTTCGGTTCTCACAGACTGCATGTGGGTGGCGCTCTCTGACGTGGTACAATATGGTGGCCCTGATAATACTGCCCCGATCCATTTCTTTCTCCTCTTTATCAGGAGCATCTGTATCTGGCCTGCTGCCTGTTTTTGTCGATAATGTTTTATTGGAACGTAGCCATGCTCATTTGTTTATGTATTGTCTGTGGCTGCTTTCAACTACAGCCGCAGAGAGGAGTAGTTTCAGCAAACACCATATGGCCTGCAAAAACCTAAAATAGTTACTTTATAGAAAATGTTTCCTGACCCCTCGTCTATACCCTTATTGTCATCCTTTTCAAAGATGAATTGACAGGGCATAATGTGGAAACACTTCTATGATTGTCTTACTAAGTCCCATTAAGGGTGCATAAAGAAGTTTCCAAATATATAAAGTTGCTTCAGAATTCTGTTTCTTCAGTGCGTCTCATCTTAACGATCTGGTTTAAGAAACTTAACATACTTTCCTGTAGCTGATAGTCTTGCTGGGCTAGCATTTTCAACACCAAAGCAGTTACTTGGAAGAATTTGTGTCAACCAGGAATCTAAGGACAGGCAAGAAGTTTACCACGTCTGAGGAGGAAGAGGAGAGTAGAAGTATCTGAATCGTCAGGGCAGTAGACTCCAGCGCAGGTGCAGCTCCCACGTCTGCCTCACAGGCCCCGCAGGGAGGGCGCGAGAAACCTCTTATCAATGGCACGGCCCCAAGTCTTTTCTCTGAGTATCTCCCACGTCAGGTGTGGAAGAAGCAATTGCTTTGATGCCAGCAGACCTTATCATGGGCTTTATTTGGAAGATAATTTAGCGCTACTGTCATTGAATAATAAAATTCCTAAGGCTGTGGATAGAAACAAAGTTTGGGGGAAGGTGAGAGTTATTTCTCTACCACTTAAGTTTGAAGGCTAGTTAATAGTCATGAAATTATTTCTTTTGTGCATTTCTTTGGTACATGTGTACTTGCTTTCAATTTGTTGGGAGGTGAAAATGTGATTTATATTTTAATTCATGATACATGTGGATATATTTGAAGGACCAAGTTAATTTTGTTAGTCAAAAATCAGTATTATTTTAACATTTTTGTTATAAAGACTTATACTTGTTATTAGAGGAAAGTTTCTACCTGCATCACTCTCTTCCCTTACCACTCTTAACACTCTTGGTTTTCTTCTTACTTCTGTGATGCCGGACTCTGAGCCATTTCTTCTCAACATCCTTTTCCCCTACTCATCTCTTACATTCTGGTATCTTCGTGCACTCTCCCTAGGTAGTCTCACGAGCACCCAACACTGAAGACACTTCCATTTATATGCTCATCCTAAATTCATATCTTGAACCCAGATCATCTCTTTTGAATTTCAGACCTGTGTATTCAGCTGTTTACTGGATATTTTGACCCGTTTGTCTCATAAGCATTAAATCCTCACATGCCTCTTGAATCTGCCCTTATTTACTCCCTATTATAATGGTTAATACCACACTGTGCTTAACAAGGATCATCCTTGATTCTCTTCCCTCTTCCTCACCTCCACAACCAGCCACTCTTAAGTCTTATGAGTCTACCTCCTAAATAGCCCTTGAATGTATCTCCTTTCCATTCCCACAGCCATCACTCTACTTCAGATCACCTGGATTATTACATCTGTCTCTTATTTTGTCTCTTTGTCTTACATACTCCCTTTCATTCTCCACATTGCTCTCCAGAAGACGTTTCTAAAACCAAAATCAGTTTAAATTGCCACCCTATGTAATTTTTTTCACTGGCTTGTCATTATTCTTAGAATCCAATCCAGTTTACTGATGTCATTTGCCTCCATGTTATTTGGATTCCTACTTACCTTTGTAGCCTTATATCTCACTGTTTTTCTCAAATTGGAGTGTATATTAATAGTGACTGTGTATGTACCCTGCTCGATCTACCTAGAACACTCTCTCCCTACCCACTCCTAACTTAACTTGGTCTTTAGTTCTTATCTTACATAATAATATTCCTGTACTCCTTCTATAGCCGAATCTGAATTAGCTATTTCTGTGAGCTCCTTTAGTACCTTATACTTCTCCTTTCTTAGTATTTATTACCTCACACATAATTGCCCATTTATTTGTCAAAAATGTCTAAATATAAGTTTCTTGAGAGTAGGGACATATATCCATAAACTAGAATAAGTTATCTGATACATATTTGATGCTCATTATTACTTCTCTTTTATAATAAATAAGAGATGATCATATGAACTGGTCTACACAACCATACGTCTCCATCACATGATCTTTTTTATATGTCACATAATCTTTTTAAATGATTTGTCTCTTTCTTCATGTTTCAGAGGAATATATAAAGATCTAGTACCTTTTTAAAGTCAGCATATTGTAAGTTTAATATTAACAAATATGTTCATTTCAGGATTATCTAATTAGGCTGACTTTTTAAATTATTTTAATAGTAACCAATTAGTGAAATCCTTATTTCAATCATACATTCATAATAATAGAAATCTTTTTTTCTTAAAGATTTTTTCAAAGATTGAACTTGGTTATTTTCCTTGATTTACAGCTTCATAAATCCCTCATTGCTAGTAATCAATACTAGTAATCCATACTAATAGATTTAGTATTTATATTTAGTCTTAAAAAATTCCTTTTTGTAATGAAGAGAGACAATGCTAAATTGTTTGGTGTTTCATTTCTTGCAGTCTACCCCGATATTTGCACTATCAGTCTTGTGGCAGTAAGCGATGCGCATAAACATGCTGAGAGAATTGCTTTTTGGGATGATGTATACGGCTTCAACATGTCCTGCATGAAGAAAGCAGTTATTCCAGAAGCTGTTGTGGAAGTTTTAGATCCAAAGACTCTTATTTCAGACCCTTGTAGTATTAAGGTAGGTGTTTTACCAATTTTATTTTCTTTAACACTATTGCCGCCTTTCTCAGATTTCATTTATGAGTTTAGTATTTGAAATTAATGTCGATTTTATATGTGGTCGTTCAAACAGTAATTATTCTTCTTGTTTTAATCAGTCTAAAACAACTTAAAGTTGTAATATTTACCACTTGACTGTATCATCCTTTGAAGTCACTTCTCTTCATATATTGAAGTTCCTTAGACTCAGGGGTTCAGTCGTTGACTTACTGAAGGTGAAAGTCCTGATACATAGATATATAGATACATAGATATACAGATATATAGATATATGTAGTCATTTCTGCTTCACCACTACCGCCTGACTTTATTCTAGCTTCTCTTTTATAGCCAGATAATTCGTTCATATCCTATATTCCACACAATTTAGCTTCTCTTACTCAAATTTCTTCCAGCCCTTTCAGAGTAATTATAATGAATTTGTTAATGAAACTAAAGTCCTACTATGTTCAGATTTGCCAGTTAATTTCTTTGGTGTTTTAGTATCTTATTCTTCACCTTGTATATATCTACTTTTACTATAAAGTTTGTTATGTCAGATTTACATAGGTTGAATAATAACATATTGCTTTTCTTAAAAACTCCTTAATTTGTTTCAATTAGATAAATAAATGTAGCTTGTTTAGTTTTTGGTTCAAACATTGTCTCTTTTCACTCACACTTACTTTCACAGCATCAGTAATTGTTCTCTGCACAAGGAAGATACTCAGTAAATGTTTATTAATTTTCTTAAATGGATAAAATATTTAAAATTAGCATAGACTAATAAACATGTAAAGTTTTTCCACAAGAGCAAGCTGATTAAAATTGCATTCAGCTCTTAAGAAAAAAAAATACAGCTGGGATAATGATTATAGGACTGTTTAGTGCTCTGGTACTGATAGTAGGGGATTGGTTTGGATTCTTTGGCTCAGGGGTAGGTGTGTACAGTTACAGCCAACTCAACCCTAAGGCTGAGCAGAAAGAGGAGGGCTGTCATGGGGGAGGGGAAGGCTTATTTCTCTCTCTAGTGCTCTCTTTGCTTAAATGCCAAAAAACCTATGAGTAAACAGTTGAAATAGAAAATTTGGAACTGAAAAAATGAAGGTGTTTAAGAAATATACCCTTTCTATTTTTTTAAACATTAATAAGTTATTTGTTTGTTCCCTTAGGTAAATACAGTTTGTTCTATGTTTCTAATCCCCCTACAAATAAAAGGCAGCTACTTTGTAACTTTTCAGTTTTCTCAGACTCTTCAAAAAGAGTAATGTCTCAGGTGTATAGTCCTGTGAATTATGTTCACTGTGTTATAATCTGCTCATAGCAAGTCAGCTGTTGACAGCCTTTGTAGCTTACTCTGGTCACACTGCTCTAGCTGACTGTGTGTGCTCTCCACAGTAAAATGGAAAAGGGCTTGGACCAGGACAGATTGGGAAAATAAGGATATTTGGCCATTTGTTTTAGTTGAATCATCACAGTTGGTTTTGCTAACAAACTTATTTTCAAATGCAGTTACAAATGAATTCTAAAACACCTTGTCCTTTTCATTAGTATGTTTTCAAGTTGGCATTTCCTATAAAAATATTCACTGTTATCACAGAATTTATAGCAAATATATACCACTAGTGGTATACAAAATTTTAGTTGTAACACAGAAAAACATTTTTTATTTGAAAGTACTTCAGCATGTCTTAGAAAAAACTTTAGCACATCAGAACCATGATTTGCTATATACTACTATTCTTAGAAGAAGTCCAAGTAAAAAATACTAATTTGACTTAAAGAAAAACTAACTAAATGACAGTGCTAGTAGTCCCTACATTTGGAAACATCCCAAAAGTGGAGTGTAAATGATTAAAATTTGCAAAACATTTGTTTACAGTAATCCTTTTTGCATAAAAGGAAGCATTTATCTGTTTGTTTTGGTTTTGTTTTTACGAGTTTTACTAAATTATTTCCTCTACTCTTTTTTGGTGTGCAGCGTATAGATTGCCACACGACATCTGTCTCAGATTTGGAGTTTTCTTCGGATTTCACCCTAAGAACCACACAGACGTCCCTGTGCACGGTAAGCTGTCCCACCCCACCTTCACAGACCTCCCCGGCAGTGTAGCTGATTGTCAGGCTACTGAACGAATTAGCGAATTAGCGCTCTTGTGATAAATGGAAAAGATTATTGCCTTTGACAGTCTGTCTTTGCCTTTGTTAAGCTATTGAATAGATCTGTTATAATAGGTCAGTAGACTTCAAAAAAGTTAGTTTAGTCCAGAAGAGAAAGTATTAGGAAACCATGTTTACACAATTATTTTTCTTTATAGATTATTCCTTTTTACCTATTATGTAATTAATTGAGAGCACTCAGCTTTATCTTCATAGGCCTAAGTCTACATCCTGCTAACTCTACATCCCAGTAACTCTTACCACTCCACTGAGATGCAAGTAGGATATTAGGTACAACATTTTATATTTATGTGTGAAAAGTAATAAATGATGACTTATCTTTTTTTAAAAAAACAGCCGGGTATAATAGAAAAAACACAGGCTTAAGAAACTTTAGATCTGGATTCACGTTTGGTTCTGCCACTTACTAGTTTGTTACTTTGTTTAAGTTCTCTAGGTAATCTGTACCACAGACTAATCAACTGCTTTAAGAAAAATGGTTGTAGTTCTTTCCATCTTAAAGAACAGTTATAGAGATCAATGAGAAAATATATTTTTTACAGTATATTTCTACAGTAAAATATATTTCTATAGTATAACTAGAAATGTTAGGTTATTAAAATACATTATTTTTTCTTAAGTAATTTCTAAATGTACATTACACTAAGATAATACTTGCCTTTACCAGGAGAGCCTGAATGTTAATAAAATGTGAGCCTTTAAAGTATGAATTTATATAGATGGTATTAATACAAATATATTATTTTAAAAATTAATTATGTAGTCTTTAAAATACTAAATATGTCTTCAATAGTTAAAAATTTTATTGAAAACTGTATTGTCAGAAACTATGGGAAACAGTATAGTCTTGTTAACTTTGACTCCTCAGCCTGACTCTTTTAAATAGTGTGTTCAGATTGTCATACAGAAGATTTTACAGCTTCTTTAAAATTGTTTCAGTTCATTTTTATCCAGTAATTATTTTATATCCAAACAAGTTTAACAGTATGTTTTGATGATGTTTTGAGAAGTTCTTCTTTTAGTTGCAGTTGGTTTTATAATTTTTAAAACTTAAATATCTAGATCCCAAATTTATAATTTTGGATCACCCATTGTATTTATTTACTTAATTGATGAAAAGCAAAATTTCATCCTCCTCCTTAATTTTCCCAAGATTTTCTACTGCTGCTTCAGTAACTGAAATGACATGGTCAGTTGAAATTACAGAGTGAAAGCTTTAACTCCTAAACTTACTCTGTTTTGATATTAGTAATCCTTAAGAGTTAAAAAAGACCTCCTCATTAATGGCAGAAGACTAATCTGTGAGGAATTCTTACATAGAAACGAATTGTCATATCACCAGTATTATTAAATAATATTTCAAATCTGCTTCCAGTGACCTTCACAAATGTAAAACTGTAGTGAAGACTTCAAAAACTTTTTAGTTGTGTGTGTTTTTAAAATTTATATAGACAGATGAGCTTATTGAGTTATATTGAAATGTTCTGTATTTTCTGGGTATTGGTCAGGGTTCTTAGTTTCAGACAGCAGAGTCCAAATCAGCTTGTTGAAGCAGAAAGGGATTTACTAAAGAGAATAAGTTAATTTTCAGACATACTGGGAGAATAAGAGAAAGTACTATATTTTAAGTCTTTAGAGACAACTCCTAGAACCACACCTTAAAACTGGCCTGCTACCAAGCTGCCTCTGTAAAATCGGATGCCCCTGAGTCACTCAGTAAGTGGTAGCCACCACTGACAGCCCTAGAGGAACAAACCCTCTACTACCATCCTGTTCCTGTGCCCCCACCTTCTCAGACTGGCTGGTTTCTTCTTACAGACCCTTATTTGCGCATCCACTTAGCTAGATTGTATTGTGCGCAATAGTGTGTGCAATAGAGTTTCATAACACACATATGGAATTATTTTTTATTTCCCATTATTTGGGATAGCGTAGAAGAAGCTTTATGTTAAAAATTGCATTTATCCTTCGATGATCTTAGTTTTAGTGTACATATTTAAACGAGTAAAATGGAAACAAAACAAGAAAAAAACAGGAGAAGTATGTTTAATTCAAAGATTATCAAAATTTTTGTATTGAAGAATAATGTATCAAATTGTACAGGGACAATCAGAGTTCCATAAGGAAAAGAAATCAGAAGCAAACTGTTATCTTGCATCTGTAAAGAACCTTTTAGATTCACATTTTTATTTCCAACTTGCCTGAATGGTTTTAATGTAAAACTCTGGAAATAAGGCAGGCATAGGGTTTGGGCGGAGGTGGCAGGGTGTGGGAGTGGATTTGTATGTGTCTGACTACTGAAGGACACAGTTCTATAACTGACCTTGAGAGGAGTATACAGTTTAAAACCATATTTATTGGATGCATGCCAGGCACTGAAGATACAAATTTTAGTACTTAGTATTCAATGTTAACTCTTCAGAGATTATCCATTCAAGTAATTAGTCATTATCAGTTGTCTTCCCATGGTGATAATATCTCATAGTCATGGAACATTTGATGTCAGGCAATGTGCTGATCACTTTAAAAGCATTATTTCATTTAGTCCTCATAGTAACCATTTGAAGTGGGTACTAATATTACTCCCCATTTTATGGGTGAATCAGAAAATTAACCACTATGAAGTTTTACTTATGAAATGTCTTTACTCTTTTCTGACCTAAAAAACCTTCTTGGTGGGATGTACCAACTTTCAAAGGAGCATAGAGGAATGTTATGAAAGAGATACTCTAGGTGTGGAAGAACTGAGGTTGCATATTACATTTGAATCAGATTTGAAAAATTTTATTGTTGACCAGGAGTCTAGCAGTGGTTGGGAGAGAGAGGGAAAGAGAATGTGTATGATCAAAATGTGCTCTTCCTCAGCAATAGGACTGACAGGTTAATATGATAAAATAAGTTACACATCCTTTTCATAGCAGAGAAAATAGATCTCTGAAGTTTTGTTTTCTTTATACCTTTAGAGTAAGCTTGTAGTTGTTTGTTTGAGCATCTACATTTTTTAGAATTTTCCTTTCCTTCCCAGCATGCTTGCTCTAGCATGAGTTGTCTAATGCTTTTAGTTTGTTTTCACCATTTGTGAATTCCAACCTACCCACCCATATCCACTCCACCCATTTTGTTCTTTGAGATGGTTACACTCCTTACACTCTTCCCTTACCAACTGTCTGTAGCTGATTATTACACAAACCTAGTCCCTAAGGCTCCTTTTGAATAGATATTTACCTGCTTACTTGGGAATAATTCATAACAAATATATTAAAAAGGATGAGTGCCTAACTGAAACTTTGTTTCTCATTTATGCAGTTAGAAGTATTAGTGAAAGTACTAAAAATAAAAAGCAATGACTGACTTGCTAGAGATGGAGGAAGTTACTTTGGGGAGGAAGAGCTGTGGCTTTTTTAGATGGAGTGAAGAAATATCCAGTTTTGTATTGCTAAGTACAAACCTACAAAGATATATATATGAAATGTTTTTTCTTGTGCTCGAAATTTGAACAGGTAGCTTAAAAATAAGATGGAAAATTTCTCTGCATAATTAAGCTGATTTTAAGTATATGCATAGCCATTTATTTCTTAATGAGATTCTAAATTTGTGGCTTAATTCAAATATTAGAGAAAATTGGATTTTTCAAAGTAACAAGAAGCTAAGAACACCCCCTTTGCACTTAATTGCAATAGCACGTGTGCCATAGACTGGTAGTGTTTTTAGATGGCTTTCTCAAGTTCGTTAGAATCTTTCATGAAAAACATCTTTTCTTTGCAGTCTCCCTCACCAGCACAAACACAGACTCACACACATAACACCCACCAAAGCAGAAATTTGATAGCACTTTTAGTTTAGTGTTGTACATTAACAAACTTTAACATGGTGTGGTATTTATATATACATGTCTTTAGCTTGGTTGTCTATAATGGTTAAAGGACGATTTTCCAATGAATACTAGTAATACATACATACATAGCAATTTTGTGAGCATTTTTTTGATATTATATGGTATTATTGACAGTTTAGGTCAAACCACCTTTTCTTTTATGATGAGGTATGAAGGTTTAAGTAGCAACTGACTTCTGTCATATCAGCCTGCCTAACCTTGCAGGAAATGTACAATAAAGTCCATCATTTTAATGGAAGGTTTATAGGTTTTCGAAAGCAAATGATTTAAGGCTGAACAGTGTGGAACTAATACGTTTTATCTTGTGAGTTCTCGTTTATTTTTAATGGTGTTTGTGTAATCATGTAATGTTCTCTTTATGTTCCAGCAGCATTGTATTAGCGTCTGTCATTTTAAGCTCCTTAAAGACATAAACAAGCACTCCTTTTTATAATCCTAGGTATATATTAAATGAGTTTTCATACTGCCTTTTATAGAACAAATCAGTTGTTCACCTTAAAAATGAAAATATTTAAGGTAGTTTTTTATCAAGTTACAGGCTCAGATAACCTGACATGTAAAGATTTCCATTTGATACATCATCTCTTAAAGCAATCATTTTTATATCTTAATTTCAGCACTATATTTTCTCTCATTCTACCTCTTAGCATGCGTTAGAATAATGACTGGTACAGCAGTGTTCAGTTTGTGTAAACTTTCATAAATATATTTGTTTTTAAACCTTACTTAACCAAAGAGTGTTATTTTAGCTAGGCATTTTTCTTTTACTGCAGTTGTTAAAGGTGAACCAATGGATTAAATTAAAAAACAGACTTAAAATTTTTTTCCCTAAAACTTTTTAAAGTTAATTTTTTAATTACAGTTGACATAGAACATATATTAGTTTCAGGTGTACAACATAGTGATTATACATTTATGTAACTTACAAATAGCATACTTTTTTATATTTGTATTTAAAAACCTCTTACAATAAAGACTATTATTTTGGATTTTGTCAAAGTCCATAAATATGAGTACAGTGATATTTGAAAGTTATTTAATTTTTTATTGTCACTCTGAATTTTTTTGGTAGTATAAAATCTATATTAACAGATATTTCAGTTTGCCAAACAAATACTAAACACTGACTGTGTGCCCAGTACTCGCCTGAAATCTATGGACGCCATGCATACACGTCCCAGGGCTGGGAGCCTGTGGAGGCAACCAGTCAGTGTTTCTCTTTCACATCGACGTTTCTCTCTTTCCCTTCCTCTATCTAAAAGCAATGAAAAAATGTTCTTGGGTGAGGATTTAAAAAAAACAAAAAACGAAAAAGCACCCTGGCTGGTGTGGCTCAGTGGGTTGAGCGCCAGCCTGTGAACCCAGAGGTTGCCCATTTGATTTCCAGCTGGGCACACCCCTGGGTTGCGGGCCAGGCCCCCAGCTGCGGGCCAGACCCCCCACGCTAGAAGCACATTGATATTTCTCTCCTCTTTCTCCCTCCCTTCCCCTCTCTCATAAAGTAAATAAATAATTGTTTTTAAACCATAAAACGTACTTCTGTCTTGAAAAGACACTTAATTGGAAGGAGACAGGTGCTAAGAACATTGCGGTGGGGATATGAAGATAGGAATGAAGACGTGGACAGGACGGTCTGGGACGGGGAGCACAGAAAGTAAGTATTTTCTGGAGGAAAAATTATAGTTGGTCGTCAAATTTTACAGCCATTATTCCATAAGGAAAAAAGAAAACTTTGCCCTTCGCACCTTAAAAAAAGATTTTGTTTTTAAACAAAGAAGCCTACTAGACAATATACAATAAACACTTTTATTTTAAATACTGCATATTTTTAGTTCTAGTACTTATGTTTTCATTTTGTTACTCATTTTTAACCAGTTTGATCAATTTTTTAAAAATATAAATTCCTTAACATTTATAATCCTTTTTCAGGGTCTATTTGCAAATTCCCTGAGCCATCTGTGAGGCTGCTTCTGTGGCTTTTTTCTTTTACTTATGGGTAATATTTTTTGTTTCTTCTCATGTTTTGTGATTTTACATTTTACAGTAGACAGTTTATAAAAGAATAGTACCGTAGATTATATGTTCCCCCACAAAAGCCTCCACTTCCCTGCCAGGTAGCTAGGATGAGGAGCTGATGCTTTTGTCTGATGTGGAGTTGAGTTTGGTCAGGACTTTGTTCCACTGTTAGTTTCCAGGGTCTTGAGCTCTGGATCAGGCCTCTTTCTCTTGCCAATTTCCTGGGAACACCATCAAAATAAAGCTGAATTTAGGGGGGAAGACAAAGTCCAGATTTTATGAGGTTTGGGAGCTCTGCTTTTCAGGGGGTCTCTCAATGTGGAGCAGGGGGTTAGAGGGAGAGGAAAGGTCCTGATCTGGATTTGGTGTGGTTCGTTGTCCAGTTGAGAATCGGTGGACACTGTGAAGATTGGGTTTCAAAGTGAAACTTAAACAGTAAACAGACTAGTTGAGTCATCCGTCCTCCTTGAGAAATGCATTTACTCTCAGGACTGGTTGAAAAGTCTCTTGCTCGTATAAATAGGTTTTCTTGAGGTGCCTGAAGCAAAAAATCTCATCTTCTTGGGCAAGAGTTTCTGGAATAACAATAGAGTTGAATAGCAATGTGATGTTAATGATGATGGTAAACTGTGTGGTTGCAGATGATTTTGGCTTTGGGATCTAAGCAGTGAGAGAAAACCTCTCTTCCTGCCTTGGAGCACAGTCACCATCTTCATCCACATTCTCTGTTTGCAGAGAGGACCAGCTCTACCTTTTAGGCTTCTCTGAATTCCTGTGCATCATACTAGCCCAGATCTGGCCATACAGGATTGACTGGGTTCTCCTTGTTCCAGCAAAGTGCCTGTGCTTCTGGCTTTTCCTTTCCCCCCTCCCCATGGACCCAGCATTGACTAAATGCCCTCAGATATGAAAGCCACTCTTTCTGTCTACTCGATTAAGAATGGGGCATCCCTCTCTGAAAATAGTTTATTTAAATTTCTTTGCTTCCAAGACTCTTCTATGGTTTTAATGAAAAATATGATTGTTTAGTTTATCCAGTGTTTTGTTTTTGTTACATCAGAGCGGTGGTCTTTTGCAAACCTCTACATACTAACTAGAAATAGGAGCCTTTTTTAAAGTTAGTAAAATAAAAATAAACAAAAGTTATCAGTGAGACAGTTATAAATTGTATGTTACCTCCCAAATCTCATTTTAGTTTTTTCTTGTTTTTCCAAATGATACACACACTTCATAAATACTTGAAATATAAATTTATCTTTGGATGGAGTTAAAAACAAGTCTTCGAGTTACTGTTTCCCAAGGCTAGTGCAGATGTTATTAAAAGAAACTTTTAAGTGTTGGCAATTCAAAGTTTAGTGATTCCTTACTCATAGTACTCTTTGCTTTCATTTTACTTTTTAATTAAGCTTTAAATTTTTCTGATGGCTTAAGAAAAAATCAAAATGAGCCCATTTCTTTACAATAGTGTTCTTTAAATTTTCTTTCAAGGCTTTTGGAAAATCTCTGTCAGTAGAAACCTACTAATTCCAAACTTATTCTTGAGTATTAACTCAGTTCTTAGTAGTTTGGGGTGTAAATTGACCTAATTTTGACCTTGCAAAGCTAATCAGCTAAAGAAACTAATTATTAAAACACATCTGTGCTGCTTAGAAATAGAAAGACTTGTCTTGAACTTGCATCATAGATTTTAGTGGGACATCTGGTATATATTTTAATAGGCTCCATTAAGTAAATTTTATGTCTTGAGAGGGGAGAGCATTCTAACTATGTGATTCCATCTCTACTATCAGTTTTAGTTCTTTCCTTGTATGAGTGGCCACATGATCTAGGGCGTGGTCCTGAACTTTCTTCTTTTGTCTGAAACCCGACCTTTGGTAGTTAGGCTTAGATGGTGGTAGAATTCTTAAATCCCTTCATTTAGTCCCAGGAACTGTTTTTTTGAGCTGCAGTTTGTGCTGAGAGCTGCAAGTCATTGGGAATATAGTAACCAGCCAGACAGTTCTTCTGTTCGCGAGGCATTAATGCGGAGCCATGTTAAAATTCTCCTCAGGGATATTGGGTAAACCAAAGAGTTACTGAGAATTTGATTTCATGTGATAGAAGCATCGTAGCTATATAAGATGATGTCTCATACTTTGTAGAGATGTAAACTGAATTTTATAAAGGAGAGGTGACACATCAGGTATCGCTTCAAAATAGCTGAGCAAAAGGGGAGGTCTGGGTGGGGGAGGAAGGAGAGTATATGAAGTGAATGTGGAAAATACTGGTTAACTGTTGAATATAGGTGATAGATACCCAGAGGTTTTATACTTGCATCTATGTTTGAAATTTTTCATACTTGAATTTTGTGAAGAATCATACTAGTGAAAGTCCAATATTCTAAGAAATGCATAAGAGTGATGCAACAAAGATACTGCATTGAGATAAGTTATTTCTGTACAACTGAGCTACCTGCCAGAGCCGCCAGAGCTGACCACATGCTCACCCTGTGGCTTAACCGTCTCACATAAGTCTTTAAGTAACAGAAATGTGATCATATGTTCACCAAAAAGATATGGACAAAAATGTCCATTGCAGCCCCCAGACTGGAAACAAGCAATACATTTATCAGTAGTAGAGTGGATAAGTAATGGTATATTTATGGAGTAGTGTACATCCGTGAAAAAAGATGGTCTTTATTATATGCTACAACATAAGTGAATTTCCTGAACAGAATATTGATTTAAAAAGCAAAAAAAAAAAAAAAAGACATAGAAAAGTTTCTATATTTAAACTTTTAAAACAAGCTAAACTAAATGGTGATAAATGTCAGAATAGTGGTTTGGGGGAGGACTTAGTTACTGGAGGGGGCAAATAAAGGCTCTGGGGTCTTGGGAATGGTCTGTATGTTGATCGGGTAGCAGTGGAGTGTTCATTTTGTAAGTTCACTGAGCTGTATCTTAGCAATTTGCTCACTTATACATGTGTGTTGTCAATTTTATACTTGTATACTCCAGTAAAACATTTAAAAATATATACGATGATTGTCACATTAGCTAAAAGAAATATGTATGTATTTTTTGCATGTTTGTGATATTTCGATTAAAAGGTCGTCAGAATCAAATGAAGGACATCTGGTGGTCAGAAGCTGGATGAGTAAAGGAATTAAAAGAAGCCCAACATGGCTGGAACAAGTGGACTCTAGTGTTTAAAGAAGACGGAACGCTGTCCAGAGAGATCATTTAGTACCTTGTGCTATTTGCTCTTTTTCTGAGATGAGTGGGAAAAAATTGAAGATTTTTAAGCAGAGAGTGATGTGACCTGAAGGGTACTTTGGGAAAGTCAGGTCAACAATACGGAGAACAAATGTGAGACCAGAGTGGATGTGCAAAGCCAGGGAATAGGCTATCATAGTAGCTCAGGTGAGAAACAGCGATGACTTACACATAGGTAGTTTTAATGGAGGTGGAGAAAAGCAGACCTACTCACGACCTACATGGAACGTAAAATTGGTAGGGCTTGAAGGTAGGTTAGGTAATAATGGGGATGTGGGAAAGAGCTAACAGTGGTAATTCCAGGGTTTCTTGATTTTATAATTTGATGTGATGGTGCTATCTTGTATGACAAAGAAAACTGGAAGAAGAACAGGTTTAGAGGTGAGGATCAGAAGAAGCTCAATTATTATGTTGAATTAAAAATGCCCTTGGGATAATGCAAGTAGTGATAGCCAGCATGGAATTGGAACCCTCCTCTGTGGCCTGCCTTATCAAGTCAGACTTGTGGTATATTTGGTCCAGGTGTGATATATGCAGTAGAATCAAGAATGTTTATAGGAGGGTATTTTTTTTAATGCCCCCAAATAAGCCAACACTGTTTAACAAGGTATTTTAGGCAATCATAAAATTATATAAATCACTCTTGAACTGCGATGTATTTTTTAACCTCTGCTACTTCTTGAGATTAATGGGTTCTAAAAGCTTTTTATTATAAAGCATGTCCAATGGAACAGCATCATGTGCAAATATAACTTAATTCAAATTAATTGTTCATGTAATAAAATAAGAAAAAGGGTCTGTGAGAGGAATTATGGTCTACCCTCCATTTTATTTAATGAATACATGCCATTCGGGGGACACGTGAGGTGGAGAACACATCTGCCGTGCTTTCAGTTACGATCAGCTTTAAGTGTTTCTTGAGTATGAGCATCTTGCTGGACTACATGTGATTCTTGTCTCTAGAAGGATGTATTTTTAATACAACATGCCATCTACTTCATCTGGAGCCCAGCCAAAGAAACGGTGATTTGTGTCGTTGCCAGAACTGGTCGTATTGAATTTAATGAGGGATGTTAGTCTGCAATTCAAAACTGTGTTAAAGGAATTTTTTCCAGAGTAATTTTGATTCTGAGGTTGACTTATCTTCTACATAATATACAACTGTATGATAAAAGGACGCTTTGTCTCACATTCAAAGGGATTCCGTCTAGTTCTGATATTTTTTAGATTTGATTTAGATGTATTGCCTATAAAGTTTTGGATACTTCCAATTGATCCCCTCTTATCTTTCATTTTTCCCTAGCAGGGAGTCTATCTAGCCTTCTAACCTGGACTTCAGAGGATTTTAACCTTTGTACAATCTGGATTTCTTCATCTCATTTTCTATGTTTAATTGCCATCCTATCTACTTTTGTACTCTTTCCTTGGAAACATAGCATTAGTAAAATCTTAATTTTTAAAAATACATGTTTCCCACCTCATGTTTACTTTGACGTATGTGTTCATTGAATAGAATAGTGGGAGGAATCACCTGTTTTGTTAAACTGTTATTTAAACCTACTCAGAGAAAATGCAAGAGTTGGTTTAAATGAGGAACCTTGAAGTTGAATAAAATAACTTGTCCGTAAGAGTCAATAGGGATTCCAATGCTTGATTCTCTTTGGAAAGCTGTGCTGTAGAAAGCCTCTCTGAATCCGACTGAGTTGCATCATAAAAGGACTTGAATATCAGATTGTTCTACAATGCAGTTTAAGTGGAATGTTGAAATTCTTAAGCTACGTTACAGTCATAATATAATTCTAGATAGGTATAGGGTTATGCTTGAAATCAGCAATGCCAAGGGTCAGAATATTTATGAGATAAATAATCGCACTCAAGCAGGACCGAAATACTTATCTCACACATAGCAGTAAGCATAAAAATGGTTTCTTTATCAAATAATCAATAGGGGTAGACTCTTGATTAGAGATGTCAGGGGAGTCTCCCTAGACTTATCTCAGAGGCTGCCAATTAGAATTATTAGGTTGTGATAATAAATGAGTTTGACCAGGTATTTTCCTCTTTGATTCAGGCAGTTTTCCCTGGTGTAATGACCTGTAAGGAAGTAATCTTCCCAGCTCAGTCCCCTTTGACTCGTGCTCTGGCAGAAAACATCGTACATGTTTGCATCCAGATCTCTAAAAATCCTGAAGTGCCTACTGTGTCCAGATGCCTGACGTATCTGTGTATTCATAGGGAGGATTAGTCCTTGTAGAAAGATGAGTCAACGATTGGAAAAATAAATTTTGTTATATATGCCACATGGTTCATAAGTTAGTATTTGCCAAAACTAGTTCAGTTTTCCTCTTTTCTAGAAAACTGAATGAGAAAAGGACCAATTTTGAAATAGAGGGGAGTTTTCTGAAAATGTTTAAAATCAAAGAGGAAAGTTTAGACAATAATGAAGCACTATGACTGAAAGCTTTAGATTTAATGGGCCAAGTTTACAAGTATGACTTTATAGATGTTTGATTTCTCTGAACTCCAAATTATTTTCTTTTTTAAAATTTATTTATTTTTATTCAGTTACAATTGTCTGCATTTTCTCCCCTTCCCTCCACCCCACCCCAGCCAGTCCCACTTCCCTCCCCCACCTCTACCCTCCCCCTTGATTTTGTCCTTGTGTCCTTTATAGTAGCTCCTATAGACCCCTCTCCCCACTATCCCCTCCCCACTCCCCTGTAGCTATTGTTACAATGTTTTTAATTTCAATGTCTCTGGTTATATTTTGTTTGCTTTTTTCTTTTGTTGATTATGTTCCAGTTAAAGGTGAGATCATATGGTATTTGTCCCTCACCGCCTGGCTTATTTCACTTAG
This sequence comes from Desmodus rotundus, assembly GCF_022682495.2. Classification (NCBI taxonomy): domain Eukaryota; kingdom Metazoa; phylum Chordata; class Mammalia; order Chiroptera; family Phyllostomidae; genus Desmodus; species Desmodus rotundus. The sequence goes on along the minus strand of NC_071391.1, from coordinate 31,187,663 downwards.
CATAATGCTCTCCAGTTCCATCCATGCTGTTGCAAAGGGTATAAGCTCCTTCTTTCTCTCTGCTGCGTAGAATTCCATTGTGTAAATGTACCATAATTTTTTGATCCACTCACTTGCTGATGGGCACTTAGGTTGCTTCCAGTACTTGGCTATTGTAAATTGTGCTGCTGTGAACATTGGGGTACATAGGTTCTTTTGGATGGGTGTTTCAGGGTTCTTAGGGTATAATCCCAGCAGCGGAATTGCTGGGTCAAAGGGCAGTTCCATTTTTAGATTTCTGAGGAAATTCCATACTGTTTTCCACAGTGGCCTCACCAGTCTGCATTCCCACCAACAGTGCACTAGGGTTCCCTTTTCTCCGCATCCTCTCCAACATTTGTTTGTGGATTTGTTTATGTTGGCCACTCTGACTGGTGTGAGATGGTACCTCATTGTGGTTTCAATTTGCATCTCTCTGATGGCTAGTGATGCTGAGCATCTTTTCATATGTCTCTGGGCCCTCTGTATGTCTTCCTTGGAGAAGTGTCTGTTCAAGTCCTTTGCCCATTTTTTAATTGGGTTGTTTGTCTTCCTGGAGTAGAGTCATGTGAGTTCTTTATATATTTTGGAGATCAGGCCCTTGTCTGAGGTATCATTGGCAAATATGTTTTCCCATACTGTTGGTTCTCTTTGTATTTCAATGCTGTTTTCTTTAGCCCTGCAGAAGCTTTTTATTTTGATGAGGTCCCATTTGTTTATTCTTTCCTTTATGTCCCTTGCTTTAGGGGACGTGTCTGTGAGGATGTTGCTGGGTAGAATGTCTGAGATCTTCCTACCAATGTTTTCCTCTAAGACTTTTATGGTGTTACGACTTATATTTAAGTCTTTTATCCATCTTGAATTTATTTTTGTGTATGGTGTAAGTTGGTGATCAAGTTTCATTTTTGTGCATGTAGCTGTCCAGATCTCCCAACACCATTTGTTGAAGAGGCTAGTTTTGCTCCATTTTATGCTGCAGCCTCCTTTGTCAAATATTAATTGACCATAAAGACTTGGGTTTATTTCTGGGCTCTCTGTTCTGTTCCATTGGTCTATGTGCCTGTTTTTATGCCAGTACCAGGCTGTTTTGATTACAGTGGCCTTGTAGTACAGTTTGATATCAGGTATTGTGATCCCTCCTGCCTTGTTCTTTTTCCTCAAAATTGCTGCAGCTATTCGGGGTTGTTTATGGTTCCATATAAATTTCTGAAATGTTTGTTTTATATCTGTGAAATATGTCATAGGTACTTTAATAGGGATTGCATTGAATCTATAAATTGCTTTGGGTAGTACGGCCATTTTTGTTGACCCACACATATGCTGCCTACAAGAGACCAACTTCAGGACAGAAGACCTACACAGACTGAAAGTGAAGGGCTGGAAACAAATAGTCCAAGAAAATGAACAGGAAAAAAAAAGCAGGGGTAGCAATACTCATATCAGACAAAATAGACTTCAAAAAAAGGGCCATAAAGAGAGACCCAGATGGTAACTTCATAATACTCAAAGGAAGAATCCACCAAGAAGACATAAACATTGTAAATATATATGCTCCCAACATAGAGCACCCAAATACATAAAGAAAATCTTGGAGGACTTCAAGAAAGATATTGACAGCAATTATAGCAGGGGATTTTAATACCCCACTGTCAAAGATGGACAGATCTTCTAAACAAGATATCAACAAAGATACTGTGGCATTGAACAAGGCCTTGGATGAAATAGACTTAACTGATATATATAGAGAGAGCCTTTCATCCCAAAGAAGCAAAATACACATTCTTTTCAGATGCACATGGAACATTTTCAAAGATGAACTCCAAATTATTTATGTGAGAAGTGGAGATATGATGCCAGTCCCTACCTCCTGGGTATTATTTTGAGTGCTAACTGAGATAATACATAAAAGCATTTACCATTGTTCCTGGCACATAGAAAATCCTCATAAAATGATCCAATTAATATTACCATTCCTTTCCTATCTTGCCTTAAAGAAAGGGTTAAGTTTATTTTTAACTTATTCATTGCTTATGGGGGTTTAGGATTGTGTGAATTCACTGATGGATTTACTTATTCCATCAGGATTGAACTGACCTTTTTCTTTTAATTGGCAAAAGTATGCGATGAAAACTCTGACCTATTCGTGCACCTGAATATCTCATGTAGTAGAGAAATGAGACCTTCTTTCAAAATGCTGCATTTATGCAAATCTGCTGTTTCCCAAAGCGGAATCGCTTTCTGCCGACAGTATTGCAGAGTCACGTTTTTAATTTCTAGGTCACTAAGGGAATGACGGGACTACCACAGCACACCCTTTGCTTTAGCAACTGGCCTATCTTGGCTGTCCCAGAGGCTGCACTGCAGTGTTCAGTCTGAGTTTTCTCTTCTCATCCTCATCTCGGCATCCAACCACAGGCCTCTGGGGTGGGCCAGAATGAGAATTACAAGAGCCCCTTATTTATACTCCTCCCCAGGTGACGCTAACTAATGGAGGGGCTGCGTCAGTGGTCCTTAGCTGCTTCCTCTGAACTAGGAAACGCCTTTAGGGCAACGGCGGTCCCAAATGTCAGTCTCAGTCTTTGGACCCTTCTTCTCTGAGTCTTGGCTTGGTAATGCTTTAATTTCTCTCTCTGACACCTTCAAACATACGGTATTTTATATTTTGTTAGCTCTTATAGTTGCTGTCAGCAAAGGGGTCACATATTTTATCCAGTCCACCACTGCAGGAGCCAGGTTCTTCACTCCACTGTTTTTTCCTCCTTACAGTCCCCTGTAACATTCTTCCCCATTCTCTAAACTATCTCCTTCATTTGTTATGTCTCAGTTTAAATGTTACTGCCTCTGGCAGCCTTCCCTAATTCCACCACCTAGATTCTAATATATCCATTAAATATTCGTGCCGTCCCTGGAATAACACTCACCATACTCATGATGCTTTTCAGTGTCTTTTGTTCAACTGTAGATTCCTGTAGGTCCTTAAGGGCAGTCTCACCATGTCTGTTTTTACCTCCATATCCTCACTGTCTAAGCAAAATGCCTGAGCCTTCTACCTAAACAATGAAAACAGCTGCTCATTTGAAGTATATACTAGTGAAAATTAATCTCTGCTCTTAGAAATCACAGTGGTAGTGAGATACCAGTGTTGGTGAAGACGTGGAGGAAAGAGAACCCCTGTGCACTGTTGGTGGGATTGTAAATTGGTGCAGCCACTATGGAAAAGAGTATGGAGGTTCCTCAAAAAGTTAAAGATAGAACTACCTCAATGATCCAGCAGTCCCACTCTGGATGCATATCCAAAGGAAATTAAAACAGGACCGAAAAGACTTCTGTACTCCCATGTCATTGTAGCATGATAGCCAAGCTGTGGAGCCTAAGTGACATTGCCAGGTGAGTGGATAAGGATGTGGCATACATACGCAATGGAATATTTCTCAGCCATAAAAAGAAAGGAATCCTGCCGTCTCTGACAACAAGGATGGACCTTGAAGACATGGTGCTGAATACGAGTCAGACAAAGAAAGACAAATATTGTATGATACGTGGGATCTAAAAAAGCACAGAAACCAAGAGTAAATGGTGGTTACCAGGGGCTGCGGGAATGGGAAGACAAACTTCAATTTATAAGTTGAGTAAGTCATGAGGATTTAGTGTATATCGTGGTGATTATAGTTAATAATACTCTATTACATACTTGAAAGTTGCTAAAGGAAAAAATCTTAAGTGTTCCCATTACAAAAGAACTGATAATTATGTGATCTGATGGTGGAGTCCTCTAACAATGTGGTTAGATGGAATCATTTGGCAATGTGTAAGTATATCAAGTCAACACATTGTACACCTTAAATTTACACAACGTTGTACGTCACTTACATCTCAGTCAAGCTGGAAAGAGCAGAAATCGGGCTAGTAGATACCCTTGCTGGGGAAGGTGCCTAGGACTAGCTAAGTGCATAAGGGCAGGGTGGGGGTTACTAGCATGCTAGATGCTCTGTTTCTTGATTTGAGTGTTGATTTCACAGCTGCATTCTTTTTGAAAATTCATCATGATATGTACTTATGTATAACATTTCTGCATGTACATTATACTTTAAGATTTTTTAGAGTGAAAATATTGATAAGTCTCGGTGAATATTCAATATGTAAAACAATATCTTGTATTTATAGCTAGGAAGAAATGTAGAACAGTTAGGGAATGTAAGGTATCAATTTATGGGATGTTAGAATTTTAAAGTACTTGTGTTTTGGACTCTGAAGAGGTGATTTCTTATGCACCCTAAAGTCACTATAATTAGCAATTTTGAAATTACAAGGGAGCAACCCAAGTAAATTTTAAAAAAGAATTCTATTCATAACTGAGAATATTTCAAGTAGATCAAAAATTGATTACATTGAGTCTTTCAATAAAAGTACCTTTCAAAAATTTTAGACTTACTGTCTGTTTTGCTACTTCCCATATTTCTAGGTCGATTTCTAAACTGCTCAATTTGGCAAAGTCTCTTGAGAAGTGTATGGCATTTAATGTGTATTGTTCCCTGGAGGAATTATGAAAGAAAAGATGCAAATTTCCTCTTGGGATAAAATAGAAAATTAATTGAAGAAGGAAGAATCCATTATTTAAGATATAGTTAAATTTGGAAGAAAGTCAAAATACGTAATTTTCCTATTTGTTGATTATGGTTTCTTAGTTTTAATAGCAGAGTGCGTGCTGTTTTTGTAGCAGCTTGTGTGGCTTTTGTTTGTGTTTTCGTCTGGTTGGTTTTTAAACAGTGATGTAAACTATAATGATCTTTTTTATGCGTTACCTTCTTACTCTTTTTTACTTGCTTTAAACTCAGGAGTTGGCTTCTGGATTCCATATTAAGATTTTGAAAGAAATACTCCAACCAAAAATGAATTGTGTTTTCGTTCTAGTGACCCTGCTGCATGGATTACAAGCACTCTGTCTCCATGCTTGGGCAAACTCCATCAAAAGCACATTATCCTCCTCCTCCTGTGGACAGCTGCCTAATTGTATCTGCTGTAACCACACGCTGTCGGAACATGATACCAATGAGGAACAGAAATGATAAATTACTCCCTGCAGGTGATAGTGATAATGATAATTTTTAATTTTCTTCCTCATAAGGTCTAGCCTGATCTTATTTCATTGGCTGCCATTCTGTTACATACACACATGATATATCCTCTTTAAAGAGATGCTCTTTGCACGAGAAGGTGATTCATTTTTATTTCAAGTCATTGTTCTTCGGATGAGCATGTATACAATGAACTGCATCTACCTTTTTATGTGTGGGATAAACAAACAAATTGTGGTGTAAAACAGATTTTTAAACGATTCAGTTTACAAGTGCTATGGATTATTTTCTTTTGTGAAATTTAGAGACAAGCAGCTCATGCTCAAACTGTATTCTCATACTTAGGAATATTTAAGGTGCACAATAAAGTTACATGCCCCCATTATTTTCCTGTGTGCTTATAAGCATGGTCAAATCATCCCAGAAGTTTACTGTATGCACGTGTTTTCCTTTCATTCTGTTTCCTTCTGTCGTCATCAGCGACCTTGTTCCCACTCATTCTGTCTTCTCTCAGCCTAAGGGAACTAACATTTTTCTGACTATGGTATAATCCAGTGAAATTTTATTTATTAATTGCGATCTTTGCAGATTAACTCAGCTCCTACAGATACTTGATTTTAATGCTTACTGTTTTCCTTAGTTGTTCCCTTTGCCCCTGACAAGATATATTGGTGGAAATAAAGAGGGGTTTATGCTGAGGTCAGGTTTTCTACTGTATCTGATCTTCTTCAAGCACATGTCAAGTTGTGCTGCAGTTGTTATTACCACTGTGTGTCAGTCTTCATTTTCAATGTCCTATGCTTGATTTTCCTTACCTTCGAATGGCTTTTGTAAAGAAAGGGTAAGTTCATTGAAATGAATGTTTGAAAGATGTAGAGATACCCCGTTAAAGGGATGGCATGATGGTAACAACGTAGTGGAACTGTATTTGGAAAAAAGCGGCATATTTATATTCTGCAGCAAAATAGTTTCGTCCACAAATCCGCGGACATATTTGGTTATATGGCTTTGCAGAAATAAAAACCCTAGTCGTGGTTCAATTGGTTTATGTGACTGTGTTTCAAGTTTAAGGGTTTTTTTTTTTCTTCTAATCTCTATTTTAATATATACAGAAAAAATAAAATCCTTTTTATTTGAGTGGCATTGTAGGCTTTGCTTGTGTTTGAGAATAATTACCCATTTTTAAACCAGAAGTTCTTTTTGGTTTTTCAGAGTAAGAGTTTTCTGCTTGCTCAGTTACGTGAACGCTAACTGATGAATAGATTATCTGCACATAGTTCTTAATCCCCAGTGACTTTCTTCCTAGCATTCCTCATGCTTCTGCCTGATGTGTGCTGTGGAACTGATCTCAGTATGACCCTCAACCAGACGTCGTTAGGAGGGTAAATCTGCATGAGGAGCCGAAGAGACACCGTGGTGCATTTCAAAGGGAAATATAAAACAGATGTGATTTCAGAGTTATCTTTGTCATGGGTCCCTGCCGGCTTCTTTTTACCAAAATTGATTACGTCTTTTATTTTTATTTTTCTCCCCTATTTTATTTATTTGTCTTGAGACTTATAAACTGCTTTTTGGTTACCCCAAACTACCCAGTTTTTTTACACCTATTTTTGGAGGTCTGGGGGAGGGGAGGGTTAGTTTCTTCTTTGATTTTTTTTTTAACTGCATTTCATAGATAGTTGAATTTGGGGATTGGAAAATGGTTTTAAAATATCTTTGTGTTCTCAGATCTTTTTATTTTTTAATTTTGTTATAAACTCATGTACGAGCCTCTTCATTAAAACCTGTAGTTATAAATTCTATAGTCTATAATTATAAATTCTACAATAGTTCTACCATATTAATATTGCTATTCTGTCTTTTACCAGAGCTAAATATACGATTTTTTGCTTCGTGTGTGTTACACATTTCAGGTCACATCTTCTGATGATGCTATACAAGCTTATCTTAAACCTGAATTTGTTTTCACAAAAAGTTTTGTTAGCTTACTGGGATTTTTTTCCACCTTTTTTTGTTGTTGGTAACATAGAATGTTAGGAGTGCAGAAAACATATGTGTACCTTAAAGAACAATTATAAAGTAAACCCCTTCCAATGACACCCATTTACTAAAATCTTTAAAAGTCTTCTTAATGTTTTAATATAGTTTGGAAATTTCTAATTACTGTGACTATTCTGTATACGTCTTTACTCCTCTACTTTCTACTTTTTTTTTCTTTTTGTATTTGCTAATCTCTTTATTGAAAAAAAAAATTTTTGTATGTAAATACTAGTTGGGGAAAACTTGTCATACCTTTTTTCCTTTAGTTTCTCCTACATAGTAGACACTGCCCTGGCCCCTGGGGTTACAGAGATGACTGATTTTGGGGAACTAATTCAAAGGAACTAAAGGAATTGATTCAAAGGTTATGGTTGACTTGAATGCCTTCATGCAATATGATAGGTCATTTAATTCAAAGTATTAAAAATAACTTATGATCACAGGAGCTGTAAATTTTTATGAGAAATACAAATTATAGGTAAGCATAAAGAATAGGAACATTCCAAAAAAAGAATATGGCTATTCCAACTCTATCGTCTACTTCCGGTAGCTTAGTAATTATCTGTATATATATTCATATTTGTAGAACACATAATGTGTCCATAATATACATTATTCTTTTCATTTAACAGTATATTGTGACTTTTTCCAAATCAGTAAATATTTATCTACACAATTAGTTTTGATGGCTAAATGGTATTCCATTATATGGCGGTATTGTGATTTATTAACTGGTCACCTGTTGTTGAAAATTTGAGCTAAAATTGACAAATTATGGCTAAATCTTTGCAAGTATACACAATAATTTCCATAGAATACTTTTTAGAATACCTGGATCAATGAGTATGTACATTATGTAAGCATTTTAATCGAATACCTAACATACACTTACAAAGTGGAGAAGTGCAGAAATCTTAAGTGTAGTGTGATGAAACTGTCCAAAATGAATACCCACCGTGTACCCAGCACTCAGCTTAAGAAACATTATTACCAGCAAACCAGGAGCCCACCATGTAACCCCTTTCAGTCACCACCCCTATGCAAGGCTAATTACTGTACTAACTTATAAGTCTATAAGTTTTGCTGTTTTTGAAAAGTCTGTATATAAATGGAATTATATACTATTTTATGTCTGACTTCTCTCTAATACAAATGTTTTTTCTTTTGATATGCATTGCTAATTTCTCTCTAGAAAGGCTATTTCAGTTTATTTTCCCACTATGAATGCCACATTTCTCACTAAACTGTGGATATTATCATTTAAAAAATGTTTTTCCCGATATAATCAAGGAAAATATATCTGGTGGTTTTAATTACTTATTTTCTCTAAGTCAAACATCTTTTTTTACATGTTTATGAATCATTTGACTTTTATAAATTTCTTTTGTCTTAATTTCTTCTGACACATGGTTCTCTTACTAACATGTAGAAGTTTAATGTACAAAGAACAGGTGACCCTTTGTTTTATATATATTACAAGTGTTCTCAGATTTGTTACCTTTTACCTTTGATACTAAAATTTTAGATTTCACTTATATTAAGTCTGCCTGTGTGTGGCATTTAAAAAACTCTCTTCAGTTCCAATTTTTGTAAACACTTACATATGTTGTGAATTTACTCTTCCTCCCTCTGACCCTCACACCCTGGTCTTTATGATTATGTGTGTGTGTGTATCGGTAACCCACTGGACGATGCTACAACTGCTCCTTAAACAGTCACCAGTGTGGTAAAGGAAATCAGAAGGAAAAGGAAGTCTTTTATAAGACCCAACTATTTATCGTTCCTGTTGTTCGTATTGTTTTTGATGTTTCCGGTTTCCTTCTGTTGTTATGGCCCATCAGCCTGAAGAACGTCCTTTCAAATATCTTCTAAAAAGTCTGTTGGCAATGACATATTTTCATTTTCTTCACTTGAAAATTTCTTTATTTTGCCTTTATTCTTGAAAGATACTTCTGCTGGATATAGAAAATTAAAAGGTATTTTTCCTGCTCCAGTAGCTTTTTCTTTTCCATCATGACCTCCAGTTATATGTATGTTAGATTTGCAGGTCCCTGGGACTCTATACATTTTATTTAAATTTTTATCCTTGGTTTTTTAAATTAGACAATTTTTATTGATCTACCTTCAAATTCACTGATTGTTTTTTCTTGACATCTATTCTGCAGTGCAGCCCAGGGAGTTCTTTTGTTTCAGTTATTGTATTTTTCATTTCTAAATATTTTATGTGGTTCTTTGTTTATAGTTTCTATTTTTCTCCCTAGAATTCCTATCTTCTGATTCATTTCAGTGTGTTTTCTATTACTGTGTACCCTCATAGTAATGATTTCGGCTTTGAAGTCTTTGGTAGTACAGCATCTGCGTCATCTCAGAGTTGGCATCTCTTAATTGTGTTTTATCTTTGGGAGTTGGTTACATTTCTCTGATTCTTTGTATGTTGAGTACTTTTGGATTGTATCCTAGCTGTCGTTCATGCTGTGTTGTGTTGTGTGGATTCTCAGTAATGTTGTCATTGTCTAGAGAATGTTCGTGTTTGGTGTCAGCGGGCCGTCAGCCCAGTTAAAGTCAAAATGTAAGTTCTGTCAACAGTGTCTGGGCAGGCAGCGGTTCAGATCTGAGTTTCATTCTCCAAGCATTTGTTACATTGTTTTGGGCCTCTACTGTGCCTATACACTTAAGAAATCAGTCTGAGACTTGTATAGGTTTTTCAGATCTTATTTTAGTTCTCTAAGCTATTCCTTGTTGGTTTGGATTTTTTCCACACAAGTTTTTTCAGGGATTAATCCTGGGATTTGTGTCAGTGATTCCGGTTTTAGTTCAGTTCTCTCCGCCTTCGGTATATTGGGCCATGCAGCTCAGGGGTTCGGCTGAGACTTGTGCAGCTTTATATACAGAATCAGCTCCTTCTTCCCCATATCTGTTCTACATACTCTGATTTTTATTTATTGTGCAATATTGTTATTTCAAACTATAGTTTCCTTCAACCAGTGTAATACAAAACTTTTATAATTTTTTATATCTATAATTGCTTTAAAGACATACATTGCTGCAATTTTTTAATAAACATTTTTTTATTGTATTCAAGTACAGTTTTCTGCCTTTTCCCCCCACCCCTCTCCACCACCCCAGCGCTTCCCACCTCCCTCCCCTGTTTCCACGCCTCCTCCTTGTTATTGTCCATGTGTCCTTTATAATTGTTCCTGCAAACCCTTCACCCTTTTTCCCCTATAATCCCCTCTCCTCTCCCCTCTGGTCACTGTCAGTCTGTTCTCAATTTCAGTGTCTCTGGTTATATTTTGCTTGCTTGTTTGTTCTGTTGATTAGGTTCCACTTAAAGGTGAGATCATATGGTATTTGTTTTTCACCACCTGGCTTATTACACTTAGCATAATGTTCTCCAGTTCCATCCATGCTGTTGCAAAGGGTAGGAGCTCCTTCTTTCTTTCTGCTGCATAGAATTCCATTGTGTAAATGTACCATAGTTTTTTGATCCATTCATTTACTGATGGGCACCTAGGTTGCTTCCAGTACTTGGCTATTGTCAATTGTGCTGCTGTGAACATTGGGGTGCATAGATTCTTTTGGATGGGTGTTTCAGGGTTCTTAGGATATAATCCTAGCAGTGGAATTGCCGGGTCAAAAGGCAGTTCCATTTTTACTTTTTTGAGGAAATTCCATACTGTTTTCTATAGACTGGCTGCACTAATCTGCATTCCTAACAACAGTGCACTAGGGTTCACTTTTCTCCACATCCTCTCCAACACTTGTTGTTTGTTGATTTGTTGATTTGTTTACTATGGCCATTCTCACTGGTATGAAGTGGCGTCTCATTGTGGTTTTAATTTGCATCTCTCTGATGGCTAGTGTTATTGAGCATCTTTTCATATGTCTCTGGTCCCTCTGTATGTCCTCCTTGGAGAAGTGTCTGTTCAAGTCATTTGCCCAAATTTTATTTGGGTTGCTTGTCTTTTAGAGTGGAGTCGTGTGAGTTCTTTATGTATTTTGGAGATCAAACCCTTGTCTGAGGTGGCAAATATCATTGGCAAATATGTTTTCCCATACAGTTGGTTCTCTTTTCATTTTAATACTGTTTTATTCAGCTGTGCAGAAGCTTTTTATATTGATGAGATCCCATTGGTTTATTCTTTCCTTTATGTCCCTTTCTCTAGGGGATATATCAGTGAAAATATTGCTGCATGGTATATCTGAGATTTTCCTGACTATGTTCTCCTCTAGGACTTTAATGGTGTCATGACTTATATTTAAATCTTTTATCCACCTTGAGTTTATTTTTATGTATGGTGTAAGTTGGTACTCGAGTTTCATTTTTTTGCATGTAGCTGTCCAGCTCTCCCAACACCATTTGTTGAAGAGGCTATTTTTACTCCATTTTATGCTGCTGCCCCCTTTGTTGAATATTAATTGACCGTAGAGACTTGGGCTTATTTCTGGGCTCTCTGTTCTGTTCCATTGGTCTATGTGTCTGTTCTCATGCCAGTACCAGGCTACACACTCTTATTTTTTTTCAGAGGTGAAAATTATTAGTTCCATCTAAGGTTAGTTATCCAGTTGTCTCATAAAGTGCCTGACTATGTAGTGAGGCAAGCTATACAAGGTATTTAAGAAACTGAAAACTAAAAAAAGTTAATCTAACTAAAATTTGTCAAGAACCTGCTGTCTAACAGGCTTGCGCTGGGTAAAGGACATAAAAATATAAATTACTTGGCCCTGAATCAAGGCCAGCAGTTTGCTGAAGCTGCTGGCTTCAAGCAGGAGCCTAAAGCAATGTCTTTCTATGGTCTGTTGGCCATTTCAGAACTTAGGAAATGTAATGGTCAGTTCATTAGAAAGAAACATCTGGGTAAAGAAAAAAATATATATATATATATAAATTACTCATAGGCTTTACTTAAAAATAAATTATAGTCTGATAGGGCTAACTAGAATATTAGTATAATAAGTACTATATTAAAATTCTGTATCATAGCACATTCACTCGGCAGACATGAATTTTGTACTGTGGGCCAGGCACTGCTCTGGGCACTAAGGATATAGTGGTGAACCAGATAGATATACAGGAATAAATTTAAGAAGACAATTAAATTACTCAGTGGAGAGGTATCAGAAAATCAACTGAAAAAAAATGTTATATTTTAGAAATTATCTGATTAGCTGCATGGTTTTCTATAATTGTAGCTGAGTACTACATTGCTTTATGCTTCTGTTTGACAGAATTATAACTAGTATTTTTATTTTCTCTTGGTATCTAAAGTATAATGAACCTGAAGGTTAAATACTGAATTTGGTTTGGATTCAATTAAAAGATCAATAAAACTTCACGTTCTCAACAAAAGCAGCAGTGTCCTGTTTTTAACACTATCTTCTAAGTTTTATTTAATGGCAGTTTTAAAAATAGATTAAATCAAGCCAGTCCCACTAGTGAAAGGAAAAGGAATGGTATCATTTAAAGTTTATACAAACAAATGAGAACTATATATTCATCTGAATGTTAATTTCTTTTAGAGGCCTTTTTGTACTATCATAGTAACCCCTAGAGTTCCTTTGAAGTTTCTCTTTTGAATATTTGCTTAAACATAAATTTTATTTGAGTACTATTACTCATTTTTAGTTTATTTTCAGAAAAAAGTAACATTTAAATATTCCATTGATCTTATCGCAAAAATATTTATAGTAGTTTGCTTTCAAATCGGATGCACAATATCAGAAGAAATTCAGTGAGCTGTCTTTGTATAAAAGAGTATGTTTTAGTTACTTATTGCTATGTAATAAACCACCCCAAAACGTAATGCCTTGAAGTCAGAGTCATTTAGATTTATTTGTTTATGATTCTGCAGTCTGCACTGGACTTATCTACCAGTTTTTCTGCTGGTGTTTCCTGGGGTCTCTCACGCTGCTGCAGTCCTTTGGAAACTTGCCTAGAGCCAGAGTGTCCGAGGTGGCTTACCTGCCACTGGCAGCATCTCTGCGGGAGAGCCTGGGTCGGCTAGGGGCCTACTGAATCTCTCCCTCTTCTTACAGTCTCCCACCATTCAGTAGTCTACCACGATCATTTCTCTAATAAAACATATTGATTATTTGATTAGCTTTGTTACCTTTATTATGTTGTTTTTGTGGGCCAGGAAAGCCAAATTATATTACCTTATTTTCACTTCAAACACCCTTTCCAGAAAAATGGTGGCTTGCCATAGTTCAAGGGGTGTCTGGTCTTTGAAGTGGTTTCTTACTTCCCATGTTTTAAAAGACTGAATAATAAATTATGTCATGTAATTAGTTTAATCATTTATTTTCCCTTTTTTTTTTTTTACAGGCAGTTGCTGGCTACTTTGATATATATTTTGAGAAGAATTGCCGCAACAGGGTAAGTATTATGAGTTGTCTCATAAGACTTAATTATGTGAAATACATTGTATTTTATTTTCGTGCCCCAAGGTGTTTGATCGTAAACATTTTGCTGTTGTAAGCAGTTGGAGCTTGTGTGGGATATAGTAGATTAATGTACCGTGATATTAAATATCTTGTACTTCATCAGATATTTTTGAACTCTACCAATGCAGGTCATGTTCTCTACGGGCCCCCAGAGTACCAAAACACACTGGAAACAAACAATATTTCTATTGGAAAAGCCATTTTCAGTTAAAGCAGGTGAGAAAGAAAAATAAAGGGAATGTATTATTTATTTTGAAGTATACAATATTCATTCACTCTCTACAACCACTTTTTATGTGTCCACTCTATTTGAAGCATTTATAACATGTTAAAATAAGATGGCATATCATTTCATTCAAAAATTAATTTATTACTTAAAAAAAATTTTATTGAAGTTTTTGGAGTGACATTGGTTCAAAAAGTGACACAGGTTTCAAGTGTACAACTCCAGAACACACCATCGGTACATTGCATCGTGTGTTCCCCACCCAGAGTCAAGTCTCCCGTCACCACTTTTTTCTCCAAAGTGCTTAAAGTGTTAAAGTCCCAAGTGCTAAAACCAAACTGTCAACCTAGATTCTATAAACTGTTCCAGAAGCAAAATGCTGAAATAATTCATCTCCAGCAGACCAACAGTAGACGGTATATTAAAGTAAGTTCTTCAAATGAAGGGAAAAGATCACCAAGTGAAAACTTGGATCTAAACAAAAGATGGAACATACCAGAAGTGGTAGATGTATGAGTACATAAAAAAGCCTTTATTATCTCATTTTTTTTAATTCTTAAAAGCTAACTGACTATTTAAAGCAAAAGAATGTATTGTGGGTTCAGAACATATGGAGACGTAAAATATTTAGCAATGATAAAAAAAGAAAATGAGAAATTGGAAATATATTGTACAGTTCTTTTTTAAAAAGATTTTATTTATTTTTAGAGGGGAAAGGAAGGAGAGCAACATCATTGTGCGGTTGCCTTTTGTGCGCCCCCTACTGGGGACGTGGCCCACAGCCCAGGCAGGTGCCCTTACTGGGAATCAAACCAGCGACTTTTTGGTTTGCAGGCTAGCATTTAATCCACTGAGCCACACCAGCCAGGGCATATTGTATAGTTCTTACACTGTACAAGAAGCAATTTAATGTTAACTGTGATAAATTAAGAATGTAAAATGTAAATCCCAGAGCAACAGTTAAAATATTTTGAATTCAACCCCAAAGTGTAGCTAATAAGCTAGTAGTGGAGATAAAATGAAGTCCTGAGAAAAATTCAATTCAAAAGAAGATAGGAACATAGGCAGATTGACAAATTGAAAGCAAGTGGTATGATGGTAGACTTAATATAAAATATGAATGGTCTGTACATCCAGACAGTGGAATATTATTTAGTACTATAAAGAAATGCACTATCAAGCCATGAAAAGACATGAAGGAATCTTCAATGCATATGACTAAGTGAAAGAAGCCAATTCGAAAAGGCTACATACTGTGTGTTTTCAACTATGTGACATTCTGGAAAAGGCAAAAATATGGGGGCAGTAAGTGGTTGCTGAGGGTAGGGGACATAGATACACAGAGCACAGGGGATGTTTTGGGCAGTGGAAATACTCTCCATCATATTATAATGACAGATATGTGTCATTATACCCTAAGGTAAATTACAGACTTTTGATTATTATGATGTGTTGTCAACGGAGGTTAAACCTTGGTTAAAAAAAAAAAGTACCGTTCTGATGAGAGATGCTGATAATGGAGGAGGCTGTGCATGTCAGGGGCAGGAGGATATGGGCTACCTCTGTACCTTCCTCTCAATTTGCTGTTAACCTAAACCTCTAAAAAGATAGGTTTTTAATAAATAGGAATGGTCTAAACATGCCAATTAAAATGCAGAAATAAGCTGAATAAAAACAAGAACTAAGTAAGTGCTGTCTTACAGAAAACACATTTAAATATGAAGGCACAGTGAGTTTAGTTCCAGGTGAGATGACACAAGCACATTCCATATCTCACTCACCCAAAGCAGCTGTAAAACCAGAACGTGTGGAGCAGATTTGCGATCTCTGAAAAGGAAATGGTAGCAGATAATTTGGAAAGGAAGACCAGGATTTGAAGTATCACTGAACTGGTGGTAAATTGATTTATCTTCCTCCAGTATTCCCCAGCCTGGACTCCAAACAGCCTGAAACCTGGAAAAGGGCATCATCGGACAGAGCTGCCGAAGGAGCCCTCCAATTCTAGCTTGAGATCTGCTAATGCTCACAGAGTGGGGGAAATGCCCATTTTTGTTTTCTGTTTTTTCTCTGTTCTCTCATACTCCTATCCCCTGATAATTTTTCCATGGTAGCAGCAGTGGGGTCCCACAGACACCTTCACTCTGAGGGACAGTAGGTAAATGAGCGGGTGTGACAGTGTTCCAATTAAATTTTATTTACAAAAACAGGCGGCCAGCCTCAAGATGTTTCCATAAGATGAATCTCCAGGCACAAATTGTTTTATTGCAAATTCTCCCATCCACTTAAAGAAGAAAAACACCGGTTCTGCACAGGTTCTTCTAGAAAATAGAGCTAATTTTATGAGGGCAGTATTATCTTGATATCAAAAACTAGACATAGTATAGGAAAACTAAACTGCAGACCAAGTATCCCTTATGAATAAATCCCTAACAAAATACTAGCAAATTGAATCCAGCAATATTATAAAAAGAACAACACCATGACCGTATTGGAGGTGGGGGGGTTAATCCAGGAAAGCAGGGCTTATTCAGCATTTTTTTAAGTCATTTAAGGTGATCCATTCAGTTAACAGTCTAAAGGAAAGCCACATGACCACATCAGTGGATACAGAAAAATCATTTGATAAAATTAAATGTCCATTCATGATAAATACTCAAGCCAACTACAAATAAAAGAGAATGTTCACAACCTGATAAAGGCATCTGCACCAAGTCTACAGCAAACCGCATACTGAACGGGGAAAGTCCGAATGCTTTCCCCCATATTTGGGACAAGGTCCATTCTCACCACTCCTGTTCTCTTAATGTTGGAAGTGTCAGGCAGTACAATAAGGAACAAAAAGAATTAAAAGTCATTGGAAAGGAGGAAATAAAACTGTCATTATTTACAGATAACACGATTGTATGTATAGAAACCCTAAGGAATCTACCATAAAAGCTGCGGAATTTAGTGAGTGAATTTATTGAGCAGGGTAGAAATAGGCTGAGTAAAATTTACATGCAAATATAAAAGACCTAGAGTAACCAAACAATTTTGAGAAAGAACCATATTGAAATCCTTTAACTATGTGATTTCTAAACTTACTAAAAAGTTACATTAACCCAGACAGTATAGTATTGGTGTCTACTATAGATAGACATATAGATTAATATAACAAATGGAGAATAATCCGGAAATAGACCGCTAGTGTTTAGAAAGTAATATGACAAGATTTTTTAATAATTAAGATACTATAAACATTTATACAGTTATTCTGCCTAGATTTTGTGTGTGTCTATATTGTCAGTAATAGTAAAGCTTTTGGGGGAGGGGATTATGATAAAACTAGCCCTTGGGGGTAGACCTGACATTTAGAAAGTAGGAAAAGACAATGTGAATAGGAAATTTCTCAAAGAATTCTACATTTGGCCCAAAGCAAAATGGAACTGTAAAAAAATGAGCCTAGTTTGTTTTTGTTTCGTTTGTTATTTTATTCACAAGGTAGATCAAAAAATAGTTCCAAAAGAGGTGCTCTAAACATTTGGGCACTTCCAGCATTGCGGGAGTAAGAATGGATACTCTCAAAGGGGTTAGAGAACACTTACTTTAAGGTTAGATTTGGGGCGTGTGTTTTTACCTTTAAAAATAATGTAAAGTTTTATTGTACCCACTTATATGGCAGTGTTTACTTTAAAAACCCCGAACATTTTCATGTTATTTGGCTTTGGGAATATGATTAAAATCAAGCTATTTCTCTTTCTCTATGTATACCTAATATATACCCTAGTAAGCTTTTTTTAAATGGAGAATCCATTTACTTTTTTTCTTTTAACTCTACACTGTTATAGTGAAAATAATGAATTTTTATTTTTTCCTCTTTTGGGGAAATGAAATTTCATTGCTGTGGAAGAAACAGTTTTTAAAAACCACTGAATTTAAACCACAGGAAATTGGTTTTATTCGTGACTGAACTGTAACACTGCTTTGTGGTATACTAATAGACATCTGCCGATGATTAAAGCAGGGTAGTACAACTCAGCTCCGCAGAGAATGTCCTTTGTAGCTCTCACCACAGTGTACACCCTTAACATCATCAGTCATTTTATATCTATTTGACACTGATTAATTACTCCGATCCATTCTGATGTTGCAAGCCACTGCCTTGGCACTTCAGTCAGGCTTAACAATTGAACGGAGTTCAGCAGTATGAAATATGTATTTATTACTGTGACCCTTTGTGCTGTTTAATTAACTTAAATAGATGCTGTTTGCACCCTCATTTTGAAATTTCAGTTTATTATAAAAGTAGCTATTTTACTTTTATTTTGTTTTAAGACATGAAAAGTGTACTGAGCTTATAAGACAATGTTATATCTTTTAAATTATTCAGATGTTTGTTTAATATTGATGCTTAAAACTTTTTTTTGTAATCATATAACAAAAGTATCCATTACTAATTCATCTTCATGTGTAAATTGAGGAATGCATAGAGCTCTTATAGGCATATCCTTTCAGCCTGAAAAGAAGAATTTGATAACCTGTGTTATAAGGACCGTGGAACATTCCTGTTTTGATCCTTATGCTATGGATTGAATAGAACATTTACAAACAAGGCCACTTACATTTTTTTAACACTTCTGAGGGCAACTGAAATCAAAAAGGAGCAACCATTAGGGCACACACACCAAGAGGAAGTATTTGTAAAAATGCGTCACATACATCAGGAACAAAGCACAAAGGATTTTTTTTAAGATGGTGGTTAAACATACCAAATAATACCCATCACCACTGATAATCACTGAAATGCAAGTTAAAGCAATCAGATTCTGATAGTTTATCTCAATAACAAAGGTGTTTTTATTGTTTTATTTTCATGTGTTCATTCGTTCATTTATTTATTCCGGAATAAAAGAAAGCCCTTTATTGGAGCAGGAGACAGACACACAGGTAGTATTTTTTGATGGGGTCTCCCTGATGAGGGAGGCCCCGGGTGGGGACCGCAGTGCAGGAGGGCAGTGGCAAGGCTGGTGCCAGGTGCTGGGGCCCCCGGACTTGAGGGAGATGGTTTTGTTTGTGTTTGTGTTTTTTAAAGTATATTTTATTGATTATGCTATTACAGATGTCCCAGTTTTCCCCCTTTGTCCCCCTCTACCCGGTGCCCCTCTTCCCTCCAGCAGTCTCCCACCTTACTTCATGTCCATGGGTCATGCATGTAAGTTCTTTGCCTTTTCCATTGCTTATACTGTTCTTAACAGCCCCCTGTTTATTCTGTACCTACCCAATGATGCTTCTAAATCTCTGTACCTTTTCCCCCATTCTCCCCCTTCCCCCTCCCAGCTGATAACCCTCCAAATGATCTCCATATCGATGATTCTGTTCTTGTTCTAGTCGTTGCTTAGTTTGATTTTGTTTTTTAGATGTGTTCAGAGTGGTATGGCCCTATACTATTTTTGTTTTTTAGATTCAGTCATTGATAGGTGTGAGTTTGTTACCATTTTAATGTTGATAGTTTTGATCTTCTTTTTCCTAAATAAGTCTCTTTAACATTTTATTTAATAGGGGCTTGGTGATGATGAACTCCTTTAGCTTTACCTTGTCTGGGAAGCACTTTATCTGTCCTTCAGTTCTAATTGATAGCTTTGCTGGGTAGAGTAATCTTTGTTGTAGGTCCTTGCTTTTCGTCACTTTGTATAGTTCTTGCCAGTGCCTCCTTGCCCATAAAGTTTCTTTTGAGAAATCAGCTGATAGTCTTATAGGAATCTCCTTTGTAGGTACCTCTCTGCCTTTCTCTTTCTGCTTTTAAGATTCTCTCTTTATATTTAATCTTTGGCCCATTTTTTAATTGGATAGTTTGTCTTCCTGGTGTTGAGTCGTATGAGTTCTTTATATATTTTAGAGATTAAACCCTTGTCTGATGTATCATTGGCAAATATGTTCTCCCATACAGTCTGTTCCCTTTTCACTTTAATGATGGTTTCTTAGCCGTGCAGAAGCTTTTTAATTTGATGTAGTGTTTCCCTTAAGGTCAGGAGCAAGACAAGGGTGTCTGCTTTCACCACTCTGAGTCAACATAGTATTGGAGGTCCTACCCACAGCAATAAAAGGCATCCAGATTGCAAAGGAGGAAGTAAAACTGTCATTACTTGCAGATGACATGGTAGTATACGTAGGAAACCCTGTAGTCTCCATCAGAAAACTACCGGACCTAATAAGTGAATTCGGCGAAGTAGTGGATACAAAGTCCATATTCAGAAATCAATGACATTTTTGTACACCAACTGTGAAATATCAGAAAGAGAAACTAAGAAAAAAATCCCACTTACTATAGGAGTGAAAAATAAAACTAAAGTACCTAGGAATAAATTTAACCAAAGATGTAAAAGGCCTGTACTTGGAGAACTGCAGAACGCTGAAGAAGGACGCTGAGGAAGACACAACTAAATGGAAGCGTCCGTCCTGTTCGTAGATTGGAAGGGTAGTGTTATGTAGAATTCCCAGCGTTTTATATGGAGCCCCACTATGTTCCTCCAGACAACGGAGCTCTACCTGGTGCTACCTGGTGTGACCTTGCTCCTGCTAGAGCAAGTAATGGTGATCAGCCACAACTTAGCCATCTCTTTTGTTATTTTTAAATTGCTCTTGGTAAATAAATGGGAAAAAAATCTTAAATGAGAAGTATTTGTATTCAAAAAAGCATATGTGTATCATATGTGATATATATTGTATCATGTATATGATAAAATTCCATTTTGGAGTAAAATAAAATTTGGAGCATCCAGTATAAGTTTTTAGAGAGTCCATTTTTACCTTTAAACAAATATATAATTTTTTGTGTTTACTGTTTGGCCCGTGTGAGTTCTGTTCTCCAGTTTACAGCTTTGGTAGTTTCAGTGCTAACAGCCTTGTCACGTGGCTCTGTACAATTCAAATTTAGGTTTTCGCAACTCTAATTTTCAGTTCCTTCCATGAATGTCCTTCCCTGAGGGCTCTCTGTAACATGTTTTTTCTCCCTTAAATGCCGATCCATGTGCATGCCTGAAGTTAGCAATGACTTTAGTCCTAAGTTAGCAATGACTTTAGTCCTCAGGTAATTCTTTCATTATTCTCGTGAAACATTGCCTTTTACTGCCTTTCATCCATCCCCAGTTTTCACTTTCAGCACGCTTTAGACATAAACCTGTTGTAATTGCTGATGTAGCTATTTCTTCTTACCCTTGACCTCACATGAACTCCTGGACGGCAGGAATTATATCTTATATTTTTCTGTGTGTTCAGACTCACCATAGGGCCTCGTATTCAGGAGTCCAGTAAAACTACTCCCCAACCCAGCACGGCCACTGTAATGCTGTTCTTTCACAAGGATTTGATAGTTAAAACGTTTTTGAAAACTAGCGAAACAGCCCTAGCTGCTGTGTTTCGGTGGATTGAGCGCAGCCTGGGAACCAAAGGGTCACCAGTTGGATTCCCAGTCAGGGCACATGCCCGGGGTGCACAAGAGGCACCCACACATCGATGTTTCTCTCCCTCTGTTTCTCCCTCCCTTCCCCTCTGTCTAAAAATAAATAAATGAAATAAAAAAAAAAACAAACTAGTGAAACATAACTAAAAAAGAGAACTACAGGGTACACTATTGCTTTTCTTTTAGACTGTTTTCCTTCAATTCTTACATATATATATTTTTTGCCTTTCTTCTACAGGTGACTCCTTGAAAGGAAAGATCACAGTCCACAAGAATAAGAAAGATCCACGTTCTCTGATCGTGGCCCTCACATTGAATAATTCGACTCAAACTTACGGTCTCCAGTGACAAAGCCACTTGCAGTTTTCACTGTGGGGGCGGGATGGGTAGTGGTGGTGGTGGAGGGGTTTTATGTGAGGACGTGGATGTCGGAGCCTTTCCTTGTGAGTCTCCTCAGTAGACTGCTGGTAGGAGTCCAGTGTAATTCAGCTAAAGAAGGGGACTCACTAGGGATCCTAGTGGTCCGCCTATGTGATCGCATTATGGAGGTCTGGTCAGTGAGATTTAACCAACTGCAACCCTTACATTAAGTTCAGCTATACTGAAAATCATTTAAATTGTCCTAAATTTGGAACAGAGATAGTCTTTTCTTGTTTTTAAAAAGTTTCCTGCTGTAAATTTTAAACACAAGTTATTAGTTAGTTATTTATAAGGATAATATTTTGTTAAACTAGTAACTATACACAAGGTGTTACACATTTTATTGCAGATTTCCTCTCTAAGGAAGAACAGCTTTTAATGGTCTTATTTGTTGGATTATTAGGATGTAATAAAGACCAAGTGTAAGGGACTAAAATATGGAAAAGCACATCACACAAATCATATTTGAAGACAGCTTAGTTGATTACTCTGTAATTCTGTAGTTCTCATTTTGTAGCCTATTCCCTCTTTGCAAGTACTCTTTAGCAATTTATTTTTCTAGTATTGCCCAGGAAATCTAATTTCAATATGTTTATTCTAGGTTTCATAAAAGTTTTTCAAGATAGGGGTAAATATGTGCTTATTTACTAACATAATACCTTCTTCAAACTAGACTTTTGTGCAGAGTTAAGTGTGTAACTGTTAGTATGTTACTCTTTACAATTGTGTCAGTTTGAAATGCAGAATAGAAAACATTTATAAAAGGTATACAATAAGCATTAGCATTATAAAAAAGACATTTCAAAATATTAAGGCCTTTTATAAAATCAAGCATTTAAAATAAGTCTTTTAAAAATGTTTTATTAAAGTGTAGTCAACATACAACATTATATTAGTTTCAGGTGTACAACATAGTGATTTAACACTTACTATATACCTTACAATATGACCCCCACAATAAGTCTAATAGCATCTGTCACCGTAAAATGTTACTGTGTAGTTGACTATATTCCCTGGGCTGTGTGCTGCATTTCTGTGGCTTATTCATTTCATAACTGGAAGTTTGCACCTCTTATTCTCCTTTACCATTTTTAATTATTTTTCCCTTCCTCTCCCCTCTGGCAACCATCTGTTCTCTGTATCTATGAGTCTGTTGTTGTTTTGGTTTGTTTTTTAAGTTCCATATATAAATCATATGTTTATCTTTCCCTGTCTGACTTACATGTTTCATTTACCATAATACTTTCTAGGTCCATCCATGTTGTCACAAATGGTAAGATTTCATGTTTTGGGTTTTTTGTTTTTTTTTTTAAATTTCTGAGTAATATTCCGTTGTGTATATATTCCACATCTTCTTTGTCAGTCATTTACTTTTGGCCACCTAGGCTGCTTCCATATCTTGGCTATTGTAAATAATACTGCAGTGAACATAGGGGCTATTGACTCTTTTCAAATTAGTGTTTTTCTTTTCTTTGGATAGATACCCAGAAGTGGAAGTAGATACCCATTTCTGGGTCGCATGGTAGTTCTGTTTTTAATTTTTTGAGGACTCTCCATACTTTTCCATAGTGGCTGCATCAGTTTATAATTCCAAAAATAGGGCAAGAGGGTTGGCTTTTCTCCACATCCTCACTAACACTTGTTATTTGTTGACTTTTTGTGTAATAGCCATTCTTGTAGGTGTGAGGTCATATTGATTTGCATTCCCTGATGATTAGTGATGTTGGGCATCTCTTCACACGTCTGTTGGCCATTTGCATGTCTTTGGAGAAATGTTCATTCAGGTCCTCTGCCCATTTTTAAATTGGATTGTTTGGGTCTTTTTGATGTTAATAAATAAGTCTTAACAAAAGAATTGTTTTTGAGAAAGCAGGGATATTTAAAGAAAGGTGGGTCACATGCTTGTTTTAAATTTAACCACTTTTTTTGTTTTTTTGTTTTTTTTCAAAACAAAGTATACACAAGACAACATAGCATAGTGATAAGAAGCGTGAGCTCTGGAGTCAGTGCCTAGGTCGAAGCCTTGGCTCAAGCTCTTCCTCGCTGTGTGATCGTAGTCACATTCCTTAACCTCTCTCTTCCTCCATGAATGTGCCAATTCATGAGTTAATGCGTTTCAACTGCTTACTTAGGTCAGTAGCTGACACATAGGAAACAGTCCATGCTAGGTATATTGTATCGTCATCAGCCAAGGACCTCTTCCAAAGAATACATGGCATTTACATTAGCGCAGTGAGAGAATCAGCAACCTCAGTAAGTACTGCCCTAGTACATGGATGAGTGGGAGGACTTCAACAAATTAATATTTCATATAGCAAATATCAAAAAGAAACTGTCTTTTGGTCTTTATATGAGAACTAGACTTCTACCAATGAGAAAATCAACCCCTTCAAATGGTGGTGTTTCAGACCATAGTCTAAGACAATTGTTCGTGAGCACGACTTCTCTCTTCACTGGGTTAAACCAGCCAGCTTGTTGCCGCTGTGGGTTTGAATTCAGACCATAACCGGAAATGTGTAGTGCAGATAGTACAGCTCAAAGTACTTGACGTTCTCTCTGGAATGGCTTCATGTACAGATCTGAGTGGAGTGGGGTGGTAAAAGTAAGGAAGTCCATAAAAAGATGCAATGGATTTTTAAAGTAACCAAAAACCATGTAATTTTTTGGTATTTTTTTCTTTCTTGTAAGTGCATAACATTTTTTGCTACTTAAGAAAGTATTTATCAAAAGTTATTACTTTTCAAAACTCTGGTTTGATTTTCATGGGATTTTTATCCAGTGGCTCTTGATTATTTTTCCCCCCCTAGTCATAGCTAGCCCAACCATACTCTGTTTTTCAGTTAGCCATCCCAGGCTAGAACATTCTAATTTGTATGCCTAAATATTTTATAAGAATACGAGCGTCCAAGTGTGTGCTCTTGATTTGGAAGCTGTCATTAAACTGCTGTGAAAAATAAGTACTTCATCACCCTTGATGATGAAAAATATAATGTCCTTCCATACTGTGGCAGGTGGGCATTTATAGATAGCAAGTTATTCTATTCCAGAATTTCATTTCCATTAAGAAATTACATTTTTCTTCTATTTTCTTTTGTGAAAAGTAACATTATTATGTTGTAATGTGTGGAGTTCATCCAAACATAAGTCAACTCTTGAGTAAAGAAGTATTTTCTGAACAGAGCATTTTGGAAGGAGTGGATCCAAGAAAAGAGAACTCTTGGAGGGGTGTAGCATTGCCCAAAGTGGCCTGTTAAGTGTCCCCTAACTTCTAGGGACACAAATAAGTCAGGGAGCTGTCATTTAACTCTTAAAGAATCAGTTTGAGGGATAAGGCAAGTAATTCTGGGCCTAGAGTTACTTTATTTTTATCACAGTCGAGATTAACCAGTACGGTCCCCCTGTGTCTTTCAGCATTCTACCTCCCTCTCTTCTTAAAATGGAATATCTAAAATGTGTTGTGTGGCCCCGGCTGGTGCGGTTTAGTTGGTTGGAATGTCATGCCATACCCCAAAGGGTTGGGGCGTCATTGCCGATCAGGGCACATACCAGGGTAGTGGGTTCAACCCCTCGTCCAGGCATGTGTGGGAGGCAACCGACTGATGTTTCCCTCTCACATTGATGTCTCCCTCTCTCCCTCCCTTCCTCTCTCTCTAAAATCAATAAACGTTTTTTTAAAAAGTGTTTTAATGAAATGTGTGAAGTTACCAATTTGAGGTCAGTTCTTGCTCGTCTCACCAGTCACGCTCTCAAGTGCAGGAATTACAGTAATGACACTGCTAAGAACATCCAACAGGAGAAATTAAAAAGGAGGATATGCCATGTAGTGTCAGCTGGCTGTGCCAAAAATGGCCATTCAAGCTGCTGGACGGTAGCATATGCCCAAAACATCGGGGCATTCAGATCTTTCTCTGTAGCAGAATGTCTCCCAAGTATGGAGTTGAAACGTATGATGAAAGTCAAAGTCAAGCATTGTCTATCGCAGGGTTGGCAACTCCAGCCTGGGGCTGTATTCGGTTTACTGCTCATTTTGGTAAATAAAATTTTATTGGAGCAGAGATAGCTAACACCATAGGTAGAATATGGCCTCGTGTGACTCACTAATGGCCTCAGCAGAGAAGATACACACAATAAAACACAGATTACAAGAACTATGCTTTAAAAAAATGGGGAGCTGAGCAACTGGAGGTACTCTGTTTGTGAAGACTTAGAGTATTGACCAAGACAGCCTAACTTTTCTTTATAAATACAGTATTTATATACTTGAGAAAGACCAGAGAAATGTGCAAACAGAACTTGTCAAAGGTAGAGATGACTGAACCCCACCCACAACATGCAAACTAACGTGTCTACTGGACTTCTGTGCCTTAAAAAAAGGATGTGTATGAACCTCATTAATCTCTGGGTTTTTAAGAGAGCTCTGGATCCAAAACTGCCAACGTTAGGAGAGACTGGGGGAAATTGCTTTGTATCAGCTCTTTTCCACATGCCTTGAGGCTCTGTTATTATACACGTCTTTTTAAGAATATTATACTAATAAAGTACTTTTGCTGCATGCCAAAATACAGTATTTATCTCCAAGAACAGCACTTGTGTGATTGATTTGTGAGCTGAGCTAGCCTCTTTTCTCATGGAACAGCATT
Source organism: Desmodus rotundus (assembly GCF_022682495.2). Lineage (NCBI taxonomy): Eukaryota > Metazoa > Chordata > Mammalia > Chiroptera > Phyllostomidae > Desmodus > Desmodus rotundus. Next base: position 31,161,362 of record NC_071391.1, on the reverse strand, counting down.
TTCACTTGAAAGAATGACAATATATGGCAGACATTGTCCTACAAAAGAAAAGAGAGCTTATTCAAACAAAACAACTGATAGGATTTTTTGCTAATGATAAAATTCAAATCAGACTTTTGGAAAACATGTATCCATCACCGTGAGCTTGTCAGTTGTTAAAAAGACTGAGGTTAGTGATGGAAGGGAGAGGAAAAAAAATTTTTTTCTCTCCCCTTTTAAGTTCTCAAGGGAACGTGTGTAACAAAAGACAGATTAACAAGAGAGAAGCATACAAATTTATTTAATATAAGTTTTCCATGACACAGGAGCCTTCGTAAGGAAAGAAGTGAGGAACTGTTTTTATGCTCGGCTTGCTCAAGAGTGTCAGGTCATGGGAAGATAGCACAGGGCAAAGGTAAGTGGCAAGGCCTGTTCATTCAGATTCCTCTCCATTTTTGGAGATACTCCGTCCGTCCTGGTGTAGGGCAGGTGCCTCTTGCGTAAGGGTCTTATGACCTGCTTCATGGGAAGGTCAGCAGGTCCTTCCTGAAGGTAGAAGGAATCATAAAAACATCAAATATGTTTGTTGTAATGGCGGCTGTTGAACACCATGGGTTCACCTGTTTACTGAAAAGCAGTGGGTCACAGGAAGAGCTCACAAAATTTAGAAAATTCATCACATTTTATTTTAAAGAACTGCATGATTCAGTGAACTCATATTCCTCCTCCCCCCAAAAGTGCATAATGTTACAAATACCTATTCAAAGGGCAAGATAAACCCCTGGATTCCGAAGGAAAAAAAGTTTATTGATTAAGGCTTTACATTGAGACTGACCTTTAAGAAACTACTACTTGTCAAGTTTAGGCTTAGTATTGAAGATTATATGAGGCCATATTTTCTTCATATATCTCAACCAAAACAACGTAAAACAGACTGAATGCGGAAGCAGTTATGAGAATCCAGCTGTGTTCTTCCTACTAAAACGGGTAATAAAGAGATTTGTAAAAGTGCTAAATAACTACTATTACTATTTTTGTTTTGAAAAAATATTTTCATTAAATGTTATTTCTGTTAATACGTGAGTTTATTATTTAGTGAGTTAATAAATACTGTGTTTCTCAGTTTTAATTTCCCATATAGTAAATATTGGGACCAAATAAATTCTTCAAGGTCTTTAATATTTTTTAAGAATGTAAAGGCGTCCTCAAACCAAAAATAGTTGGAGAACCCCTGGCCTAGTTTATTATAAGACCCTCCTAATTGGTCTTTCTGTGTATGACCCACTCAACTCTACCCACGTCTGTTCTCAATACATCAGCCAAAATAGTCCTCGAGATATAAATGAAGTTGCTATTCCGTTACCCAAACACTCCCAGAAGCTTCTCCTCTCAGAATAAAAGCTAACACCCTTACATTTGCCTACAAATCCCTACAGTCTTGTACCTGTCGTTACTGAGCATTTCCCACTCCCGCTGACTCATTTCTAGCCACACTGGCCTTCCTCCCCTTCCCTCCAGGACAGGCACACCTCTCTCTGAGGCTGTCCATTCTGCTTAAAAAGCTCTCCCCCGCCTCCCCGCCTGAGATGGTCACCCAACTCAGTCCCTCATCTCCTTCAGGTCTGGGCTTAGAAGTCAGTTTCTCACTGAAATTTCTGTGGCAATTTAAAGTTGTAAAACCCACACTCATCCCACCCACACCCCCAATCCCCTTCCCTCCTCTATTTTTCTCATAGCACTTTCTGCTCCCTAGTATACTATATGTTTTACCAATTTATCTTTTTAATTTATTCCTCCACTAGAACGTGAGCTCCAGGAGGATAGGGACTTTAGTTCATTTTTATTAATTGCTGTATTGTGCGCTGGCACATAGGGCTGCAGTCAGTATGTGTCAAAGATACTGGCCAACAATCTGGGCTGCTGGTTTGCTATAATCAACCAATGAGATGGCAGTTTCTCCTCTTCAGTTTCTTATCTTATTATTTATGAATTAATTGTTTTGCCTTTTTAAATTAGGAAACCTGTAACGTATCACTAGTACATGTTTAAATGTTTCTTTTTTTTCAGCCACTGTGGTGGTTTAAAATTTCAGAGCCTAAGGCCATCAGATGGTTCTGACCCCACAGAAAACCCTGAGGTTAATGCATTGGTGGGTTACTCAGTCAGCGTGTACACATTTAAATAGTTTCTAATTGACCTGCGTTTGATCCTTTTCATAAAGTAGGTAATTTGGTATATTTCAGAATTGGCAAAGGGTAGTTGTTCTGTACTGGTAAGTGTGTGAAAATGGCTTGCACAGATAAACTTCCTTAAAAATATCAAATTATTTGTAAAACTTTTAAATATTTTCTTTGTTTATGAATTAATAAGAAAGCAAGGACAAAATTATGAGTGACTCCAAAAATCTTCAATATACAACATAAACCAGCAATGTCGATAATTAGGAATATTTTAGCTAATGAGAAATCTTGGTCAGATAACTTTAAAACCTTGTAGATAATAGTTTGATAGCAATAGTAACTGCAAGGGTTTTTTTTAAACTGATGTTTTTATCCTCAGCAGCGTCCCTGAGGTGTTTAAGAGAACAAAACCTTTGTGTGGTTTGAGTGCCTTTGGAGGGTTTTCTGAAAGCAAACGGCACATTCTTCCCCCGCGTTGGAACCGGCGCTGTGACCGCAGGCACAGGAATGGAGTCCCAGGTCTTTGTTCCATTAGTGCCTGTCTCCAGTGACCCTCCTGCTGGGGACCCTGATAGGATTTCTTCCCCATACACCTTCCTCTGCCCCTATCCTCGTGCCGTTCCTCGGTGTGTGTTTGCTTTAATGAGACAAGTCCTGTGATGGCAGCTGGGAGGAGCCTGTCTTTTCCTTAAATAGACACAAGGATAGCTGAGGGGATTCAAAATTACTTTCTCTGTTTCCTGCCATGTTATGTGACCGGCATTTGATGGCAGTCCTGAATATGCTGAGCCAGGAGGGTCACAGTAGCCACTGAAAATCTCAGGCATGGCTGGGCAGATCGCCTCTCACAGAAGTCCTTTTAGTCTCAATAATGTGGGAAGACTGAAGATGTTCGCTGGGAGGGGAAAGGGTTTGGCGTAGAAAGGCAGGGAACAAGTAGGAACTCTAAAATTTTTCACAGAAGTGAGAACATGAAACAATCAAGTTGACACAATAATTGATAAAAGTATAGGTAAGATGTTTACAGTAACCAGTCATGGAAATGGGAGTAGTAGATGCTGGGGAGTTTAGGGTGCTATAGGTAAGCAAAATTCTAGCAGAGAAAGGGAGCAATGTCTAAAATGAATGCGTCAAAAAGTAGGCATATAAACATTATTTAGGGATGTAAAAGTGATCCTGAGATTTAAAACTAATCGTTTAACAAATTAAAAGAGGTTGGTTCTGGGAGGAGTTAGGTTAAAGAGGACTGGGGCACGGAATTCTTGTTTTATTATTATGATCTCTTGTACTCTTTGATTCTATAGCTATCTATATACTATACGAGGTCTGTCTGGAAAAAGTCCAGCCATTGTTAATATAACAAGAACGGTTTGCTCTACATCGATGTAGCCTGGCAGCCAGGGAGAGTGGACAGGAATGCGCCTGGGTGAACAACGACGACTGCACTGTGCTAGTCAGTGGGGAGGGTAGACCCTTGAGTGAGCCTGTGTGTTGTGTGGCCATCACGTTCAAAACAACTGAGCGAGTAGATCAGCGAATCTCCATCAGATTTTGCATTAAGCTTGAACATTCCTCCTTGGAAACTAATCAGATGATTCAGAGGGCCACAGCTTTGGGTAACTGGTGATTGGCAGCTTCATCACGACAACATGCCTGCTCATGCATCATGTCTTGTGCAGAATTTTTTGGTGAAACATCAAATCATCCATGTGGGTCAGCCCTCCTACAGCCCAGATTTGGCACCCTGTGACTTCTGGCTTTTCTGAAAAGTGAAATCACCTTTGGAAGGGAAGAGATTTCTGACCTTTGATGAGAGTCAGGAAACTACAATGGAGCAGCTGATGGTGATTATATAATCAGTGGAAGAACAAAGCAAACAATATAACCAGAGACATTGAAGTTAAGAACAATCTAACAATAGCCAGAGGGGAGGGGGAAAGGGACAGTGGGGAGAAGGGTTTTCAGGAACTACTATAAAGGACACATGGACAAAACCAAGGGGGAGGGTGGAAGCAGGGGAGGGAGGTGGGTCTGGCTGGGGTGGGGTAGAGAGGTGGGGAGAAAATGCAGACAATTGTAATTGAACAACAATAAAATAATTTAAAAATTGAAAAAAAAGCATCATGAATAAAGTATAATTTTTAAGAAAAAAAAAACTGTGTGGGTTCCCAAGGTACCTACCTTGAAGGGGACTGAGGCGTCATTGCCCTATGTGCAATGTTTCTTGTATCTTCAATAAATGTGTCTATTTTTCATATTGCGTGGCTGGGTACTTTCCGGACAGACCTAATATATATAGATTAGGTAATAAAAAGAAAACACTTTAAATTCAATCAAAACTAATGCCGATCTGACCCCTGTTATAGTCAAGTTGGAGCTGGATAGAGAGGTGGAGCATGGTCTGTAATGTCTGGCTCAGCTGGCTCATGCCAGCTTTTGCCCTTGGCCTTGTACGGGTATGGATGATGAGCGAGAGGGTTAGTACATACAGCCTGCGTCTGTCCTGGTGTCTTGGCCGGGCTGTCAAGATTTGGATGGAAGACAGGTAAAAGCTTGTGACAGTAAAGAGCATTACAAAGTGTGATCTCATAACTGAGTTATTTCCACAGCCTTTTCTAAACATAGCTTAGAAAAATGGTCCTCCTTGGCCAAGTTACCTGTGGAGGGTATAAACACAAAATAGCTCTGGTAGGGGAGGGAGACCCTTTCTCTGCCTCATCCATGTCTAGAAAAAGTCACCCTTTGGAAAAAGAGGACTTGATTTTTTTCTTGCTGCTTATGCTGCACCTGGAAGAAAAATTCAACTTCACAGCTTGTTAGTCCAGAAATCTACTCATTATTTTTTCTACTGGCGGCTCTAATGACTTGTTTCCAAATGCAGGTCGGCAGGCACGCATCCTGGGGAGCCTTGAGGTGCAGGCCCCTGGGCACCATCCCAGGAGATTCCCCCTCGCTTTAGGTCCTGAGAAGCGCTCAGCAGTCTGTAGTGATTCTGATGTGCAGCCAGGTAGGGGAACCACTGCTTTAACCCGGTGTGGCTTATGTAACCCTCACAGCACTCTTAAGAAACAGAAGACCAAAGTTTGAAAACATGGAGTCACTTTCCCAACACTGCACTTACAGGGCCGTCCGTGTTTTAAGCGTGTGTGTCTGCAGTGGTGTGCTGCTCAGTGTTTAACCAGACGTCCGAACACAGAACTCCTCCCCTCAGAAGAGCCTGGATTTGGAGCCTTTGCCAGTGTTGGTGGTGTAAGCACTCCTACCGTGGCTGATTTCAGGCTACAACAGTGATGTCACTGAACAGAGAAATTAGGAAGAGACCCCCAAAAGCACGCAAATATTCCCACCATGTAGACACTGACAGAAAGACACAGACATAAATAACCTTCAGAGTGAAATAAAATAATTAAGAAATGATGTTTTGAGTTCATTACCTTGTAACACTTTATTAATTGTAGCTTATATAATTTGATTTTTAATAATGACTGAGTTTAACAACTGGCTTTTGCAACCCCCTGAAAATTTAGCAATTGGCTCAATGAGCTAATGCAAGCCAGCTCTAGTGGGCCCGCATCTCTGATTCAAAAGCCATCTATAATAGTGTTTAATAGCATGTGATCTGTGGAATATAAGTTTAAAATTTTTTTCTGAAACAAAATGTTAAAGGCTCAGATATGGTTGGGAAATGCTGCGTGGTTAACTTCCGTCTTTAAAATCTACCATTTAAATTGGCATATTAAAATCCCAGGAAGTGCTGAGGTAGAGAACTTACTAACCTCAATCCTTTTCCATGTAATAGCGTTCGGTATCCTGCAGGAAACCACTTTGGGAAATTCTGTGCATTTGGGGAAATCTTAGCAAAATGATTTAAACACTGACTGTGGAGCCGTACTCCCTGAGTTGGAATCCTGGCTCCACCATTTACTAGTCTTTGGCCAAATACACGTAACCTTCCTGTGTCAATTCTTCAGCCATGAAATAGGAATGATAATAATAATGCCTGTTTCATACAGTTGTTTCAAGGCTTAGGTGAGTTGACATAGGTAAAGTGCTTAGAGCAATGCCAGGCTCCTGAAAATTGTCGCCTGAGTATAAACCGTTGCTTTCCTTGTTATTATCCTCAGACGACTTGCTCTCCAGCCCAATCATTCCACTGTCCTTGGCTCTCAGTTTTCCTCTCAAGCGTTGTGGAAGAAGGTAAAGGGATGGGAAGGCAGGTCTCGTGACATTCTTTCCTGAGTTCAAAGCATGTCTAGCCGCACTGGAAGGATTTAGGATTTGCCATTCTGCCCAGTACCTGCCAACTGGGACTGTGATTTTAGATGTGTGTGTAGTTAAATGAGTACCCTTAACTAGAAACCATTTAGATACCCTTGGCATTGGTTATAGAGATATTTTCTCTTGCCATCCAAGAAAAAAATAATGGTTTTGCAGTAGGCCTTTTCCTTCTGAGTCAGCATCCTCAAGAGCAGAAATCGTCTCCCTTCACAGAAGGTGGGCTCCAGGTTCTGACCTGCCATAACTATGCCATATCCATGGTTTTTCCCCAGTCAAGTGAAGGGCATGAACCCCTTCCATGCTTTGCCTTTTTGCCAATTTAGCTGATTGCATTCTGCCTGAGTAAAAGGGATAGTGGTGAGTTAGCACACAGAATTCCACAAGACTGTTATGAGAGGCTAGCTGTGACTTCATCCTAGTTCTGTTACAACAGTGAAATTAGGTAAAGAGTGTGAAAAGGTCATTCAAAAATGTATGTGAAAGGCTTGCCCTGTCTGGTGTGGCTCAGTGGATTGAGTGTCGGCTGGCGAACTGGATTGCTAGTTTAATTCCCAGTCATGGCACATGCCTGGGTTGTGGGGCGGGTCCCCAGTGGGGAGCATGTGAGAGGCAAACAATTGACGTATCTCTTGCACATCAATGTTTCTTTCTCTCTTCCCCTCTCTCTAAAAATAAATAGATAAAACCTTTTATATATTTGTGTGTGTGTGTGTATGGCCAACAGACAAAATATTTCTAACCTCACTAATAATAAAAATAATAAAATTAAGATGCTTCTTCTATCAGAACAAAGATTTCGTTTTTGATTGACAAAACCCAGTAGTAGCAAAAGTATGAGGAAGCCAGCATTCTCGTGCGCTTACTGGGAGCGTACGGTCTTTCTGGAATGCTATTAGTCAACATATGTCAGCACTTGGAATTCATTGCCCTTCGCCACAGCAATTTGTCTTTAGAAATTTATCACAGGAAGATAAAAATTGGACAAGTAAATAAAAGTGTATGTTTAAAGGGGTTCAAAATGGCTCATAATAATAAAAAAAATTGGAAACTAACTATGTGGTAGATTGAATTGTTGGTCTCAATCCTTCACCCTGAGCTTCACTCACATATCTTCTTGTAAGCAAAGTCTATTCCCCCATTCCTTGGCTTTGTTCGTGGCCATGTGGTGCACTTTGGCCAATGGCCTGTGGGCAGAAGTAACATTAAGCCCAATCTTTCAGAGGCCTCAAGGTGTCTGTTTTCCCTCCTGTGTTTCTGTATGCTCCATAGCATGTCCCAGTTGGCTCCTTAGCCGCAAGAAGAGGATGAGAGACACACAGGAGAGCCACCCTTGCCGGCCTGCAGGCAGAACAGCTGTGATCTAAAGCGGTACTGCCCCGCCAAGGCCAGCGCAGGTCTGCCAAGCTCCGGCCAAACTGCGGACGTGTGATACATCTGTAACCATCTCCAGGTCTATAAGGAATTCAATGTATAATGTATATGATGTATACATAATACATAGGATGTGTATAATTTACATAGAATATATATTATATATAATACTTATGAAAACTGTTTTACGCCACTGAGCTTGGAGTTGATTTATTATGGAGCAGTAGTTAGCCAATACAGTCCATCAAGAAAACATGTTACATGTGATGCCATACTACGCAGCTGTTACAAATAATGATATGGCCTGTATTCACTGACTTGGAAAGATGTCTGTTTAATACTGTTACGTGAAAGAAATTAGATTTCAGAATATGACCTACAGATGGATATGAGGAAGTGTTTATTTCTAGGAGTGGGATCAGGAAATTTCTTTTCTTTGCTCTATAGTTTTATGTATCATTTGATTTCATTTTTCTAAGAGCCTCCATCATTTTATAATTGGAAATATGGAAATGATCGTGATGTGCACTGAGAGGAAAGAAAGACAAGTCTTTAGAAAACAAAGAGAAAGGCAGTTAGGAAAAGAGGAGCCCAGATGAAAAGAGTCCAGATTTGATATATAAAGAACTAGAAGTAGAAATGATAATAGTTAATACTGATTAGCACTTACTCCGAGTATGAAGGTTAGTAAACCATCTTGCTGAGTCCTCCAAGCAACTCTGCGAGGTCATATTTTCCCTTTCCTTGTTTTACAGAGAGAGAAACAGAGGTTCCGAGAGGACAAATAACTGCTGTGGATCACACAGCTTGGATGTGGACCCAGGTCTGTGTGCAGAGCCCATCTTCCTTCCAATGCCCGGGCTTGCTCTCACTGCATGGCTTTCAGCAGGAGCGACGTGGATGAGAGACAGGAGGCGCCAGGTATGGAGTCCACGTACTGGAGCTCTTACAGCTCGAGGGACTGTGGGTAAAGGATAGGAATAGGACACTATAGAATGATCCTATAGGATCACTATAGGATCCCAGCACAGAGGATGGGTCACAGAGTCACCCAGGATCAGAGGTCATATTCTACATCCACACTTAGGAGTAATCAAGTACCAGTTACTTCAGCTCCTCTAACCCAGGCTTTCTCCTTCCATGAGAACATTAGATAAGTCAGAAATATCTCCTTTATAGTCACGGGACTGAAATAACTATAGTTATTTTATCTCCTTTACAGTGCCTGGCACGTAAGCTACCATTAAATGTTTGCTGTTTTAATATAAGTAAAAGCATCTTGAAAACTGTAAAATGCCAATCAGACACTAATAGTTGGCAACCTGCAATCTTCGTGAACACAGTGTTTAAATGGAACTGATCCTGTGGGCTGAGGGCAGACTGGAGTGGACTGAGAGACTGCCTGCCTTGGGCGAGAGTGCCGGTGCCGGGCTGGGCCGAGGGCTGGGCCGAGGGCTGGCACTGGGGATGCCCGGTGGGCCGGGGAGGCGTGCCAATGGAAGGGTCCACAGGACTTGGCAAGTGGCTGGCACCTGCAGATGAATGAATGTGACAGATTTAAAGGCTCGCCAAGGTTTCAAATCTGGAAAAATAGTGGTGATTGTGATGAAGAAAGCTTCATTATTACTGATTTGTAGGAAGTGTGTCAAAAAGTCAGGGAAAAAACTTCTCTAGGAAGGATTTGTTTGTTCATTCACTCACCAATGTTTATTGAGTGCCCACTACATTTCTGGCACTGTAGTATACTTAGGCAGATTATGGTGTGTGGTGGTGGGGGTGAACACTTTTTAATCAAATGATCACAAAATAAGTGTGAAATACACCTGTGGTAAATGCAAAAGGAGGAGGTATATGGGGTTGCGGAAGCATAGAACCTGAAAATGTTTCCTGATAAAGTGGTGATTCCGCTGAGCTCTGAAGGGATGAATGGAAGCTTAAAACAGGGTTTGGTTCAGGTCGTTACCTTGTAGTTGCTTTCCCAGAGGCAGTTTATACTTAGCCCTGTAAGTCAAAGCTCTCAGACTGCAGGGTGCCCCTGAGTCATTTGGAGGGCACTGCTGGGACGTAGCCTGCAGGGTTTCTGACTCAAGGGGTCTGGGTGGGGCCCAAGAACGTGCATTCTAACAAATCCTCAGGTGCTGCTGCAGCTGCTGCTTGTATGGGGCCACACTGCGAGAACCGTGGCTCTAAATTAACCCCGTGCCGCTACCTCTTGCCAGCTAACAGAGCTAAGCATGAGCAACTTCTAACAAATGTTTTCCAGGTTGCTCCCCACAAAAATCAATTTCCAAAGTTTTTGAAATGTTTTTACACCAGGTTGAATGTTAACATTACATGTTCAACCTTTCTCTTTATTGAAAAGGAAAAAAAATACCACCGTAATCACAGAATCGCCCTGCAGTTAGCTCTGCGTGAACAAATGTCAAAGCACAGTAAACAACTGTAATGGAATCTTGGAAAGGGGATGAGTGCCTGGCCTCTGGGGCTGTCTGGATGCCAGGGCTGTTTAAGTGCAGGACCAGAGGGGCAGCTGCGGGTGGAAAGGGCGGGGGCGGAGGGCGGTTCGGGGTGATCATATAATTTATGGTGTAGGAATTCTTTTCCGTGGAGGTTGGGAGAAGGAGAACCTGCCGACTATCAAGCACAATCTCTGAGATTATACAATAATGCATGAGTAAATTGTCCTTCTAAAGACACCTAAACAATATAGATAAGGCCTCCCAACACTGATTCTTCCCTTCCCAAGAACTCATTTATGTTGTCAATTTGGTATTTGTTTCCAGACCCTCTTTTATGCAGTTTCTATGGGAACGATTGATTATTGTTTTTTCTGATGGTATCGTACTCTGCATTGTCACACAACTTACTTTTGTTTCACTCACTGGTGTATCCTATGGATTTTCCACGTCAGTACATAACTCCACCACGCTCTTCTTAATGTTTTGCATATTATTATATAATGTGAATGAGGTTCATTTACACAGGCATTTAAGCTGCTTCCTCTCCTCCCAGTCTTGATGTTTGTTTTGTTTTTTAGCGATGACAGACGGTGCTGGGGTACACATTCTTGCATGGGACCTCCCGGAGGCAGTACGGGTGCTTCCGAGAAAGAGAACCGCTGAGTCCCAGTATTTAAATGTTTTCTGTGTTAACAGATATTGCCAAATTCACCTCCTAGTCCCACCAGCAGGGTCCTTGCTTCCTTCTATGTGAGCCACTGACTGGTAAGGCTAAATATTTATGTGTTACAGTCCAGTGGGTGAAAAAACAGTATTTCATTCATGTTTTAATCTTCATGTCCTTCACTGCTAGTGAATTTGAGCATGTTCTCATATTTCTATGCTCCAGTTAATTTCGTTTGCTGTGAATTGCCTAGTTATGATCTGCCCATCTTTCTTCTGCGTTAACTTTTTCATATTGGTGTGAAGAATTCCTTATATAGTCTAAACAGGAACCTTTTTGTCTCTGTGTGTTTTACAGATACTTCCCCCAGGTGTTCTTTTTTTTAAACTTTATTTATGGTGTTCTTTAGGATGGGAACATTTTTAATTTGCAAGTAGTTAAATTTATCAACTTTTTAAAAGGGTTTTGTTTTCTGTATCTTGTTAAAGGAGGGCCTTGATCTTTATCTTCAACTATTTTGGACACACTAATGTGAATTATCTTTAATATCAAGCAGTTGCAGGCCCAGAGATTACCTTACAGATGCTATAGTGTAATCATATTATTTTACAGAGGAGGAAACTGAGGCACAGCAGGGCATCCGATGTGTGATACTAACACAGCTTCCCCCCACCACGCCCCCGTTGCTGAGTGACAGAGTCAGCCCTGGAGCCCAGGTTTTCAGATTCCAAGGAAGATAAACTCTAAATCTTTCCCTGCTGCAGTCACCACGACTTTAAAAAAGATAATACGGGGAGGCATCTCACTGAGAGAAAAGTCAATTACAGTTGGCACTGGGGCCAGAAGGTCAAAAGGTTTGGGGGAGAGGCATACCTCTCCGCACAGCCAGTGCCTCTCACTCCTTCACATGGCTCCACTGTGTACAAGCTGTGTGACCTTGAGGAAGTGCCGTGCTGCCTCAGTTTCCTTATCTGCATGGCAGAGACCAATAATAACACATACTGCAAAGCGGTATTATGGGGTTAAGTGAAATGCCTTATCTATAAGGACTTAGCACATAATTCAGGTCCAGAAAACATTTGCTTTTATTTAGTAATAGCAATAACATGATTTTGTTGTTCTTAGTGCTGACACTCCCATTTGTCTGGCTAAATCTTGAACACAGACTGTCTCGCTTGCCTTGAAATTCCCAGTGTATAGCCTGGCCCTTCTAGGCACTCAGAAAATGTTTGTCAAGTGAAGAATGAGGTCGTCGGGAAGGAAAACTATCACTAATAGGTGGGCTCAGGCTCAGACAAGCTCAACAAGGCAGGGTGATATGGGAACCCCTAAATGCATGCCTGCTGATTTTTGTTTCCCTTCCTCAAGGATGTGCGCTTCATCCCAACAAAGATGCCTTGTTTACAGCTGTATCCCCACACCTAGAAAAGGACTTGGAACCTATGCACCCTCCATCCATAGTTACTGACAAAATGAACAACCCACAGGTATATATCTGTCTTCTCTCCAGATGCCTTGACTGGCTTGATTTTCGGGTTTTCTTCCCCTCCTGGGGAGGAGGAGGGCAAGGAGCTAATCTTGCTTCCCCCTCCCAGCACGGCAGTGCACTGCAGATGCATGTTGGCAGAAGTAAGCTCGCGCTACAATGTCAGGCAAGCCAGAAGTGCGCCCCAGGGAGCCAGAGTGAGCAGTCATCCAGAGTCAGTGCTGTGGATGGGCTGAGGGCAGGCGAAAGCTTGGCCACTGAACTGAAACTGTAGGGCAGAAGGTAGAGGGTATTACGATATATTTTTCTTCTGGCTTATTGCTCTGGTAGGAGTGGCACATATACCCAGAGAATCATGAGAGTGACATAAGAAACCGTTACAAACCCAGCAGTCCTGAGGCAAGCGCTGTTACCATTACGATGAGCGTACTAGCAGGAGTGTTTCTATGCCTGTGCGTTCCCACGTTTGTTCACGTGCTAGGTTAGTTCAGTTGCAAAAGACAGACAAGCAAAGCACCGCTGAGTAAACATCACAGCAGCTCCTTTGTCTCTTGCGGAAGGCTGGGTGGGAGGTTCAGGGCTGGCATGGTTCTCCAGGGTGGCAGTCACACAGGCCCCTTCCATTTGATACTGTGTTGCACATGACCTCCACTCATGGTGGAAAGGACAGCGTCTGCATTCTAGAAAACAGAGAGGAAGGAACCAAAAAAAAAAAAAAAGACAGATTGAGAGGCCAAAGGAATTCCTAATATTTCTGCTTATATCCCATTGGCCTGAACTAAGATACATGGCCATACCCAGCTGCAAGGGACACTGGGAAATGTAGTCTTTGTTCAGGACATGCAGCCATCTGCCTAGCCAACAATCCTGTTACCATGAAAGGAGGGAGAGATAGATACTCAGGGCAATGCAGTATCTGGCAGGCTTTGTCATAGTATTTATGCAATATTATAAAGGATTACAAAGACACTAGAATATAGATGATAAGACCCGGAGATAAGTATGGGTTGAAATCTGGCTTAGCCACTTACTCTTTAGTTTACTTGTCTGTGACTTGGGGATTGTAACAGAACAAACCTCTTCCATAGGAGTATTTTAAGGACTGAGTAAGCTAATGAATATAAACGGGTTTAGCGTGGTGCCTGGCAGTAAGCTCTCAGTAAAGTGAGCTGTTAATCTGCTTTGTTTTACACTCACCAATATAGCAGGGATAGAGTTCTACGTCATCATCTATAAATCTGCTTATATGACCCTTTGTAATGGCTGCATAGGATTTTTATGTCGATGGAACATAGTTTACTAACTAGTCCCCCACTGATCACCATCTTAGACTGTGTAAGTTTTTCCCGTTATCAACAATCCCTGCATCAGCATCATTTTGTACTTGCTTAATTATCTCTTCCGGGTAAATTCCTAGATGTGGGACAGCTGGGTCAAACTGATGCATGTTTTACATGTAACCACATATCACCAAACACAGGTATTATTAACAGCCAGCTTCTGAGGACACTGGAGCATTCCATTATACCCAAGTGTTTGAGCCCCGGCTTCATGCTGAACCTCGCGCTGGTGCTACCCAGCGTCCAGAGATGAGTAAGACACGAGCTGCAACTGGGGAGGAAACAACCAATCAGGATTTGTGAATACAAAATTCAGGAAGCTATGTGTGTTGATGACTCGAGCTAGGATGGGGTCTGAGGTCTTCCTGAGGAAGTGCTATTTCACATGGAACCTGCGACCCCGAACCTGTGTGGGGGTGTGGTGAGCAGGAGGAGACTGGAGAAGGAAAGCACACTCTAGGGGGAAAGGAGTGTGCGTGTGAAAAGTGGAATGTAGGGGCTAAGAGCACTCATTCTGGAGCCACCGTCCAGGTCCAAGTCATGGCTCTGCCACTTACTGCCTGGGCACGACTTCTTAACGCCTCGGTTTCCTCATCTTTACAATGGGATGATAGTGATAATAGGGTTATTGGGAAGATTGCATAAGTTAGTGCACAGAAGTCCTTAGAAGAGGCCCTGGCTGATCGAAAGCATACCGTGGCAGCTAATATTAATACTTTCGTCTTCCTGCCTTTGTCTAAAAGTCTTAACTCAAGACTGAGAGTTCCACAGTCAGAGGCCCCTCCCTATGCATTTTCTCCAGGGTTTTTTTCAACAAGTATTGCTAAACACCTCCTAGGGAAATGGTGTAAACAGACCCAGGCTCAAACACTCTCTGGTGTTGGGAGATATTTTAAATTACAAAGCCCACACAAACAGAAGCCCATTTAGCTACAAACCAATCTGTACAGTGTAGAGAAATGCTGGGTGATCCACGACAGCCTATTACCAGCATGTGCAGCAAGGAGGGGACAGAGAAGCCCAAACCCAGGTGATTAGGAGCCTTCAGCCAAGTGAAGGGGGTTGGGGCAGGCAGCAGACAGCAGAGGCAGTAGCCTGCAGAGAGGGAGAGGCGCTGAGGAGGGGACGTCGGGCACATCTGTGGGAATGAGAGAAGTCTGGGCAAGTACTGGGGTGAGTGACTGAGGGGACGGGTACAGGTGAAGTGCAGAGGAGACAGGGGCTAGATCACACGTGCTCTCCAGCTTTCCAACCAAGACCTGGAGGCTCCAGGAGAGCCCGGAGCCTGAGTCCCACCATGAACACCTTGGTAATCCCTCCAAGGTCTTCCTTCTTGCCAACTGAAAGGCACCTCCCACCCAGTCGCTGGTTCCTCAAACCTTTCCTTGCACTTCTTCCCAAAGGATTCTGAGACTCAGAAGGTCCTCACACCAGCACTTTTTCAGGAAAGAAACAACATTTATTGGACTCCTATTATGGGCCTGGAGCCTTTTACTCATCTTACCTCATTTACTGCCCAACAACCTATGTAAGTAGTGTTAACTTTCTTCAGAATAAGTAAGAAAATAGAGACGCAGAGAGCATGAAGTAACTTGCCCAAAGTCACATAGCTATCAAGTAGTCAAGTCAGGTCTCAGAGTGCGAAGTTCTGATCACTTACTCCGTGTTGTTCAGATACGGGACAGGTGTGGTCTGTTTCACTTGGGCTGACTAGATTCTGAGCTTGTTAGAATCTCAGGAAGCCCATTCCCTGTGCAGTGGGATACAGTTTCAGGCAGCATCCAGCTGAAAACTACAGAAAGCGCTCTTCAACCCAGTGTGGAGTTCATTAAGCTCCAGGGAGCTCCTAATATCTTCAGCATTTCAAAGAGGCTCTATGCTCCGTGAATAAAGGAAAGAACTTACACCCATCCCTTAGAAGGTGAGTGGAAGCCTTTGCTCACTGAACGCTGTAGATAAGCGTCTTCCCATTTGGCTGCAATTACCTCAGTCCCAAATTACATCATTGGTAGTGAAATGATTAACAAAATGATGGTAATGATACCGACGGTAAATTAAATGGAAATAAAAGGAGCTCAGTGTACTGTTCAATTTCCCACTTGGGGACCACTCCTAAGTTGTGTTCTTCAGCTTCCCACTGGGAATTTCCACATGTAAGTAAATATGCCTGATCGAAATAGCAAACTTCAGCCTCTGCACGTGGCTAACACTGAAGGCTAAGCTTGGGATTGTTTCTCTCCCATCCAGGAGAGTCCCAAGGCTAATGTCAATGAAGATGGATTTCCCCCCTCAAAATGTTCCAATGCATTATGTAAATAGAGACAAACACCTTATAGGACTGACCTCTGCCACAGAATTTGACATCCTCCTGCCCTAGCCAAATCAAGTGGAAAATTGGATTTAAAGACAAAGAATCAGGACTTCATTGCAACCCAGATGCTTTGTGGTGGCGGGGTTCTCGCCACCACAAATCAACCTAACCCCACCAAGAGAAATTACCAACAGATGTGACGAGGAATGAGCATGACAGGTGTGGTCCAGTTCATGTCATCAGCAGGTTCCTATCATGTCAGAGGCCCTTGATTAGGGTTTTAGCCGTAATCATTAGTCTTTCTAACAGGGACTCCCTACGAGAAGAGTGTGAGCCCTGGGTTTAAAATTCAGCTCTGCCTCTTATTATGAACTGTGTGATGTTAGATGCATCACTTAAAAAGCTTTCTGAGCACCATTTTCCTCATCTTTAAAATAAATGTGATGATAGTACCTATTTATGATGTGGCTTAAGCATTAGAAAGAGAATGCATGTTGTACAGTGCCTGACCCAGACTAATAGCTCAGGAACGAGGTTCATTCCATTTCAGGAGGAATGTGAATTAGGTTTCAGACACTGATTTTTTAACATGACTTGAGGCCCTCTGGTCTTGAAGTTATATGGATTTCCGCTTATACAAAACTAAGCTTTAAAAAAAAATTACTTATCTGACACTTACTAGCAATGAGTTTACAGCACATCCTATCTTCCCTGGATCTTATTGGCCTTGTTGGTTTACATGAAGTAGTCAGAGCTGAAACCAGAAGACTCATAGGAGAAAACATAGAAGGAAACTTTCATGACATTGAATTAGGCAGTGATTTCTTAGATATTAAAAAAATGTACAAGAGGTAAAAATAGATGATTTACAAGTTGGACTACATCAGAATTTATAACTTTTGTGCTTCAAAGGACACCATCAAATGAGTAAAAAGACAATCCACAGAATGGTAGAAAAGATTTGCAAATCATATATATTGAGTAAGATACTTGAATCCAGAATACATCAAGAACACTTACAACTCAACAATAGAAAGACAAACAACCCAATTTTAGAATTGGGCAAAAGATCTGAGTAGACATCTCTCCAAAGAAGATGCACGAAAGGTCAAGATGCATGCGGAAAGATCCTCCACATCCTTCGCCATCCGCAAAGTGCACATGAAAACCCTAATGAGATAGCACTTCATCCCCACCAGAATGACTGTGATAAAAAAAGACAAGCGGTAACAAGTGTGGGTGAAGATGGGGGGAAATTAGAATCCTCATACATTGCTAGTGTAACTGTAAGATGGTGCATTCACTTTAGGAAAACACCCTGGCGGTTCCCCAAAGGATAAACAGAGTTACCATATGACCCAGCAGTCTCACTCCTGGTACCCACGAGAAAAGAAGATGTGTCCACACCAAAACTGTACATGAGCACTCGTAGCAGCGTTATTCATAAAAGCCCCAAAGAAGAATCAGCCCGCATGTCCCTTGACTGATGAGGAACCTTGAAGCCGTTAGGCTAAGTGAAAGGAGCTAGTCACAAAAGACCACACTGTAGGGATTATTCCATTTTCATAAAATGTTCAGAGAGACAGAAAGCCTATTAGCAGTAGTCTAAGGCTGGGAGGGGGAGGGAGGGGAAATGGAATAATTTCCCCACCTTTTCGGGGGGGTGACGACCATGATTTAAAGTTAGCTTATGGTGGTGGTTGGTCAACTCTGTAAATGTACAAAAAACAATTGAATTGTACACTTCAAAAGTTAAATCGTCTGGACACGATGGTATATTTGATCTTGCCCAATTTAACATGTTATGGAATAGATGCACATCTTGACAGGAGCTGGCTCTACCGGAGAAGGATGAGCGTGCTCTTGTTAGTGCACAGTGAAGGGACAGGAGCTGGGTGACTCAGTCTGTATGCAGTCACAAAATTGCACTGCTCTCCTCCAAAAAGTAGCTCATTCACAAGTTAGCCACCATATGTGACAATGGGTGGTCAAGCACTAAATAACTACTAACATTTGATGGGATACTTATCATACGCCTGGCCCTGTGCTCAGCACTTTCCATAGATTTCATTTAATCCTCCTAACAGCTTTATGAGCCTTCAGATGAGAAATTGAGGATCAGAGGGTTCAAAGACAGAGAGTTGAGGGGTCAGATGCGACTGCAGAAAGCTTGACCTCAAGGCCTGTGGCCACAACCTCTCTCCGTCCTGCCTAGCTTTCTCCATGCTCTATTGCATTCTCTCTATTACGGAACTACCTGTGTGCAATGAAAGCATGTGCTTAAATCAGCAGCGAGTGAATAACCGAGTTAAAAATGACCCTTTATACCGTTTCTTGCACTGGTTCTTAAAAGCAGGGGGTATGGTCATTTCTCTTTAAGCCCCGAATTCAGCTTTCTTTGGCGCCCAGACAGGTACCGCGATTTGCTTGCAAGGCACACACTCCTGGCTCCCTTATCTAAAGCAGGATGGCTGTTCTTTCTTCCTTTCCCTTTGTAACTGTCTGTAACCCAGCAGCTGCCCAGCGGGCTCCTGGAGCTCCCATTGCTCCACACCTGGGAAGTGTGCTACAGAAGCACCGAAGAGGCCAGATTTCAAAGTGCCTGCTATTTGTTTTTCTCTCCCCTCCAGTCATAATGCTTTGTCCGCAACACAGTAATTGTTCCACAGCCAGTGATTCCTCTGTCATAAACACAAGACAATGACAGTGGCAACAGCGAGCAGTGGGAGACGACAGTTTGTGCAGGCCCGGCCTTTGCAGCAGACTGCCCTGACGTCAGAGCCTGCGCTGCACGGCGCTTGCCCCTCCACGGCCCTCCCTTCCTGCCCACCCTGGAGGCCCAGCCCCGTGTTACTACTGTCCAGTGGCAGCTCTGGCCGCAGCCCAAACCCCACAGAGGCTGCACAGAAAGACCCAAATGTCTGCCTCTGTGTGTTTACAACTGAGAGATCTCAGTCCAGCTTTGGAGCTTGCTATGGATAGAAGATGTAAGGAAGGTTGGTGCCCAGCCCTGGGCAAGAGCTGCCAAGCTCCATATGGCACCAGGGTCTCCACCATGTGGGTAGCCCAATAGGTAAGGCCAGGCCTCAGTCCTGCCCAGGTCCAAGCCGGTGTCCCTGGGGAGGGCACAGGGCTGCTGTGTCCCAGGAGAGCTCCTCAGTCTCCATGGCTCAAGACCCCCATTGGGGCACCAGAGGCTCCTTTGGAAAGATGCTTTCTTTACAGACAACTGGTGTGTGCATGAATGAATTGCCAAGGTCTGGATCTCTGTTCAAAAAAATATAATAACTCTTAGGTTTTAACCTAAAACCCAGAGTTATATGATGACTTCACCTGGGGTGACAAAACAATACTGATTCCCTGCCCCTTCCACATGCCCCCCTTTTAGAGAGGGACCCCGGTGGCATTGACCCCAACCTTGGGATTCACTGTCTACACCCAACTTGCAGGGGATAGAGAGAGGGTGCAGGGCCACGCACGGGCCACCCGCATGGCCTGATCTCCCAGGGTTAAATTTACTGCTCTGATGACTGTTCTTCTCTTCTTTAAATGGTGTGGGAATCCAGAGTGGGGGCAGAGCCAGAGCGGGGGCAGAGCCAGATCAAGGGGCGAATCAACCATCTCCTGGCCCTGCAAGGAGGGGACAAAAAGGCACTGAATGGGGTGGAGATCATTTTATTTTCCTGGACTCCATGGAGGTTAAGTAACACAGACATACTTTAATGAGCTACTGGAAGTGGGCGGAGGTGGCGAGACCTCCCAAACACTTTTGCCTGAGTAACAACAGGGAAGTGCTGCCTTCTTACCTGGGTATGTCAATCAGATTAATTGTGGGGGGCTGTTGAGGGTCAGGGAGGAAAGTCTGGGCCAGAGCTGCTTGGGCAAGAAAGGAGAGAGACTGAGTTCTGTTCTCTGTCTCAGCCTTTCCCCTCACGGGGCTCAGTCTCTTCACTAAATTACTACAGAATGTCTGATTGAAGAGACATTTAATTATCAGGCTCCTAGGATCAATCCCCCAGAGCTGATTGGACTGTGTTGGGGCTTGTCAGCCCCTCCCTCCCACCCCATTTTCTAGGCCTCCTTTCTGCATTTGTAGAATGTGGGGCTGGACTGCTTGGGGCTCTCAGGGCCCAGCATGCTGGGTCAGCTGTGAATCTCTGCTGTGATTCACTCTGAAACCCAGGCTGAGAAACAGAATCTGAAAGTCTTTCTGTGCATCTTCATGATGGGTCTCTTGGGTCTGTTCATCCCTCTCCGACGCTCTGATTCTGGCCTGAAAGAACTGGGCCACAGTCTGAGGATCTAAGCAACTGGTGCAAGACAATTGCTTTCATTTGCTGTTTGCTTCAAATCAGGATGACCAGTTACCCTTCTAATTAAGCCTCTCAGGATTAAAAACTACAGGTGTCAAGGCCATTAAAACCACCAGTCCTTCCCAATCTGTCTCAAGACAGCCTTCCTATCCTGAAATGATACTCACCAACATTGCATTGGCCAGAAAGTCCATTACATTTTTTTCCGTAAAATAAAAGACACATTTTTCATTTCACCAATAACATCATTGACTTAGATATTTTGAGAATGTTGGCTACCTCTTGCTATTGGCTTCTAGTGGGCAGAGGCCAGGGGTGCTGCTAAACATCTTCCAATGCACGAGACAGCCCCACAGCAAAGAATCATTTGGCCAAAATGTCAATAGTACCAGAAACTTTGCAAATCACTTTTGACACATTCGATCAGTCACAGAACCTTCTCCACACACTACATAAATCTCTTTCTGCATTTCCGTTGCCTTTTTACCTTTCTTGAAATAGTAAAGCATAACATGCCAAAATTTGTGTATTTTCTTCTATCTTCAATATTAAAATGGCTGCACAAAAATTTACCAGTTTTGATAAGATTTATTAAATGCACACTGATATGACAGCTGTCACAATACAATCTAACAAAACTTTCGAATGCAGTTAAAGACAGCTAAGCACTACTAGAGCCATCATACCAAAAAAACAAAAGCCCTAAATGAACTTTTTGGCCAACCCAATAATATAAGTTACCTGTATATGTGAGTTTTTGAAGTTATTATAATATCCATATTATATTATATAAGGGGGACCCCAAAATGGAATTTATTATAAAAATTGTGTATACATTCTTATATGTTTAAACTTCAGTCACCTTCAAAGTCCTCTCCATTTGGTATAATACATCTATCAAGTCCTTTTTCCACTATTCAAAACAGATTTTGAACTTGCCGATTTTGATGTCTTTTAGTACTTCTGCCGTTTTTTGCTTCACCTCTTGCACAGCAGCAAAGTGCTTCTCTTTGAGGACTTTTTTCACCTGGGGAAACAAAAAGAAGTTGCTTGGGGCAAGATCGAGTATATAGGGAGGGTGGGGCACAGGGGTCCTGCCATTTTTGTCAAAAACCGCTGAACACTCAGTGTGGTGTGGGCAGGTGCACTTATCAATCACCCATCATGAAATGGGCAAATGCGTTGAAAGAGTCTTAAAAAAATATTCACTGAAGCTGAACGCAGCCTCTCACAACAATGCCAGTTAGTACACTGATACAGATGGGTTCCTCAACCACTCACCTAGCGGGGGAAGCCTGTACTACAAGGGGCCTGCCCTCCAGAAGATAATTCCAGTTTTTTGGGTCCACCCTTGTATTGTATTCTATTAATTATATTAATCATATCATATCATGCTACGTTACATTATATTGAAGCTAAAAGAAAGTAATGTATTAGAAGTAATATATACTGCAGTATGGACATGTTTGTGTGCAACCCAACCAGAGACATCATGAAGAAGCCTGAGGCCAACGCCTGTGCACACGACCACGGGTATGATTTGACATGTGTGGCTGCAGTGACTCCAAATGCACATGGATGCAAGAGTGCTGTGTTGGTGACTTGGGTACCATGCACAGTGTCGATGTTCCAAAAGGAGTTCCAAAAGAATTTAAACAACTCTTGATTAAACAATAGTAGTAATAAAGTAAACCCAGCAAATTCCACTTGTAAGTATTAATATATGCCCAGGATAGATGGAAACACAGGCCCACATGGAGACTCGCACAGGAATGTTCATGGTGGCGTGGTCCACAACAGTCAGACACAGAAACACTCACAATGTCCGTGAAGCGGTGATGGAGTCAAAGAAGTGTGGAATGCTGCCCGGGAAGGCTGTTCAGCAGTAAAAGGAAACGAACAAACGATCCGTGGTGCAATGTCAGCTAACCTCAAAGAAGGTGGGGCTAAATGAAGGAAGGGAAACGCAGAAGACTGTATATGGTATGGTCCTGTTTCTGTGAAGTTTCTAGACAAGACAAATCTACGGAGACAGGAAGCAGATCCGTGGTTGCCTGGGGCTGGAGCTGGGAATGGAATTGACTGCAAACAGACACAAGGGAACTTTGTGGGGTGATGGAAATGTTGTGAAACCGCCTAGTGGGGACAGTTGCCCAACTTGTCAAATCTACTAAAATCAGTGAAGCGATTAAACATTTAATTGGTGATGTTTTAAAAATGAGTAAATGTTATGTCAATCACAACTCAATACAACGATTTTAGAAGATGCACTTTACCCTTGATTTACTCTATTATATACCCATGTGGTTTAGAGATTTGCTGACCAGTTAGTTATTCCAAACTCATGGGTTAACACCGAGAAGGGGGCACGTGGATAATCCAGAAAGTATGGTTTGGGTTTTATTTGGAATCCAGTGACATTGTTCATCAAAGCTTCCAGATAGTCACGTGCTGGCTAGCAGGAACTCTAAAAGACCATTTTTCTAGAACAAAACATATATATGATTTTTTGCTAGACATGATGTTCTCAGGCCAGACACCCTTTCTTCCACCACAAACTCTATGTCCTGGGCAGCCAGCACCCTGGATGATGAGCTCTGCGCTTAAAATACTACCAGTTAGAATTAGAGCCATTTTTCTCTCTGCTCTTCAAAACACTGGGCCCAAAACACCCTGGCTTCCTAGCAGGTTAAAGTGATCACAAATATCTTGGAAGAATTCTCTTTCCTGGAGAATAAGAAGGGAAAGAAGCAACCCAGACCAGATGGATCTAAATTGAACACGCTTTTCTCGTCACTTAATTTCCCTTACACAGAGCACAAAAGGCATTTGCCAATCTCCTGGGAATACTTCCCAAGCAATGCCTGGAGTTGTAACCGTTCGACAGCCATTAACCATATTGAGCCTCACAGGGCTTAGCTCTCTACCCACCACCGAGGAACAAGATCAGAAACTACCATTTACCCTGGGAAAATGTCCTGTAAGTAGCACCAACCAATCTTCTCCAATAAAAGCAGACCCTGAGCAATGCTGACAACCCTGCTCAGCGGAGCCTGGATCCGAAGATGCAGAGGAGAAGAAAGAGAAATATCCAAGATAGCCCCTGGAAGCAAATTTGTCCATCTTCCCCAATTAAGACATGCATACCCCAGTTGCCCCTTTTTGTTCGTGGTGCCATCCAACAGCAGACCTGGTCAAAGGCCCATCAATAGGAGGCAGCATTCTCAGATAGCGTTTCTCCTTCACCTCTCATATCATCAGCTGACAGGTCAAGTCTATTCAGTGATGGGTCTTACATCCATTCCAGTTTTTGCATCTCTACTGCCTATTTCCTAGTCCAACAAAGTGTGTTGGAGCTACTGGGGCTTTGTTGACACTCAGCCAAGAGCACAAATTCTAATGACACTCCTTACTAATTGTGTGATCTCCATCCAGCAAGTAGCTTAACCTCACTGAGGGCTAAAGGGGGAGACCAGGGCCTAATGCAGGGTGTTATTGCAAAGATTAAGTAAGAGCTGCATTACAAGTGCCTGGGGCTGCCGTACCTACTAGGTGCCCAGTAAATATCTGCTGGACTGAGAGAGAGAAGTGAATTTAACTTCCAGTTAAATGCGATGGAATTGGCATGTAATTTTACTTTTACTCCTTCCCAAAACCACACTAAAATGGTAATGAAGGGATAAAAATAAGTGTAAACTTACAGGGACACATAGAACCAAAACAGCATAGTCTTGTGTGGTATGGTTTGTAAGTGCAAAGGAAACAGAAGAGAAAGCTTTGATGTTCTACCTCTGTGTTGGTTATCACTTGCATAACAAGCCACCCCAAAACTTAGATGCTTAAAACAAAAACCATTTTAGTCGCTCACAGTTGTGAGTCAGTGACTTGGCTGGGCTCAGGTGGGCAGATCTTCTGCCAGTATTAACCAACATCACCCATTTGCAGTCCATGGGTAGCTGGTAGAACTGAGGGCTGTGCTCTGCTGGGATAGTTTGGCTTCTCCCTCCATGTGGGCTCTCACCATCTAGGAGGCTTGCCTTTGCTTCTTCACCTGATGGTCTCAGGATTTCTAGAAGCCAGAGAACAAAACCCAAAGCATGAGCCTCTGCTTGCCTCACATTGGCAAGTCACAGACTTAGTGGCCAAGCCCAGATTCAATGTCATAGATACATTGATTCCTTGGGGAACATTACTGCAACCATCTACAACCTCTGAGGCACATTCACCATCTTTCCCAATTAATATCATCATGTTTCTGTTGCCTCTTGTTGAGAGAAGTCCTATCCAGTGGTGCTGACAGGGTCAATGGTAGATCAGAAGAGGTAGAAGCAGGTGGGCAAGTGAGACCGACTTACTGGACCAGAGATGATGGAAGCCAAAGCCTGAGGTGGGGGCACCAAAAAGGAAGCTGGTTTGATCTCCAGTTCCCTGGAGATTCAGAAATCGAAGGCACCAAGTAGTTCTGAAATCCAGAGCACAAGGAAGGCTCAAAACAAAGCAATGGGATGAAAGTCTGTATGAGAGGCCCCATCTTGACCATCTGCATCACTGCTCCTGCCCAACACAGTCCAGGGAGCACCTTTCCCAACCCCAGAGTTGTGGGGCTCTCTGTGGAGAGGCACAGCCGGGAGGATTCTTATCTTGGGGCACCAGGCACTGCTGAAAATAGGGCACTGCACTGAAAACGAGGGATTACCCACCTGACAGTGAGGGAACAATACTGAGAAAATTAGATGATTTCACAATTAACAGGAGTTCCAGAGAGAGAGAGAGAGAGAGAGAGAGAGAGAGAGAGAGAGAGAGGGGACAGAGGAGAAAAAGTGAAGAAGCTATCAAAGACTTCAATAAAAACTTCTTTCTTTGGGGCTGTGCAGTGAAGAAGGAAACTTTATTCAGTGCAAACAGCTCGGTGGTGATAGAGCATGGCTGTAAAAATGAATGGGCTTTTATGGATTTCCTTCTGTAGTAATTGTCAACTCACTATAGTAAACTCGAATCCCAAAGATTGGCTTCAGCAGTCCTGACTTGCTGCTGTTATATTTTTAGGATTTTATTTATTTATTTTTAGAGATAGGGGAAAGGAAGGAGAAAGAGAGGGAGAGAAACATCGATGTGTGAGAGGAGCATCAATCAGTTGTCTCTCACACACACACCAACTGGGAACCAGGCCCATAACCCAGGCATGTGCCCTGACCAGGAATTGAAACGGTGACCTTTCCCTTTGTGGGAAGATGCTCAGCCAAGTGAGCCATGCTGGTCAGGGCCTGACTTAGTGTGTTTTAACTAGTGGGAATGCAGACAATCTTTATCAGTCACCAATCCCAAATTCAATCTCTCTCTTCGATTCTACCTCTGCCATGTGGCAGCCCACCTCTCTCTCCATCATCATGCCTCTGCAAGAGCTCAGAATAGCATCTCTCTCCACACCGCTGCAGCATCTTCCCTGTTGGGAACCACCCTGCCTGGTTTCAGAAGCTGTAACCCCCCATGGCTAAGGCTGAGTGAGAGACCTTGGGACCCTATGCCACTAAGGAGACAAAGCTTATCCCCCCGGCAGGGGCACTGCCTCTGACCCTTTTTACTTCACCCTGCTTGGCCCCAGGCAGATGACTGGTTAGCCAATGACAGGTAAGATTCCTCAAGGGAGGGATGACCTAAGACAGGCACAGTCACAAAGGGGCCCTCAGGGAGGGATTTGGGAGGCTATAGAAAAAGGGGGTGATGGACCCTTGCCCCTTGGCTTTGACATAGCCTGAGTCCTCATTCTGTCTGCAAGAAGTCTGCTAATCTCTTGGCTGCCTTACTTCCCCTGCCTGATTTAAGCCTGAAACAATGCTGGAGGTGGGTGCAGCCCTGTGCTGGAAAGAGCAGATTCCACGGGGGCGATCAGGCCTAAGAAAGAATGCATAAAATCCTGTGAAACCTGCTTTGTTAATACCCTGAAGTTAAATGATAAGGGTCCAAGCCTGAAATGAGTTTGTTACCCCAAAGTTTTATGGCCCTTTAGCTATCTGACCCTGACTCAAAATAAGCCCTCAGACTTCTTTGAATGTTATCTACTGTTTGATCATTACTGCCTGACAATGATTGATGAGCTAACATATATGCCCTGTATTCCTATGCAAATAAACCCAATAAAAGCCCATTAAGGAACAGGCTCCTGGCCCTTCTCTTCTGAGAGTTCAGCCACCTTTCCTCCGCAAGCAGATCATGTCTTGGTAGACTTATTTTTTTTTCTTTTCTTTTTTAATTGTTATTCAATTACAGTTGTATGCCTTTTCTCCCCATCCCTCCACCCCACCCCAGCTGAACCCACCTCCCTTCCCCATCTCCACCCTCCCCCTTGATTTTGTCCATGTGTCCTTTATAGTAGTTCTTGTAATCCCCTCTTCCCACTGTCCCCACCCCACTCCCCCCTGGCTATTGTTTGGGGGGAACAGAAATACCAGAGGCTGGGAAAACAGTTGGGAATTGTGGGGGGGCTCTGCGGGCAAAGCTCCCCCACACTTCCCAACTGTTTTCCCAGCCTCTGGTATTTCTGTTCCCCCCAAATATTCTTCACAGCACTGCCAGAATGATCTTTATAAATAGCAATGGCCCTGAATAAACTCCTTCGGATGGCATGCATGGCCCTTCGTGCTTGAGGCTCTCCATCATTTTCCAGCTTCACCTCTTGCCGTCATTCAAGCGTGTCTCCTGGTGTACTGAGCTTCTTCCCATGCCTCATTGTTGTCACACTCTGGTTTTCTGCCAAGTCTTTGCACATTCAGTTCCCTCTGCCTGAACACTCTTCTGCTCTGCCAGACCCTGTTGGTTACCTACTAAAAATCCACTCTCTTCATTTTGCCTACAGAAGAATCCTGGAAATCCTTGATCTCAGGGATTGCAGGCCCAAGACTTGGTCTAGATGTGGGCATGTTACCCAATTCTGACTAATTATTTGTACAAGGAAGTCACTATGAAATATCTGGAAGGATTTTCGCTACCTGATAATAGGAAGGTATACAAGCAAAATCTCTCAACCCCTTGCTCTCCTTGCTTTCTTTCCCAGAAATTAGTTGTGAGACCTGGACCTGCTGCAGACCAGTGAGAGAAAGGAAAGCGAAGCCGACTAGAATCCAGACTTCCTAGAGCCTCTGCACCATTGCTAGAAACTCCTAGCACCAGGCATTTTGTTACGTAGGAAAATAACCCCCTCTTGCTTATGCAGTAGTTGACTGGGCATTACTTGAAGCTGAAAGTGTTTATGCTGGATATAGCTACTTTTCGCAGACTGCATCCTGCTTGTCCTTCAAGACTCTGCAAAGTCACCATTTGTAACACCCGTATCAGATTAAAGAACCCCATTCCCACCCCTGTGTATCTACAACTTCTTTAATTATAACAATGGTTAAAAGCACTAGCTCCAAAGCCAGATTGCCTACCCACCACTAGTTAGTAACCTTGGACATGCTATTTATGCTCTCTGTGACTTAGTTTCTTCATCTATTAAATGAAATAGATTATTACTAATTTATCAATTGTCACTGGGATTAAAAATGCATGTAATGTACTTTGTAATTGGCTCTTGATAATCATTCAGTTAATGTTTGCTGTTACTAATTAAAACAAGCTTCATCACACTCTATCACAATAGCCTAATAGTCCTCTTCCCAGATAGATCATAAAAATAATGAAGGCAGAGGCTGCATCTGTCTAGTTTATTGCTGTATTATTTTTGTTGTTTTTTAAGTATATTTTATTGATTATGCTATTACAGTTTTCCCAACTTTCCCCCCTTTATCCTCCCTCTGCCCTGCACCCCCCAACCCTCCAGCATTCCCCCCTTCTTAGTTCATGTCCATGGGTTGTACATATAAGTTCTTTGAATTCTCTGTTTCCTATACCATTTTTGACCTCTCCCCATATATTTTATGCCTACCAATTATGCTTCTTCTTCCCTGTAACTTTTCCCCTATTTCTCCCCTCCCCCTCCCCACTGGAAACCCTCCATGTAATGTCCATTTCTCTGATTCTGTTCCTGTTCTGGTTGTTTGCTTAGTTTTTGTTTTCATTGTTTTTTCTTTTGGGGGGGTTCATTTGTTGATAGCTGTGAGTTGGTTGTCATTTTACTGTTCATAGTTTTTGATCTTCTTCAATTTCTTAGATAAGTCCCTTTAACATTTCATATAATAAGGGCTTGGTGATGATGAACTCCTTTAACTTGACTTTATCTGGGAAGCACTTTATCTGCCCTTCCATTCTAAGTAACAGCTTTTCTGGATAGAGTAATCTTGGATGTAGGTCCTTGCCTTTCATGACTTCAAATACTTCTTTCCAGCTCCTTCTTTCCTGTAAGGCTTCTTTTGAGAGATCAGCTGACAGTCTTATGGGAACTCTTTTATAGGTAACTGTCTCCTTTCCTCTTGCTGCTTTTAAGATTGTCTCTTTATCTTTAATCTTGGGTAACTTAATGATGATGTGCCTTGGTGTGTTCCTCTTTGGCTCCAACTTCTTTGAGACTCTCTGGGCTTCTTGAAAGTCTATTTCCTTCGCCAGATTGGGGAAGTTTTCCTTCATTATTTATTCAAATAAGTTTTCAATTTCTTGCTTTTGTTCTTTTCCTTCTGGCACCCCTGTAATTCAGATATTGGAATGTTTAATGTTGTCCCAGAGATTCCTCAGCCTCTCTTCATGTTTTTGAATTCTTGTTTCTTCATTCTGTTCCAGTTGGATGTTTATTTCTTCCTTTTGTTCCAAATCATTGCTTTGAGTCCTGGTTTCCTTCCTGTCACTGTTGGTTCCCTGAATATTTTGCTTTATTTCATTCTGGGTATCTTTCATTTGTTCTTTCATTTTTTGACCAAGCTCAATCAGTTCTGTGAGCATTTTGATTACCAGGGCTTTAAACTCTCCATCAGATAGGCTGGCTATCTCCTCATCACTTAGCTCTCTTTCTGAAGCTTTGCTCTGTTCTTTAATTTGGGCCATATTTCTTTGTCTCAGTGCACCTATTATGTTGTAAGGGGGCGGGGCCTTAGGTATTCATCAGGCCAGGGCAACCCTCCTTGCTGCTCTGTGGTGCTGCCTGTGGGGGAGGGGCCAGAGAGGGAACAGTGCTGCTTGCCTGCTCATCTCTAGCCCAGTTTCCAACAAAACTCTCTTGTGAGACTGGGAGTTTCTTCCACCACAGCAACCGTCATAGTCCACAGTCAGCTCTGAGACTCAGTTTCCCGTTCAGCTAGCCCCACCCATGCAGCCCGCCGCCTTGCCACGGGTCCTCTCTGTCCACCAGTCTTACCGGTCTGGTTGGTCTGGTTGACTATTTCTTTAATTCCTTGGGTGTTGGAGTTCCATGCAGTTTGATTTTCTGGCACTTCTGGTTGTTTATTGATTTTAGATTGGTCGTTATCCTCCTTTTAGTTGTGTGAGAAAGCGAAGGGTTTCTACCTACACCTCCATCTTGGCCGGAACTCTCTGTTGTTTTGTTTTTAGAAAAACTTCTGTACAGGTTAAGCTTAGCTGTAATTCCTGAGTAGATGTTAAAGACAAATTATTGATAAACATTTCATATTAAGCATAGACTAAAAAATATATTCATGGGCATCAATTATAGGATGATAGGTTACCAATGAGATTTCCCCAAAGAATGTTTCTCGTTAAGATAGGAACCAAGAAAGCAATTTATTTATAAAGCTGAAGTCTGAACAATAAGGCTTTTGTGAGACTAACTTTGTCCATTTATTCTTTTTCCTAAGGAATTTTTATTTTTTATATTTATTTTTGTTGTTGTTCAATTACAGTTGTCCCACTCTCCCCTCCACCCCCACCCCATTGCTTTCTGTATTCCTTCTTTTTTTAATCCTCACCCAAGGACATGCGCACCATTGAGAATCCAACCCGCAACCTTCTGATGTACGGGACAATGCTCCAAGCACCTGAGCCACCTGGCCCAGGCTGTTGCAATCTTCTTATGGATACTTGGCCTAAAGATACTGCCCTGTAGGTCTTTATTGAATACACACGCATATATTACACAGTGTGAACAGTGTATGAAATGTAACCCAAATTAAATATTAACCCAACTGGAAAGGCTTTTTTTTTTTTTCCACATAAAGCCAGTGAAAGTAGTTAAAAATCAGCACCTTAATGAGTTCTAGAAGGTTACTGCAGGAAGAATTCCCTTTGTTGGCTCAAAGGACAGAATACCCATGTGCTCACAAAGCCCCTGGCTAGTGAGCTTCACTCAGTCAAGACAAAAAAAATCACAAATCAGCCAAAAGATATTCAAGAGTCAGTTGTTGGGCCAATTGTCCATAAGCGTGTTCCCTTGGTTTTGTCCAAATCTGGCCTCTAAAGATGGAGCCTGTAATCAAAGATAGAATGTGGGAAATAACTACTAATCAAAGCCAGCCAATTCCAGATAACCATTCCCCAGTATCTTTCTTGGTTCCCGTTGATTTACCATGCTTTTTCTTGCCATTCACACCCTCAGTAAGCCAACCCCCTCTCTGTGGGCCTTCAACTCATCCTTCACTTGGGCTGGAACATCATGACAAAGCTATTATTGGGGGGGGGGAGTGTGCGTGCACGCGAATCAAAGTAGGGAAGGAAATCTAGCGCAAGAGTGATTGTGTACAAGTATTTTCTGGTTAGTGTGCAGTTTTATTCCTCCATGTCTGCTGACAGGTAAGCAGGAGAAAAAGCTCCCTGGTCTTCAGAAAGCTTCTACCCTTGTAATAATGTACTTTCTTATTTCTTTTCTTTTCTTTCCCTTCATCTTAAGCAGTTATGGCATCTTTCTTTGCAGAGCTCAGTAACTGGAAAGCTAGTTTACAAACGTGGCAACCTTTTCTTCTCTAAAGATCACACGTAAGGCTGAGGGAAAGAAAAGAGAAAGGGGGAAAGTATGCATTTTAGTGAGATCCAGAAGGATGAAAATTGATGTATTTAATATTCCTACATTACTTTTTTAGGAAGAATTTGAAGAAGGGCACTGGAATGTAATCCTTTGGATAACACAGGGCTGGAGCCACATGAGGAATTTTCCTTTATAAAAGTATTTGTCAAAAATGTTTGTAGTCTCGGGGTCAACCAAACTTAACCCACCTTAGGGGGAGGACGTCTGCTCCAGAGATCACTGCATAGCAGAGAAGTAACCAGTAGCAACAGTAATATCAGCAACAGCTGTCATTTATCCAGGATGGTGCTCAGCACATTATGTATCATTACTCCATTTATTCGCAACAAATCCTTGAGGTAGGTTCTGTTATTATCCTATTTTCCAAAAAGGAAAGTAAACCTTAGAAAGATTAAAAATGACTTGCTCAAGGTCATGAAGCTAGTAGGTTGAGGAGCTGAGATCCCACCCTAGGTCTGATTCCAAAGCCCACACTCTCAACCATAGGAACACGAGTGCCCACATAACATGCATGACCAGTACAGGGAAGGTATCCAGACCCATTGCAAACCTGCCTCAGGTTTCCTCAGGGGTCTTGAATCTGTGTGTTTATGATTTGACATGCCTGGTTCTGACCAAAGAGGGAACCACTAACAAAGAGTGTGGTCAGGAGGAGCAAAGTACAGCTGACACATGTGCTTTTCTTGTTCCAGAAGTATTTTTAAAGATGATATAGTTAGGCGGGTATTTTTAATTTGCAACAACAACAAAAGTCCCCATAAGTTTTCAGGACCCTCCATAAACCCAGAGAGCCTCGGTGGGGGTAGGCCCTGCAGTCAGTTTTCCGGGAACATCCCTCATCCACCTCTCACTAGCTGTATGACCTTGCACAAGTTGCTTCACTTTCTTGTGCCTCCTTTCTCTTACCAGTAAAGGGAGCATAAGAGCACCCGTCTCAAACCACGGGCCCAGAGGGCCGAGTCTGGAGCCACAAAGGCCCCCAGGCCTAGAAACTTAGTGGAGTTTGCCATGCTGGGCTTTGGAATTCTGAATTTCTCTTCATTCGCTCCCTTTTGGAACGGGAATGTCCATAACTGCCTGTCCCACCGTGGTATTTTGAAAGCGAATAACTTGTTTTCTAATTTCACAGGTTCCCAGATGGAAAGGAGTTCTGCCCTCGGCTGGATCGTACAAGAGTCTCACCCATACTTGACTTAGGTGATTTAAATGATGAAACTTGGGACTTTTCAGGTGGTGCTATTTAGATGAGATTTTGGATTTGAGTTGATGCTTTAATGGGTTGCCTGTAACCCAGGCATGTGCCCTAGACTGGAAATCGAACTGGCAACCCTTTGGTTCGCAGGCTGGTACTCAATCCACTGAGTCACACCAGCCAGGGCTCTCTTAGCAACTTTCAAATATGCAATACAGTATTATTAACTATAGCCATCAGGCCGTACATTATATTCTGTGACTTCTTTATTTTACAACAAGAAGTTTGTACCTTTTGAACCCCTTCACCCATTTCTCCTACCCCGTACCTCTCGTAACCACTGATCTGTTCTCTGTATCTATGAGCTTGGATTTTTGGTTTAGGGTTTTTTAGATTCCACACACAAGTGGGATCATACCGTATTTGTCTTCCTCTGTCTGACTTATTTCATTTAGCATAATACCTTCAAAGTCCATCCATGGGGTCAAGGATAGTAAGATTTTGTTCTTTTTATAGATGAATAATCTTCCATTGTGTGTGTGTGGCCATCGAGTTTTACCAACACTATTTATTGAAGAGTCTGTCCTTTCCCCATTGTATATTCTTGACTCTTTTTTTCATAAATTAATTGACCATTAATGCATGGGTATATTTCTGGGCTCTCTATTTTGTTCCATTGGTCTATGTGCCTGTTTAATGTCAATACCATACTATTTTAATTACTATAGCTTTGCAATATAGTTTGAAATCCGGGAGTATAATGCCTCCAGCTGTATTCTTCTTTCTCAAGATTGCTGTAGCTATTCAGAGTTTTGTGGTCTCATGTAAATTTTAGGATCGTTCTACTTCTGTGAAAAACACCATTGAAATTTTGATAGAGATTGCATTGAATCTGTAGATTGCTTTGAGTATCATTGATATTTTAACAATATTAATTCTTCTAATCCATGAATACCCAATATATTTCCATTTATTTGCTTCTTCAATTTCTTTCTTTCAATG
Source organism: Desmodus rotundus (assembly GCF_022682495.2). Lineage (NCBI taxonomy): Eukaryota > Metazoa > Chordata > Mammalia > Chiroptera > Phyllostomidae > Desmodus > Desmodus rotundus. The sequence goes on along the minus strand of NC_071391.1, from coordinate 31,127,887 downwards.
TCTTACAGTTTTCAGTATATAGGATTTTCACATCCTTATTAAATTTAATCCTACATATTTTATTCTTTTTGATGTAATTGTAAATGGGATTATTTTCTTAATTTCTCTTTCTGATAGTTTGTTATTACCTTATAGAAATGCAGCAGATATTTCTGTACTGGTTGGTATCTTTCAACTTTACTGAATTCATTAGTTCTAACAGTTTTTGGTGGTCTGGAGGGTTTCCTACATATATCATGTCATGTGCAAATAGTGACAGTTTTACCTCATTTTCTGGGTGGTAAAATAACAGCTGCCATTTTGTCTAGCATTTATTACATGTAAGGTAAGATAGGAGATTTTGTGAGAGTAAATAAATTGATCAAGATCATATAGCTAGTAACAAGATACCCAGTAATAAGAACTGGAACTCAAACCCTGAACCCCAAGACTCCAAAGTTGATGTTCTTTTTAAGATAGCTTCCTCTGCTATCTGGCATTGTATCTCTAAAATATTTTTCTCTGGGCAGAGGAACTACTGGGGATTTCATATATTCATCTTTCCAGTCCACTTTTAATCAAGACCCAGTTAGTACTAAAAAATCAAAAATATATCGACGGATATATTTTATACTTCTATGACATATATTCATATATAGTAAAGTGTTCACTATCTATTGATGTGTTTAGTAAATATTGTTAAGTGCAAAATGAAGTATATAGATGGTATGATCACAGTTTAGAAGGAAAAATGCATAAATACACATAATATGGAAGAATAATTACCTGATGGGCTTTGATGGGGCTTCCATTCACAGCGTGCTGCCCCGCCATTCCTAAAAGATGGACACACGGCTGAGGCTGGACTAACTGAGACACCGTGTGATTGGTCTAAGGAGTAGGGAGCACGCTAAGTCGAGCACAGCAGCTGCTGTGTGTCACCCCGCACTGCTTTGTCTCATCTGTGTTTACCTGCAGTTGTGTTGCACAGTTTCTGTCACACTGACAGCTTCCCACCTCAAGCACCCACGTCTCTCTGTTCCTCTACTGGAGACCTTTTCCCAGCACTATGGAAACTTGCTGAACCCAAATGCAGATACCTCACTGTTGGGAGCCAACCAACAGCCGGCCCTTGACACAGTCGGGATGGGTGAGATGTGTCTGCACAGCAGAGGCAACTGTGGCTGGATTTCTCTTCTGGCATGTCTGTCTTTGCTATTACTCGGTGGTGGAATTTTTGAGCACTTGTATTTCAGGTCCACTGATCTGCAGAATTCCAATGCAATTGTACAAAATGATTTCTTGGCCATAGAACAAAAGTCCCTTATAACCCCTTCTCAGCCTACTTCTCCTACCTATTGGAAGATTAATATTAGACAATGGGCAGGCCAGCTGCCCAAAATATGGAGAAAAATTTTACTAGATATCCCCCTTAGTACAACCCTCCCTATACCTTGGGCAGGAACAATAATTGACAGAACTAGATGGGTAAAAAAGCAAGGAAAATAATTGAACTATTATGATTTAAGCATGAGGGAACAAATACAAAGACCATCCCCTGCAAAGTGCATAAAGAAAGAACCTAGACAGGAAGATAGATGGCTGAATTAGAAAGCCTAACCACATAGGCCCTTTAATAGTTCACATGTAACCGCTGACTATTCTAGCGTATCTTTTTGACCTATGCCAAATTCTGAAAACTTTGTTAGACATCAAATGATCGATAGACATTTGAAACTTTGTACATGTAGTTACTTGTAGTTGTCTGATGGATAGCCCTCCTGGTCAAAATAACTTTTGTTTAGTATAAACAAATCTGTAGAACTTCCTGTACATTTTCTTGGTATTTCTGTATAGACTTTTTGTGCTTGAGAAATCATGCCATGCACCTGTTCCTTTGATGTCATATAACAAATCCCTATAAAAATAAAGCTTGATTAAACTCTTAGAGTTCAGTCAGACCCCCAAGGGCTGGCCGTTCTCTGGCATCAAACTTGGTGTCCGACCCCTCATTCTTCGCCTGCACCTGCCGAGACCCTGAGACCTGCCGAGGCTGGACCCTGCACCCCACCACAGCTGGGAGCTAACACCCTTAGGGACAGCCCTCAGCCAACAAGAGATGGGAGTCTGTAGACAAATTGCCTCCTAGCTTCCCTGTCCCCTGGTGGGAGAATCCTGACGCGTGCTCCATGCGGTGCCTCAGAGGGAGCCCCGCAGGCCTGCACTCCAGGTGCCCCCAGTCTCCTTATTGACTCCTCTCCTCCCATCTTGCGTTCCTTGCCGCCACAGGTGACACCCTTTCCCAAATAATCTATCTGAATCGAAGGCCTTGTCTCAGCATCTGGCCTGTTGGAGTCTTTCCCAAAACTCCCCAACTGAAGTAGAGATGTAGCTCTCTCTTTCCTCTACAATGATAATTATGAGCATGGGAACCCAGAACTCTGAGGGGCGTGACTTCTATGACATGAGCATCTGAAAACATGCGACAAATGGGCAAACAGGGTCCAAGACTCAGAGATAGGATCTTGACGCTGTGGGCAGCCTGGGCCTCAGCCCAACTTGAGGTTAGCTGCATTTTGACCTTGACCTAACCATGACTTGATACCTTGAGTTTCAGCTAGTTGTGAGTTGGGTTTCTGTCTGTTCCAATTGAAAGAGTCCTAGTGGGATGATTTTATTTTCTTCTTTTTGCTTGTATTTTTCTCTAATGAAATACAAAGAAAAAATATTTTAATGCCAAATATGACAAAATAATATTTTAAAGGAGAAAAAAACCCATTGGAAAGGTCTTTGATAGTGTCACCATATGTGGGACAGGCCACCTTTTTCTCTTAATATCAGTGAAACCAGGCCCTCATGAAACAATGGAATCACTGAACCATGAGTCATCACAGACAGTCACACTCCCCAAATGCTCCCACAGTGGCGAATGACAGAGGGCCTGTCCTTTGTCAGCTCCACCAATCACCCGGACCCTTCGAATGGTTTGAATGGAGCTTCGCATTTGGCCCCAAAGCTCTGCCCAAGTTAATGACTTGGAAAAACATGTCATCATCCACATAATCTGCAGAAACCAGAGAGAGCCCTGAATCAGGCATCTCCACTGCAGAGGGACCGTTCACAAATCCTGCATATCTCAATGATGTTTGCGTTATTGCTCACAACTGTTCAATTAAATCCTCTGTAAACAGATGGGCTTATTTGTTTGGTCCTAATAGTTGTAAAAATTTGGATATTGTGCATAGTGACATTTACAAATATTTATATTTACCATGGAATATTCTTTTCATTTAAAAAATTCCTTTAGGCTAAAGAGAAAGCTGGTTTAGTCCTTATGGTAACCCATTATGGCTTTTTGTTCTCATGGCTTTTGTGTAGCCAGAGGTGTCCGCAGATTGCTGGGCACCACCGGAAAGAGGAACGGAAACAAAGCAGAGAGCACTGTCTCCCTCGGCTCAGAGCTTGGGGCCATCCTCACACACAGCTGCATGCTTGCGCCGTGAGGGAGACCCTGGAGAAACCGGTCCGGATTACATGGGTCCAAGTCTCAAAAACGTGCAATTCCTTTAAATGCTAATTTCATGTTTAGGAACCTAAGCTAAGAATCCAGATTAGAGATGTGAGCAAAGATAAATACAGATAGGTATAGATACATAACGCAGTACTATTTATGATAAATACTTGAAACAATCCAAATGTAAAATAATTATTTATTAGTTAAATTGTAGAGTATTCATACTATGAAAATCTGTGTAGCAATTAAAAATGATAATGTAGATTTCAGGGCAGCAGGAAGGAACTGTGTCAACTACAAAATGCAGATTACAAAAGGCCGGGCCTCACAGTCTCACTTTTGTGAGAATGGAACTCTGTCTCCATGCACGCGGAAGTCCAAGGGTCTGACTCTAAAGTGTTAAGAAGACATATTTGGGGGTGATGGAAACATATGTTTTTATGTTCTCCTTTGGGCTTCTCCAAATTTTCTACAATGAACATGTACTATCTTTATCGTCAGAAAAAAATAAAAATGAAAACTAATAAAAACATGAAATACTATGGTTTAGAAAAGGCAATAGGTGACAAAAAATAAAGAGGCCAATCTATGATTTTTAAGTCACTCATTCAAAAACACTAAGGGTCTACTATATGTCAGTTCAAGTAGAAATAGAGACTTTTTTTTTAAATCAAGCTCTTCTGCCTTTGAAGGGTCACGATTTAGAGCACTAGCCAGTTGCATTTCCTGCAGGGATGGAAGTGTCCCTGCACTGTCCAATGCAAGCAGCTACTGGGCACTGAGAACGGAGTTGGTATGACTGAAGAATGGAATTTTACATTTAATTTTAATTAATGTAAGTGTAAGTAGCCACATGTGGCTAGTGCTTGTATTTAAAAAAAACAAGAAAACAAAAAACAAATACATGGAAATAATCATAATGCTCCAGGTACTAAAGAAGCACAGAGAATGGAGGTGTTCACTCTAATCATAAAAACCCTCTGAGAGGAGATGCATTCGGGGCAGTAAGTCTAAAGTTTAGTTAGGGTTCTGCAAATGCAAAGGCATGGAATCATGGCTGGGCTGACATTTTTTAGAAAGACCAAAAAAAAAAAAAAAAAAGACACCAGGCAAAGCTCACATCTCTCATCAAAAAAAGATGAGGAGACTAAGACTTGGCCGCCCAATCCGGGAACATTAGTACCTAGAGGAAGGGGTCATTTTGTTAGTCTCCGGGGTGGTGCCACACTTGTCATGGCAGTGGCAGTGTTGCTATTCCAGGGACTGGTACCTGTCAAACCCACTAATGCCCGCTATCTCATGGTAGCACTAGCTCTTACTCTGCCAAACACTGTGCCTGAGGCTTTCCTACACCGTATCTCCTTTAATCACAACAAGAAACCCCGTTTTACCGGAAAGGAAAGGGAAGCAACCAGGAAAACAGGCCTACCCCACGAACGGTAAGAAAAGAAGGCAGAGGGGAATGTGCTGTTTACTAGAAAAGCCCCAATATTGTCATTATGGAAAAGTTAGAAGTCAGAAATTTTCAGTTTAGTATAATTTTAGTTTATTGTACAGTTGAATGTTTATATCAAGGGTGGGGGTGGAGGGAGTACAAATTGATCATATTTTCAAGACTTTAAAGGCCTTGATTAGACCCGGTTCCATCCCAGCAGAGCTCGGAGACAGAAACACCGGCACTTCAGAAAGGAAGGTGAGCCAAATATTGGTAGTTGGATCCTTAATTAACGAATTTTTTTTTCTGAGTTCTACTCTTCGGAGAAAGACAGCAAAATAGATGTACACTGCAGTGCTTCCTAATTAAACTACCCTGTTTGCTGGACATCCTCATTAACTAAAGTGTTAGCTTCGGGGACTGGATTTTTTCTTTTCATTTATATTTTATATAAATTTACGCATATGACAATTACAACTATTTTTTAAAGTACAAGATTTTCCTCTCTTTTTCTTTTCTTTTTTTGTTTTTTTGTTCACCTCTTCCCTTCCCTCTCCTGTCCTCCCCACTCACATCAATGCCTACACTGCCCACCAGTAATCTTAGGTGCTATCTCATATGTGTGCTTCCACTTTTTACCAGAGCTGTCTCTCACACAACACACACACACACACACACACTCAATGGAATATACTATGCACACTTTAATACACCTGGCTTTTCTTACTCAATACTTCATGAAAATCTGTCTGAGCCAACTGTGTGGCTCTAAATTGTTCATTTTAACAGCTGTAAATCATCCCGCGATTTAGATATAATATTGATCTAATATGGGTATTTTTCCCCAAGACTTTCATTTACCAACTATACCATAATAAACATTCTTGTACTGTGCTATTGTTTCTTTGGGATAGATTCCTAAAAGTGGGATTTGTGGAGCAAAGAATGGTGTAATTCCTTTTTCTCCCTCCTTTTTAAAATAAGAGGTGCTGCTAGATTGTTTCCAACTTGCAAGTGACCTTGCAGACTCGCTTTTCCTCCACGGACCTCTGTTTTCTCACTCCTAAAACTGGCCTGTGGGACTCTAGATGGCCTTGAACGTCCTCTGTAGCTTCTTCCAAACTTCTCTGCTTCTGTGCCCGCACCCCCTGCCCCGTGTTTTACTGCAGTGGAGTGAGAGTCATTACTACTGCTGACTCAGGAACACGCAAACTGCCTGTCTCAGTCTCTGGGTTTTGGACCTACGTTTTTTTTTTTTTTTTTTTTTTTTGCACACAGACTAGTTACTGAGCTGAACCGCTGATTTCCAAGTATGAGCTCTCCTGAAGTGCTATGGTGAGGGAAGCTGGCCGTGATCAGTCCCTGCCTCCCTGACACCAGGGTCCAGATGAGATGAGGACTGGACGACGCAGCTGATTACCAAGCTCTAAGCTTCAGTTGTTCATGTTGAGATTTACCTTGATCTAAAGAAAAGAGAACCCACTTATAGCAGCCTCTGGGTTTGAGCAGTTTTTCAGGGTGCTCCCAATTTTCTTTTAATGAAAATACATACCCGATTATTGCATGGCCAAACCACTGAAGAAGGGAAAATGTTGCACAGTCTACTTTCTAATGAGGCTTCCTGGTCTGTGCATGTCTCCCCATACCAAACCTTCTGGACCAAAGGGAAAGAACTGATTTATTTGCTAAATCTGAGGGGCTTCGAGCAGGTTATTCTCCCAGACAGACTGATAACCATCGCTACGGAAAGCATACCAGGCACCTAGCCTCAGTCTAGGCACTTCACGGGCACACTCCCATTTAATCCTCAAACAACCCTTGAGATAGGTTAATATTCTTATTACTCTCATTGTACAGATTCAGAATTTCCCCCAAGGTCACAGAGCTAGGAGGTGGTGTAGTCTGTCTGCAGAACCCACTTCCTCAGTAGGAAACACTGCAGTGGAGTTGGGCAGTGGTAGGCAAGTGGGACAAAAATAGCGCATGGCTTCTTGGCAATGTCACCTGAAACCCACACTGAGCCCTGCGTCCATCAGCTGTGCAGGGTTTAGGTGTTTACGGCGCCTACGCCAAACGGCACAGGCGCGCCCATTCCGTCTGCTGTGAAGGATGGGAGGCGTTGGACGCAGACCTGGGCACAAATCGTGGCTCTGCCAGCCGGCCTTAGCAAGTGTCTTGGCCTGTCCAGCCGGCCTGCAGATCTTTCTCCCCTGCTGCCCTGAGGAGGACAGGAGGCAAGCGCCAGCTAACCCCAGAGCAGGCGTTGGTGAAACGCGTTTTCTTCTCCCCGGTGTCTCCGTCCCCAGAGCAAGGGAGGTCAGGCCCGCTCCTGCTCCCCGGCCTCGGGGACAGGTCTCCTCTCCGGTCTCGGCGCAGATCGGCGTCTGGGCTGCCACCGGTGGCTTGTGTTTCAATAAACTGCCCCCTCCCCCTCCTATGCTGCGGGGTAGACGTGGGTTTTCAAATATGGCTACTTATTTGCTTATTTGCAAAGGGGAGGGGTGAAAAATGTTCGAGGGCAAAATCAATTACTATTTTTCATCTTTGACAAAGTAATTAAGGCCCTAGTGACTGGCTAATTCCGACCGAATGGCTGCGCCGTGATGGATGCGGATTTACGGCCTCCTCGGCGGCGCGATTATCACTCCAAACAGGCGGCCGTGGACGGCAGGGGCGGGAGTCCGCCCCGGGAGGACTTGCACCTTTTATTCTAATTCTTTCCTTCAATACTGAGGCTCCATCCCTGGCACTGCCGAGCACAGACACACAGCTCTGTGCGCCCGACGAGCTGCCCCTGGCCTCCCGCCCCCGCACGCTCCCTACCGCCCTCCCACGCGGCCCTGCCCCCGGCTGGGTTCCGTCGCTCTGCCCCCGCAGTGGAGTCAGAGAGCCCCTGCTAGGCCTGCTGGCTCTAGACCCTCCCTCCACTCTCCGCGCCGCCCCTCCTTTCTAGAATCTTGCGGCTGGGAGTCCAGAGAGGTAGGGAGCCAAAGCCGCGCGTCTGCTGAAGCCCGTCCCCCACCCCCCCACCCCAGGCGGTGGCATTTCTTCTGCGTCAACCCCTCTGACGGGCCTGACGCCGGCGGCCCCTCGCGGGAACCCGAGCGCGCACTGGGCTGGGGAGGGCGTGCGGGCTGAACGTCAGGCCTGGGGACTGAGCCGGCACTGGCGTCACTCTACCCAGCGCCGCAGCGGGGGGCGTTCTCCCCGCCCCGGCGCGAGCCGGGGACGTCTGTGCGCCCCAGACAGCCACGCGCAGGGTGGAAGCGCCGTTCTCACACTGTTCTTTGCGGGAGTGGCTCACGTGCAAACTGAGGAAACTGGCCAAGCCTTTGGTAGTCGTGACTGTCCCCGGTGCAAGGTGGCCCAGGGCCCGTGGAGGGAGGCCTCCACAGGCTGAGGGGTGCGCCTCGTGGCGCGGAAGCCGGGGGCTGCCGGGCAAGCCCCTTCAAGTTCTCGCCTCCTGGTGTGGCTCCGTGGAAACCGGGGTCTGTTTTGAATGAAGCCCCGGACAGTCCCCCATCCCCACCCCCACCCCCACTCGGTTTTCCCCAGGGCTCTCAGCGTCCAGGGCGTTTCCCAGCGCCCACCAAAGCCAAAGCACGTACCCCGGGGCTGCTTCTCCCCACCTGCTCTCCGGACCGTCCTCCAGCCCGAGCCCGCCACACACTCACCCTTTTCTCCCCCACTTGCCCGGTTTCCTTCTGAGCAGGCCTCCAGGGAGAGTGAGACGCCCCCTCCCCGCCCGGCCCCGGCCCCGTGGGAGGGGTTGGGAGATCTTCCAGGTTCGAAGTAGAATTTGTGAGCCTCAGTTTCCCCTGCTTTACAACTGGGAGTTTCTCAAAGGTTGTTGTCAATGCTAAATGCGATAATTGCATAAAAAGCCCAATGGTTCAATATTGAGAGCTTAATAAACGTTAAATCAAAACTACAATGAAAGGCGGCCCGAAGCGCTCAGGGAAGGTCTCTTCTGCGAAGCTATCGTCCTTCAGTAACAGTGCGGACCTCGGGCCCCCATTCCTCTCCCCTCCGAGGGGCCTGTGGGGAGAGACGGAGGGATCCAAGCGCTCGGGAGCAACTCGAAGGCGGCAGGAGGGGCCTTCTCCGTGCCCCGGGCTCTCACCGCAATCTACCGCTGCAGCTTCTGCCTGCGGGCCGGAGAGGCACTGGGGACGGCCCAGCAGCGTGCGACCCTGAGGCGGTGGTGGCTCGGGCTGCTGGCAGAAGGGAAGGGGCAAAGCGCTTTCTGTGGCGCCCCATTGCCGAGGCCAGGGTTTACCCGAACCAGACCCCCCAGGAAGAGGGAAGAGAGGGGGTTTACCTACGCATCCCCATTCTAATCTCCAAACTACACCTTCTTTGTAAAGGTGTTTTCCCTTTGTTTTGACTGTAGCCATTGCTTTGTACCGAAAGTAAAGACCATCTTTTTATCGCCACGGACACCCCCCCGCCCCCCGCAGAAGTACCGCAGCACTTCTTCCCGCGGCTTCCAGGATGGCCAGCCCTGCCTGCCGCCGGGTTGCTGGGGATCGTGATTGGGAGGGGCTCTAAGACCTCGCCTTCCAAGTCAGGCCTGGCTGTGGTGGGTTTTTATTGAGAGGGCTAAGAAGAGGAAGAAAAAAAAATGAGTCTCCTCTGACTTTGAAAGTGACCTAGGGACCAGATCGGTGTTGGAGATAATTTCCTTTTTAGTTCTCTAAAATATTTTCAGAGCAGCTTAACAAATACCATGAGGACATTCATAATTTTACCCAGGAATTTCTCTTGTAGTAGTAGAGATAAAATAGGAGTGAAAATGCTAGACCTCTCTTTTTTTTTAAGCGAAACCCCAGGAGCCCCGAAACACTAGTTGTCCGGAAGGCTAGGGCTATGAGGGAGGCTCTGCAGTCCGCATACGCGCAGGTGGGCGCACCCTTAGAAAAACAGCACCTGTGTGCAGTAGCCATTGCGGAGCCGTGGCGGGACCTGCAGACGGACCCTCAATCCTTTTCGGGGTGATACTGTGGAATCTGCTGCCTGCAGATTTGGAGAGGCGGCTCCGGGATCTAGTGGAAGAGGGAGACGGAAACGTGAAGGTGATTTGACTCCTTCCCCCGCGCCCACCGCGGCAGCCCAGCCCGCTGTTCGGCTCGCCTTGGGTGCAGTGGGACGTGTCCCTCCCGTGTTTCCGTTAATCAGGGAGAGGCAAACTTCTGTCATCTCCTCCCGCCGCTTCGGTTTAGTAATCAGACCCACATGAGTCACGCCGAACACGCAGCCCCCTCCCTCCGGAGTGACAACGGGCCAGCGCACTCTCGGCTGTTGTCCCTTTAAAACTCGAGTCCATGGGGGTGATGATTTATCAAACTTGTATTATCAAGAAAATGTCAAACGAAGGGCACCTTGCCTTGCACTGACGCAAACCTGGCCTTTCCCAAGGAGATATAGAAAGCGCCTCTCTTGCTGGAGCCAAAACCAGTCTTGGCAATAGCTGGTTTCACTCTCGACCCGTTCTGCCCGTGTCAGACATGGTGAGTGTTTGCTTTTGTTCTTTTAAGAGAGGGGGCTACGGGGTTAGGAAGGGCAGATTCGTTTTGGATACTTCTTTTTGAAATGTTCCATACATTTTGGAAGAAGGAGGGAGGACAGTTTTCACAGTTGCCGTGGTATTTGCACTTACTACCACCTGAGATTGGAAAGAGGTTTCAGAGGCTGTGGAGCTAAGCAGTTGGCAGAGTCGCCTACCGGCGGGATTCTGGGTACTGTCCTTGGTGCTGAAATCAGGTGCCTATACCGAGGTTAGTCGCTCTGGGTCCTAGAAGCTATTGAGATAAGAATGCTGGCTGGAGTCGAGGTACTTAGTATTGGTGCAAATTAAGGAGTTCCGATATGTGCACTTGTGAAAGAAGGCTCAGTGAAAAATGTGCAGTTGAGGTGAAAATAATAAGATTTTTCTTGCAGTAAGATAGTAATTGTTGGTGCTAATATCTAGAAAGCCTTGAAAGATAAGACCAGGGGAGAAAGCGGAGGGAAAAACCACCGTGGGCAATTCTTTTAATTTGAATCTAAGTGGGAGAAAGCAAATGAAAATTAGCTTTGAGTTTTTGGTTCCCAAGCAAGTGTAGGGCCATGAAGGATATCAGTCGTCTGTGAACAGTTATTCTGGGTTGGGTGGGGGTTGGGGGGAGGGTGGGACTTTGCTCGTTCTTTTACATATTTGGGAATCTGGGAGTGAATGTAGCTTGTATAAGATAACAAACCTGGTTACTATCTTGTACTTTAAGTCTGCTTTCTTATTGTTGGGCTGCCGTTGTTATTTTGGTCGAGATCCGTATCCCCGCCTTTGCTACCTGGCTGACAGACGGGGAGGGATTTGGGGGCACTGGGATTCACACAACTGACTGGGCCTGAAATGCTCTCAGGTGCCAGGGCATCAGCTTTGTGGCCGCAGCTTGTCTATCGCTTATGGGAAGAAAAAAAAGGCAATGTGCATTGTTGAATGACAAAGGAAATGGGGCGGAAAATTAAAGAATCTTTCTACAGTGGTGATGGGGACATGGGTACCCTACAGTCGTGATGTGAAATCCAAAGAGGGCGGGGAGCTCGTGGCTGTAGGGCTATTTCTACCCTCCCCTTTACCACTCAAAAACACCCCCCCCAGAAACCCCCCCTCCAACATTTCTGCCTCTTGTCTTAGTTTGCCTCCATCGGAGTGAAGAATATTAGCTTCCTTATGTCATGTGGTTATTGACCAGACGGGCAAATTGAAAAATACTGATTGCAGTTTTCATTGGAAAAGGGACAAAATTCCAGGGTTCAATTCGTTCCCTAGATACTGTGTCTGGCCCCGAGTCGTGAATGTTTCTGTATGCAGATACAGGCAATTTCAAAGCTGCCTTGATTTTTTTTTTTTTTTGCACGAATTTCACGTTGTATTTGCAGGATTGCGGTGCTCCCAAGGAAATGAATAAACAACCAGCCAACAGCCTGGAGGCAGCCGTGGCGCCCGGCCACCACGATGGCTCGTGCGCGCCCAGGACGAGCCCGGAGCAGGAGCTCCCTACGGCCTCCGCCGCGCTGCCACCGCACGTGCCCAGGTCCGCTTCCACCGGCGCCCAAACTTTCCAGTCCTCTGACGCGCGAGTCTGTGAGGCCGAGCGCCAGGGATTGGGGGCTTGCAAACTCAGTAGCCCGCGGCCGCCAACGGCCTCGGCAGCTCTGCGGGACTTGAGCGAGACTCGCGGCGCGCAGGCTGCCCTTCCTGGGGGCGCCGGGCCCCGCAACGCGCTGCACTGTAAGATTCCGGCCCTGCGCGGCCCGGAGGAGGATGAGAACGTGAGTGTGGGCAAGGGCACCCTGGAACGGAACAATACCCAGGCCGTGGGCTGGGTGAATATGAACCAGAGCACTGTGGTGCTGGGCACGGATGGAATCACGTCTGTGCTACCTGGCAGCACGGCCACGGCTGCCGCCCAGGTAAGCAGGTTGCGCTTGGCCCGCACCGCCTCCTGCTCTACAGGCGCGCGAGGTGAGCAGGCCGTGGCGGGTGCACGTGTGCTGATGGGGAGACTGGTTGGCAATGCCAGGTAATGGATGCGGGAGGCAGCTTTGGGGCTTCGGAAGCTCGCGCAGCGCTGGGGTCTCCAGTTCAGGGCACGAGGGCTGTAGTGACCCTGCCAGAGGGATCGCGACCTCAGGAGCTGCCACTACCTAGCCCTTCCCAGCCTCACTGGTAGTGGAAATCCAGGTGCAGACTGACTGATTAAGCAGTTGAAGCAGATGGATTCCTACCTCTTTATGCAGACACGACTGCCCCTCTTGCCAGTCACTGTATCTTTAATTATTCTCAATTAAAAATGAAGAAATACACAGAGGAAAATCCTGATGAAATAATAGTTTTAAGTTCTATAGCCTTAAACGGCAACTGAATTACCATTTACCTCATAAGAACTCATTTGATGAGAGGTGGGTTCACATGAGCCTGCTCCTGAAGCTTAGGCTTCAGGGCCCTTCCAACACCCGTGTACCTAATTTTGTCATCTCAATTCTGGACCTTTTTTTTCTCCTTCAAGAGGACCTATCTCAACTGTATAAGCTTCAGGCTCCACAAACGTGGAACCATTCCTGCATTTGATCCTTTATGCTCAACCAGAGACATGAAAACCCACAGAGCAAATCCCAGTCCTGGGTTAGGGGTAAGCAACCATTACTGGTGGCCCCTCTCCCAGGTAGGCTCCTGTCTTCCTCCAGCTTCTTCCAGTCTCTCTCTCTCCCCTGATCTCTTCTCTCCTCTGCCCTATTTCACCCACTTCAGCTCCTCCCTTCCCGCTGCCTGCCTTTCCACTATCTCTTCTCCTTCCTGGGCTCACGGGTTAGGAATACATGCAGTGGCAGGTGCCTAAACCAGAACATCCACCTGTATGAGACTTCAGGATTATACAGCCCTTCTGTCTGTAATCACTCTAGTGTTCTCTCTCTCTCTCTCTCTCACACACACACACACACAGGCTTATGCAGCAGGAGCTCAGCTGTTAGAACAACTAGGAATGAACACACACCTTGGCTTTCCCACTCGCCCTTGTTCTGGGGGTTCACTTCTGGAGTGTTTGTCTGTGTCTGTTGACGGCTGCTGACGGCAGGTACCAACAGTGTGACCCCAGGTGGCGGCAGAGTTTTGTTTCACACGTCTTGTTTAACCTCCGCACTGCGGCAAAAGCAGCTGGAATGCCCACCCTTCTAGCTCTGGAAGAATTGGAGGGTGGGGGTGGGGCTGGAGGTAGTATGTGCGGGAGGAGTGTAGGGGGTGTTAAAGATGTTCGGTACAGATCAAGCCCTTTCTTTGGCTATTTTCAGCTCTGCCCATCTTTCTGTTGTTGCCTTTCTGACATGTACCTCCGCCCTCCTTCTTTCTCCCCAAGAGTTCCTCTCCTGACAGCTGCTTTTTTATCCACCACGGGCTGTGGAACAGTGTGTAACAAACCAGGTTGCTAGAATAGGAGGTTGAAGGTGACTGCGGAGCTGAAAGCTGTGCAGTGACTCGGGTCCCTAGAGGCTTTGTGGGTCCTTAGAAGCTCTGTGGGATGTACAGTGTCCTGCACGTTTTCAGAGTTTTATCTGAGGTGGCTCTACCCCCTGCCTTTTCTGGTTAGTACTGAGGCATTCTAGAGCCATACTGCCCCAAGAGAGCATCTTAGTGAGAGCTTGCAGAGGTGAACCCCAAAGGTCCCTGCACTGCTGGAGCTGGCACGTGCCTCAGGGGACAGTTATTATAAGCCTTTCATTTTACAGAGGGGGACACAGAGGCTCAGAGGGAGCAAGCAGCTTGTGGCGGTTATGCAGCTGGTTAATAGTAAAATTTAAACCAGAATTCTAGGTATTAGCTGCCGTGTCTCTTACCATTTCTACCCTCTCTATTATCCCTCTTGTTCAACCCTCACATCTCCCTCCTGCCCATCTCCCTTACCCCAGTGCTGGAAGTGCCCCTCCCCCAGGCAAGGCAGGGGCTCTGGCTGGCTTCAGGCATTGCGGCTCTCTTTCTGGCCTTAGCACAGACTCCAGAGGGAGAAAGTGCTGAGGAAGGGGTGTGTTGAGGGGCCTGGAGAGGGAGGGGTTGGTTAGGGACCTGCTTGCTGTGATCTCTAGGCATGATATTGGGGGCCTGCTTGCCTAATGAACTCTTGGTTGGGGTTGGGGATCAAGGGACCTGCTTGCAATGAATTGACTGGTTCAAGTTTGGGGGAAGCTGCTTGCTGGTGTGCCCTGACTGCAGGATTTGGGCAAGAGGGGCGCAGGGGTCTGTTTAAGATGGGCCTTGGATCCGAGTTGGGAGCCTGCTTGCCGAAAGACTCTCAGTGCGGAGTTGAGGGGTGAGGGTCCTGCTTGTAGATGCATTCTCTCTTCGGAACTGGGGTCCTGCCTGCGGATGCATCCTCGGTTGAAAAGTGGGGGCCTGCTTGCTGGAAGGGCCCTCAGCAGGGCGGAGGGTTGGAATGGGGCCTGCTTGCTGACCAACTGGGGCTGTTATCCCACAATGTGCTTTTCCGCCCCCAGGAGGACGAGCAAGGGGATGAGAATAAGGCCCGAGGGAACTGGTCCAGCAAACTGGACTTCATCCTGTCCATGGTGGGATATGCAGTGGGGCTGGGCAATGTCTGGAGGTTTCCCTACCTGGCCTTCCAGAACGGGGGAGGTATGGCTTTTCCAGTCTTTCCACCCATGGTGCTGCAGGGTGGGCCCTTGGAGGTTGGGGGGAGGGACCCAGAGCCCTGAGATGGGCCTGGAGGAGCAGCTTAGGACAGCCTCCTCCCACTCCAACCCCATCCCCTGTGGGCACAGTGCTAAGCCAGAGGGCAGGAGGTGCCACAACTGTTTGGCACTAGATCCAGAAGGCTTTTACCTGGAGATGGAGTTCAGGGAAGAGGTTGGGCCCTCATGATCCCCGCCCCCCCCCCCCCCCCCCCCCCGTCCCCCCGCCCGAGGCTCTATGGGGGCGGGGCTGGGTCCTGAGCCAAGTGGGCATCCATGCAGGTCAGACTCTAATCTGACAAGTATTCAGGGAATAGCGTACTTCATGCACCTAAGTGACTTTGCAGCTAGTAGTTTGTGTGGTCTTGGACACTGACTGAATTAAGTATGGTTTAAGATTATAACTTGGAAATCCCAGCCTACACAGAAGACCTTGGAATGGGCACTTTGGGTGGTGCCGAACACTAGCCACAGGAGAACCAGGCGTGAGCGGAGAAGGGCTGGGGGCTGTGCTCTCAAAAGCCTCTCAGAAGCGTCCCCCCCACATGCATCCTCCTGGGCATGAGCAGGGCATGTTTTGACCAGCAAAATCATTTAGCAAAAGTGGGCTTCGTTTCATTTGCCCTAACTGGGGCGGGGATGGAGGGGTAAGAAAATGCTTTTTGAAGGAAAACCATTTCGGAAACGGTGAGGGACGCCAGGTAGCAAGCACCAGCCGCCAGGCCTTTAGGGTCTACTGCACCTCTTCCGTGCCCAGGAAGGAGGGACTCGGCACCACCAGGTCCTCTTTGCTTGTCTCTGGACGTTGAGGTGCTGCAGGGTCAGCGGCTGCCCCATGTTGGTTGACAAGTCACCCTCTGGGAACAGGAATTTTTGCCTAGAACCCCTACCACAGCTGCTCGGCTGGACCAAAGAGACCAGAAATGTGCCTCTTACCCCATCACGTTAGGCAGCTCAAGTTTTGTCCTGGGTTTTTTGTTTGTTTGTTTGTCTCTTGGGTGGGCTCCAGGCAGAATGTGGTACAGAGGGAGGATGGAAAAGTGCTGCACCACAGGACAATTAAAAGGGAAAAGAATGTTAATGTCCCTTGCTCCCACTTGTAAATTAGGACAAGTTGACAAGTACTTATGAGGACCCCAAAGCACTTGCAATCAGGGAAACGGAAGGATATGTGCTGGCCCCCCAAATCTAGGCACCACAGCTGGGTTTCCGCTTGGTGTTCCACAGGGGGTCCCTGGGCCAGGATGCAGGAAGTGGGCGGGAGGTGCTATAATAAAGCTTTCAGTGATGGGAACGGGATGCGATGCAGGATCAGGTGGCGAGGGAGCTCTAGTCAAGTGGTTTTGGCGGGTGCAAGTGCTGGTGCTTTGCTAGCCCCGGATCTGCAAAGTGCAGGGCAGCGCGCGCACCCATTGGTTCCAGGATCTCCGGGCCCAGCCAGGCCCCGGGAGGGAGAGTCTGACCTTTCGGTACTGTGGCCCCTGGTGCCACCCCCCACACCCCGAGAGCTCCCCTCCTCCTTCCCAGGAGCAGAAGAGATAGACTGCACAACCCACGTCTTCCTCAAAACCCCTGTCAAGAGAGGACAGAGAAGGCCTCCTAATATTACTCCTCAGCAGCCCAGGGCCATGGCCAGGCCTTCCTCGCCTGGAGAGCCTCCAGGAATCCCCTCCAACAGGAAAGGTCTTTCCTCCTGGCAGGAAGTTGGGAAAGACCAGCTTTCCTCCTGTTGGGCGCAGTGTCCTGGGCTCTGTCATCTCTGGCCCTGGAACTGGCCTGACCCCTGCAATAGTGCTTCCTGGTCCGATCCTTTTCAAAGGTCACAGCTATTCCCCAAGCCTTTCAAAACAACCTCACAGAATCCTCGAAGGGAAAGAAGCCTGTAGTGGAGATAAGATAGCCACATAAATATTGTCAAGTGCTCGGTGCCTGGGAAGGGTACCGTGGGAGGAGAGACAAGGGAGACTTATTGGAGGAGGAAGCATTTGAGTTGACCTTGAAGAATGGAAGGGACTTCTCAGGTGGAGAGGGAAGTCAGGAGTGAGTGATGGCTGCGGTGGTGGGGGAGGAGTGGGTGCCTGGCCGCCTGCTTGTTGGAGCCGGCCCAGCCCCAGTTGGCAGAAGGTGTGCAGCAGGTAAACTCAGGTTATATGAAGGGGGGCTCCCAAAGTCTATCTTAGCAGAGGTTAAGTCCTTGGAGGGCGGGGGTTCCAATGAGATGATGAAATTTTACCAATTCTGACTCCTGCAATGAGTCAAAGACATGGATTTGCGGAATACTGGAAGGGCTTAATTAGGGGACATTCAAGGACTTCCGTGAGAAACAGAAAAGACTCAGACCAAACCAGTACACACACCTCTAGCAGCTTCTCCAGTGGGGGACTGAGAAAAGGAGTGCGTTTGCAGGGTGCCCTTGTATTTTTTTAGAAGAGGGCTCTCAAATGTCCCTGGGTGCCTGCGGTTGAGCTGGACCATCAGAAGCTTCCTGGCAAAGGGGAGGGAGCCTGCTCCCCCCACAGAGGGTGTGAGTGGGCTCAAGGCAGGCCTTGGCCTCCCAGGGCTCTCACTTCCCACTCTCTCTTTCCAAGGTGCTTTCCTCATCCCTTACCTGATGATGCTGGCTCTGGCTGGGTTGCCCATCTTCTTCTTAGAGGTGTCACTGGGCCAGTTTGCCAGCCAGGGGCCAGTGTCTGTGTGGAAGGCCATCCCAGCCCTGCAAGGTGAGTCCATCCTGTCCCTCAGCCCCCTCAGCCCTACCTTGCTCTCCTTGGCACCACGTGACCCCAGGGAGGGAGACCTGCTTTGGTGGTCAGTAGAACTCACTCCTTCCTTCTTTACTTGATCACCCCCACCTCTGGGGCCCTCTGAAGAATGACCCAAGATCACTTCCAGCACCGTTCCTTTCCTAGCAGAAGGCCTTGATGTCCTTAGTAATTGCAGAGGCCACTCCCCCCTTAGTGTGTCCATCTGGCAAGGAGAGCCAGGACCCAGGTCCCCTCTTGCCCGATTGTAAGAGTTCCACAGGATTGGGGATGAAATGAACCCCTGAAATGTTTCCACAGGCTGTGGCATCGCGATGCTGATCATCTCCGTCTTGATAGCCATATACTACAATGTGATTATTTGCTACACACTTTTCTACCTATTTGCCTCCTTTGTGTCTGTGCTGCCCTGGGGCTCCTGCAACAACCCTTGGAACACGCCAGAATGCAAAGATAAGACCAAACTTTTATTAGGTAAGTTTGGATATCCCTACATGAGGCAAAGTACTCATTCATTCATTCACACCATAAAGGTGAATTGAGCCCATACGATGTTTGCCAGGCCCTATGCTAGGGGCTGGGGCTACAGAGATTTTAAGAAGAATACTGAATATACTTAATTCTAATATAGAGGGAGCTTATGTCCCAGAAAGGGGTAATACAATTTTGTTTGCTCAGGAAGTGCTGGAGTGGTTGTTAAAAGTGCAGATGTACAGGCCCACCAGAGAGTCTGATGTATTGGATTTGGGGACAGGGGCAGAAAATCTGCATTTCAGCAAGGTCCCCTGGTGACTGGTGTGCATGGTGCAGTTTGAAAAGCAATGCGACCTAGAGTCTAGGAGAGCGATACCAGTGGTCCTGGGGCCACACTTCATAAAATGCCACTCAGTGCATGAGGGAGACGTGATAATAGACACTTCAACTAAAGACCTCGATGGAAATGTGCATCAAGTAATAGCAGAAGAGAGGAGGTCTGCCCGGGGAGACAGGGAGTGTCCTGGGGCCGCTTCAGACCTGAAATCCACTGTGACTTGAGGACTGGGGGAAGCTGTTGGCTTCTTGGGTCAAGTGCAAGAGAGTGAGTGTGAGGAGGCACAGGCAGACTTGTCAGCAAGGCTTCCTGATGCTGAAACCGTCTCAGCCCCTGGGTGTGCACGTGTGCACGGGTCCGTGCCAGGTAACTTCCCTTCTCTGAGCCTGAGATCTCCTCACCTGAAAAGCAGAAATGATAACAATATGCTTCACCCGCCGACCTCATGGGGTTGCTGGGAGGAGAAAAGAAATGAGAGGATATGAAAACAGCTGGAAAAGTGTAAAACTCTACAAACAGAAGGTGCCAATAATATCAGTCACCTTCGAAGGCTCTGGTGGTTTTAATGGGCACTAGAAACAAGCGGTTTCTTTTCCCCCGATGATCTGTCGTTTACTTTAAGCTGCATCTGTGCTGAGGTCAGAATCCTGGCGTCTCTATGTGATTGGCCTTTTTTTTAGTGCTGACCCCCAAGTCAGCTCTGTTGCCCACACAGACCAGGACACTACTTAACCCTTGGAGTGCGCTAAGAGGGAAAGGTGCATCCTTCCCTCCCACATCCCCAGGCAGATAGATGCACCTGCCTAAAGACAGTCACTCACACTCGAGTATTTTTACACACACGGTCATGTACACACACACAGGTGACCGAGCTCCATCTGGAGAGGCTTTGAATACAACTGAAGAAGAGCTAAACCTCGGGACACGTGCCCATTAAAGCGAAACCCTGTGCACCTGGAAGTGCTCGGGAATTGGGGGGGTGGGTGATGTGCGGAGGTTCCCAGGTGTGTGGCTCACTGACTAGTATGACCAGGAGTAAGCGTCCCTTAGACTCTCTGGGCCTCAGTGTCTTCATCTGTATCAGCTCCCTGCTGACATATTCTTAGGTTAGAGCAGGGGCTTCACTCCCAGCTGCTGCCACACGTTAGAATCACCTGTGGAACTAACGAATGGAACTGTCACTGGTGTCCACGCCGGACCAATGAATTTGAACAATCTGGGGCCAGGGCCTGGGAATCTGTATTGTTGAAGTTCCCTGGGTACACCCATGGGGAGGGGCAGTAGGTTTCACTTTGCCCACATCTCGGAGGTCACCTCTGCCCAGGTGCTGTCTGAGAGAAGCCTCCGCGGCAGTTGTTCACCGATTCACAATGCAGAATCAGCTGCCAGAACGGCCTCCTCATCCCGATTGCCATGTTAGGCCCCAGTGATTTGCTAGGATGTGGGGTCTGGAATGGGGAAACATCTCAAGGTCATCCCAGAGCCCATCTTGTCCTTTCCAGATGGAGCCTGGGAGGGTGCAGGAGGGCTGTTGCCTTGACTCAGTCTCTATGGGAGCGTCACTGGGGGCTTCCCTCAGGGACCATGCTGGCCATAGCAATCGGTGCCTTGTGTGTCCTCCGGGGGGGATGGCAGCTCAGAAGTACCATTCTCCTCTGCTAACAACTTCCACTAATATTTGTACAGCACCTTAGCACAATCATAATAGCTAGCATCACTTAGTACACACCAAACACCTGTTAAACCCTTTTAATCTTGTTACCAACATTAACATGGGTAAGAAGCCAACGTATGGCTCTCAATAGTGTTTCTACTTTCTAGGTGAAAGAAAACTGGAGCTCAAGCTCATAGAGATAGCTCTGTGGGAGACCTGGGAGTTGAACCCAAGTTTGCCTGCCTCCCAAGGCTCTGGTCCTAACTACCATGCTAACTGCTCCCCAGTCTACAAAGTAGCCTCATAAATGATGTCTCTGGTATTCCTAGTAAGAGCCCTATGAGTTCTCAGGGGCAGATGACATAGTCACTATTTTGCAGGTGAGAAAGTGGACTCAAAGGCTCGGAGTGTGGAGGTGCCAGGCTGTATGTCACAAGGCACAATCAGCACTGGGATTTGGGTCTCAGGACCCCGATTCTCTGCTCATCCAGGGATCCTGAAGAGTCCTTGGTTCTGCAGGTCCTACTGCATTGGTCCCGGCAGAGTGGCTGACGTCAGTCTAGGTGTTCCCGCACTCTTTGCAGCTGAGGTTCTGTGGGGTAAAAAGGAAGCTTGGCTGAAGAGTAGTTTGACTTAGCAATTCCATTTCTGGACACTTACCTTAAGGGGAGAACCAGAGACACAGTGAAGGGCTATATGTGATTGTTCATCGCAGCCACATTTCCAATCCTGGCAAACAGTAGACACACTGAAACACGTGACAAAAATTCCAGTAAGTACTGAATGATTCCACGGCTCCAATAAATCCCAGTGCATCCATATGATAAAGTTTTCTATAGTCATTAATAATGAGTATTTATAAAACGGGGAAATCCTCACCATATTATGTTAAACATAAACACAGGATACAGATTGGCAGTATACTTTTATTTTTCTTAACATGTGCACGGATAGAAAACATATAGGAAGGTGATATACCAAATGGTAACTGGAAGATTTGGGGCTATATCTATCAAGGACATGTAAAATAAATATTTTATAGTCATATATATATACTTTTTTTGTTTTGTTTTGTTTTAAGCAGGCTGAGCAGGTAGACTAGGCCCGGCTGTGGGTGGGGGTATCCCTGGGTTTATCGAGTTCCCAGTGTGGCTCACAGTAACCCAGGGAACATTAAAGACATTCCGGCACAAACCAGAAATACTAAGCAAGCTCCGAGCAGGGAGAGATAACGGACGTTTTCCACTCTGACGATTCCCTGGGAGGTGTGGACAGACTGGGCAGATCGTACCTCATTCTTAGCTAGTGCTTTACATTTTTTCATTTGTTTGTTAAAAAGTGAGGTTTTGTGTGCAGCCCCACCTCCAATCTCTTCTTCCCTGTGTTACCTACAAAGAAGTGTGTCCCCTGACTGGGGCCAGGCGCTCCCTCACAGGAGTGGTTTCCGTCCTTTGGGGTCCTGGGTGACTTGGCAAAGGTGGCGGTGGTCTGACTTGCAGAGTTGCAGCTGGCTTTCTAGCCCCACTGCTCTGCTGGGCAAGTGGGGGGCCGGATAATGGGAGTCCCGGGCTCTCTCCCGATGGCCATTCTGAGAGAGAAAATGCGACCACTCCTTCCCCTCGTGCACTGCTCCACAAATAACCTTCCTCTAAGGTCACCTTCTCCCTCACAACCCTATAACCTCTCCCCGTGATAGCAGGCAGCTAGTTCCAGGAGAGGTGATAGATTGCCCGCCATCGTGACCTTCAGTCATAGCACAGAGGTATTTACCCCAGGGCCCTCTCTGCACTGCTAGGGACACACTGCCCAGGAGCCCCACCTCACCATGCAGATGGCAGATACCCATGCCAGCCCCAGAGAGCAGCACTGCCCCCTTCTCCACCCCCCACAGCCCCCCCTCCCCGGTCCATGGGTAGAAGCTAGGTCCGCCACACATCTCCAAGGTGTATTTTGTAAGAAAGACCTCCTTAGGGGACTCGACCATCCAGGTATCTGTAATGGAGAATGGCTGGCTAATCCATGCCCTGCCAAGTGAGACCAGCGACTGTTCCGTGAAATTAGGAGCTAGCTGGATCGTTTAAAATGGGAACCACATAAATACCATTTCTATTTCTGGAATGGCTTAATTTTCATTAGAACTTTAATTAAATGACTCCTTGTCTCCCTAGCCTTTCATGTGCTTTCATTTATTAATAATTGCCCGAGTAAAGAGAATCCCATTCAGACAGCTTCCAATTTAGAATGATCATTATCGCTGTTCTTTGTTCAGGGTTGCTGGGCCGCGAGCTCTCTGCTAACTGGGCCGCTAGCCGACCTGAAGGCGCGGAAGCACGCTTCTGCCATCCGGTGGTAGGAAGGGATATTGCAGGAGGCTGCAGGCTGCAAGGAGCCCTGCTGCAGTGCCGCAGGAACGCTGTGACCTTGTACTGCCGCGGCGGCAGCGATCCAGAGCACTGTCTAGGGAGCTGCCCGTGCGCTCCCCAGGGGCAGTTTTGGAAGCAAGCAATTTGGCATTTGCCCGCGTGTTAGCCATCTCTTCGTCTTAAGGGATGGATGTACTTTTAGGCAGGAGAGCGAGAAATAACTAATGTGCTTAGTGACAGAAGCGGGACGTGGATGGTGCTTTACGCGTCTTCATTCAGGTCACTGTTGGGGGAAACAAATGCTTCCTCAGGAAATATGTGATATTTACTAGTTCAGAATCCTCATTAGACTAAAGGAGAAAATAGTGAGTAAGCAGGTATTTTGAGGATTCTAAAAGCAATGGTTCTCGACCTCAGGAGATTTTGCGGGAGACGGTTGGCAATGTTTATAGACATTTGTGGTCGTCACAGCTGGGGACGGGTGCCCCTGGCATCTAGTGGGCAGAGGCCAGGGCTGCTGCTAAATACCCTGCAATTCACAGGGCGGCCCCCACACCAGAGCATTATCCCGTCCGAAAGGTCAGGAGCGCCACTGTTGAAAACCTCTGGCCTAAAGAACTCATCAGAGGGAAGGGATTCTTCTAATTGTTGTTTTAATTTTTGTGCAATATTATGAGACATTCTGGGGGGGGTGTGGGAGGCAGTAGTAATTTATGAATGACTGGCAAGTAGGATTGTGGGAGGTGATGTTGAGGACTAGAGGTGCTCACCCCATAAAATGGTGTAACTAACAGTGATGATTGAGTTTTTGGATAGAGTTTATGGAGTCCAGCTGTGTGTGGGTATTGCATGAAATTTTTTCATTCGTGATCTCAATTTGGTTCTTGCATGGATACAACTGTCATTCAAATATGGAGGCTTGGAGAGGTCAAGGAGCTCATCTGAACCCTCAGTGGCAGTAGAACCCCTGTCCCCACAGTCATGTCCGCTTTGCTGTTCCACAGAGGCATAAGCCAGAGTCCATGTGGCACATTGGGGCTGCATGTGCTTTTCCTGTGGCCCACAATGCTTAAGAACAACTTGACCTCATTTCCAACCTTTGAAATGGGTTTTATGCTCTTCGGGCGAGAACACCTGGAAAAGCACAGCACTGATGGTTGGAGTACTCTCGGTTTGTGGGGGGCCCCCCGCTCTCCTTGTTACCCTGCCTTTTGTGCCCTCCCCATTTGTGTTGCCAGCTGGCATCTGATGGGGTCGAGTTCATGATCTCTGACCTCTACCCCGGAGCAGACTGCTAAGGAGCACGGCCTCCAAAGGGAGAATGTCTGCATCCTGGTTTTTCCGTACAACCGTGGGTGCAGAGGAGTATCTTTGTGTGTAAAGGTACATGGAGACAATGTAACGGCACCAACCTCACAGGGCTGATGGAGGCTGCATTGAGCTAGTGTACACAAAGCACTCGAAACCGCGCACCGCGAGTGTCGGTGTCACCGTCAGTCTTTGCTCCTTTATGAGATAGATAGTATCCTGTGGGATTAGTCCTGGGGGACCATCCACTTAAAATATCTGTCAAGTGGTCAGTATTTATAAAGTTGTCAGAGAGGCCTTTTCATATGGTCAGAAAGACTTTGGCCTCTTCCTACTTAAAGTCAGGGAAATAATGCGTATTTTTCTGGTTTGATGAGGATTTCACCAGAAAATGATTGTGAAAGTGCCCAGTACAGTGCCTGATGCACGGACACTCACGAGGGCAGCTTCCTCTGCCCAGCCCAGCCTGGGTCGGGCACTCTCTATTGACATTTCGGCCTGGGGGATTCCCTGGAGTGGGGACCGTTCTGTGCATAGCAGGATACTTAGCAGCATCCCTGGCTTTTCCCCATGAGATGCCAGTAGCTCCCTGCCTTCCAGATGTGACAACTAAAAATGTCTCCAGACTTTGCCATGTGTCCCCGGGGAACAAACTCATCCCCAAATGAGAACCCCTGGGTTAGGTCCCACTGCAGGCTCCCAGGCATGGTTACTGCCTGCACTAACTCATGTGAGTGCATAGAAAGCCACGTCTCATGCATCTTAGAGTATTTACTACACGTCAGCCCTCCTGCCAGGCAGTGAGTTCAAGGTGATCTCACAAGACAGCCTTCTGTGGCAGTAGCTCTTCAGGAGATCTGTTTATGTCAGATTACGTTCATCTTACAAACCACTTCCTTTCAGTGCAATCTACGGAGCTGGGTTTGAATCCTGATTCTCTTTCTCATCAGCTATATGATTTCAGGAGTGACTTAACCTCTGTGAGGCTTGCCCCTCATTTTAAAAACAGAGGTAAAAGTACCCACCGCCTAGGCTGTTGTGAACATTACGTGAGATAACGCACGCAAAGTGTCAAGTGCACAGCTCAGCATGTACTGCAGAGAACACTCGGTGAGAGACAGACACTGTCACCAGGACAAGCCACTGCTGTGGGGCTCTGTGCCGGGCACAACATAATTCCGCACTTCATCTCCATCTAGCTCGGCTCAGTGAAAACTTTCCCCAAGTCACTCTTCCATATTTGGCAAATCTTTTTGGCTTTTGTTTTTACATTGCTACTAAGCCACACGTATATATATTCTGTGTCGACGTCACTGTGTCTCCATTCTGTCCTCTCCTGAACAGATTCCTGTGTCATCGGTGATCACCCCAAAATACAGATCAAGAACTCGACTTTCTGCATGGCCGCCTATCCCAACTTGACAATGGTTAACTTCACCAGCCAGGCCAATAAGACGTTTGTCAGTGGGAGTGAAGAGTATTTCAAGTAAGATGGCCTTTTTGTCACTTCCTAGGAGAAATCCAGTGAATTAATGAGTGCTTGACCTGCAGACCGGAGGTGTGGGTGGCCCCAGGGGTGGGTTGCTTCCCCCTGCATGCTCCCTACCTATTGGAGCATCCGTGAGGACGGCATTTTCCCTGGGTTGGCCTCTGAGAGCAGAGTGCTGTGCCCGGGACCTGGAGATGAGCACCGGCCTGAAAGCTGGTGGGGACAGAATTGCTGCTGCTGTAATTCCTGCTGTGGATGCCAAAGTCATTGCAAAACCTTCGTGCAGTGCGATCTAAGCAGCGCTTCAGTTGACTAGGTTGGTTTGTTTTCCCTTCTGCATTTGAGAGGGGAACAGAGGCAAAACATCAGAAACCAAGTCATGGTCAAGGATTTAAAGAACTAAATCACTTTTTAAAACAACAGTCTACCTTAGTTTTGTACTTTCTACATCTGTATTGCCAGACACCGAGGACTGACGTTCAGGGACACTAGAAAAGCCTCAGGCACCACAGGACGATTTAGTAGAGTTTATGGAGTTTTTTCTTAAAGCACGTAAATGTAGGCAGAGTTCAACAGCGGGCAAATCATGTTCTCTAGTTAGGCCTTGAGCTGGGGGTTGTTGTAAACGCGTGTGCTCAGGGACCTGGCAGGGATGCTTCCCTGCTTGTCAGGCAAGTGAGCAAAGTACAAACGGGCTGGATGATAGAGAGGTGTGGGGACTGGGGCATATGGGCGAGGATGGCTGTCCCGTGCCAGGGAGGCCACTGCTGCCCAGCCCCACATCCTTGTCTGGGGGTGGGGGAATGTGGGCAGTGTGGCCAGAGCTTCCTTGTTGCAGGGAAGTCAGAGATAGAATCTGACATTGTATGTGTCTCCCACTTCAAATGTTAGCAAACCAATGGAAACAAAACACCGGCACAGAAAATGCATACATCCGTGGGCCCTGGTTTTTGACCTTTACTTAGATAATAAAAAGTGGTCACTAAAAACCCTACCGGTTGCCCAACTGCCATCAATTTCAATGCCAGGTCTCTCTCCTGCGCAGATGCAGAGGGTGCATGGTTGTCCCCTGCAGCACAGAAGGGGGCCTTAGGCCGAATGTCTGGCCCAAGTCTACTCTCGAGCCCAGGTTGCCTTAGGGGTCGAGACCAAAAGAGGCTCTATCACCGCAGAGCATGGCCGTCCTTATTCCGAAGAGAGTGGCTGTAGCCTAGAGACGGCCTCTCAGGCTGTCACTCGCCAGCTGGCTGGAGGGGAGGGCAGTGGAACTGCTGCCTTCAGGTTCCTCGGTGGATCAGGAAGTTCTGGGCTGTCCTTTCTGCAGTCTGGCAGAGCCTGGACTCTGGCCGGGCCTTTGCTCAGGTCACAGAAAACCACCAACCAGCAAACACAGGCCTTTTATCCAGGACAGGATGGTCCAGTCTTATCAGAACTTGCTGTGCCGATCATCGCCTCCTATCCCCAGGAGTGAGGCTGCTTGCCCACCTTCCGGCCAGGCTACAAGCTACTGCCAGGGATGTGGGGGTCTCCAGGCAGGTCATGACTCCTTCAGCTTTCATACAGGTCGTCAGCTGCAGATACCGACGCCCAGCAGCCCTCTTTGTTTGCGGCTGGTGTCTGCCTTTGAATAGGTGCTTGAATAAGGTCCAGCCAGCCCGCTGTCACATTTAGCCAGTCTCAGCCTTGGGACATGCCCAACGCAACCTGAACTGAAAGGCAGAGCAGCATTTTCAGTCATTTAGCATAATGACTCTGTACTGACTTTTTAAATTTAAAATTATGCAAATACTGTTGAAATACATCCTCATAAAAGAGTAGAACAATAGAGAAAACACACAAAAATCATCCTTCACAGTTTAGAGTTTCTGTTAGTGATGTGACCTTCC
Source organism: Desmodus rotundus (assembly GCF_022682495.2). Classification (NCBI taxonomy): domain Eukaryota; kingdom Metazoa; phylum Chordata; class Mammalia; order Chiroptera; family Phyllostomidae; genus Desmodus; species Desmodus rotundus. The sequence goes on along the minus strand of NC_071391.1, from coordinate 31,100,462 downwards.
ATTGCGACGTCAACCTCAGTAATGCCTGTTGGGGGGCTGTACTGGGATCCCCCAGTGCTGCGGGATTCATTGCACTTCTCCTGGGGCATCTCCTGATGATGGTGGAGCTGACATAGTCTTGTGTGGGGCCTGTCGGGGCCATAAGAGGCCTCCCAGCAGATGATGAAGAGCAGGACAATCCAGTTGGCCTCTCTGCAGACAGCTGTGAGCAGGAGCCCAGGTCAGAGAATCCCGCACAGTCTGATCTGACCAGGTCCCTGATGGGGAGGGTGGGGGTTGCTGGAGTTTGTTCAAGGCTGCTGGCTCTGCTAGGAGATTAAAGCCTCCCCCTACCCCCTTTCTCTTTCCCACTCGTAGGTACTTCGTGCTGAAGATTTCTGCAGGGATTGAATATCCTGGGGAGATCAGGTGGCCACTAGCCTTCTGTCTCTTCCTGGCTTGGGTAATCGTGTATGCATCTCTGGCAAAAGGAATCAAGACTTCAGGAAAAGTAAGAACTTGTATTACCTATGAGAAAGCTCTGGGGCACCCAGGGGTGATTGTGTCAGGAGCAGGTTAAAGAGCTCTGGGAAGGGCGTCAGGAGACGCGGGCGCGATTCGGGTTCTGGCGCTGAGCAGCGGTGGGCCTGGGTGGGTGACTGCATGCCTGCCTGTGCACATGGGGCAATAACGCCTTTCTTTCAGGGCCGTTGTAAGGACTGAATGAGACAAACGTACACAGAGCTCCTGATGTATGGTGGGGTGCTCCTTCCTTTCCTATCGGGGGCTGCCACTTCATTCAGCAGATGGGACCTCCCTGATATGATTCAGTCACTCTCCCTGAACTCTAGAATTAGCGCTCCAGGCCTTTTGCCTGTTGGTCTGGCTGCCAGGTCAGTTATGGCTGCTGCCAAGACTCCGGGAAAAGATCAAAATTGTGAAGTGATCCCTTCTTAAGCATGTCCACCATGTCCTCAGCCTTTCATGCCCTTGTTCCAATCCCCAACCCAACACTCCTCCAGCCCCTGTGCCCCCAGCACCGATGAGTGACCAGTCTGCCGGTGGGATCTTGGCGACTCTTGCTGGGCGATAGCTTGGTTGGCACTTTGGAGATGTGGCAGGTCCCACCGCAAGCTCAGTTCCGAGGCAGGCAGGCCAGGAGCCCAGGAAACCCAGGACACAGGGGTGCTGCCACAGGGCGCCCCTGTTTTTGTTAGTCTTTGCCGGTTTAGGTTGAGGATGGTGTCGCAGCCGCTTCTTTCCTTTGGTTTAGAATTTAATCCTTGGTGCTAGATTGTATGGGCTTTCTGGAATGGGACTTTCTGAGCAGCCCTGAGCAGGGGTTTCTTTTAGATCTGCTACCTTATCTCTGCTTCATTGCGAAAGGTTGCCAAGTAGGGATCAATGATCAATTCTTTTCTAAATGAAGAATAGCACCAGAAATAATGACACAGCCTTGGAGCGTGCAGACATTAATCACGGAGCGTTGTCGGGAAGCCTGGGTGAGTGCGTGGCTGAAGCTTCTTAGTATGATGGGCTCCTTTGGGACTGAAATTCCATGAACACTGTCATTTCTAAGAAGCAGGGATGTTCTCCTGCTCCTCCTGCAGCAAGATAAGCTCAGTTCCTCTTGCCCGGGGGCCCGAGGAGACAAGATTGGCTCATTGCTTCCTCTGAGGCCTCACTCTTCCTTTTGAGCAGCCAGAATTCCAGAGGCAGCCCGAAGGTCAAATGCAGCCCATCGGACCCAGGGGCTGCTCTGCCTGAGACTACAAAGCTAACCTAAAACACAAAGCTAACCTAATTAGCTAGCGCAGGCTGGTGGGGACTTACCTTACCACCTGTTCAGGGCTCCCGCTGTGAGGAAAATGCAGCCAAGTGTCAGGACGGCAGGCTCCCATCAACTAGTCATTGTCACTCCTGCCAAGTGTAATTCATTACTGTTCAAGTTTAATTCCTCTGACAGTACATTCCGAAACAGGTGCATTCTGAAGCTCCCCTGGCCCAGGGGAACTAGCTGGCATGGAGCCTCCACGTACACCTGACTTACATTTAGGCATCCCCAGGATTTATGAGCCACACTGTGGGCTCTTTTAGTTCAGCCAGATCACTGTCTGCAAAGTCAGTGGAGCATCCCGCACACCAGGGCCCAGACCAGGTGAGGCAAGCAAGTGCTTAGGGTGTGAAATTTAAGGCGGCACTCACTCTCAGGTTCCTGTACATGCTGGTTGGACCCTGGGAATGGGTGCCTCCTTAAATTTTGAACTCTCTGTGCCTCACTTGCCTCTTCTTAACCCTGGCCTTGCCTCATACATTTCTGATCACATGGCCCACAGAGGGCCATTAAAGGGTTTCTGGAATGGGAACCTTGGATCCCACAAGGTAGGATCTTGGCTCCAGCTGGGAGACCTTGAGTGAGATATTAAACCCCTTGCAAGATACCACCTGAGCCTCACTTTCCTCCTGTGCAAAATGTGACTACTAATAGGTGGTCCAGGGCGGGACTCCAGAAGTGGTCGTATTCCAACGGCTTTCGATAGTCAGATGGGAAGAGTTGTCTCCGCCAGCCGGACTGGTGTCAGTCCTGGGGTTTTCTTCCCGCTGGCCTGCTGGCCAGGTCACGTCCCCTGGTTCCTCCTTCCGTCCTCACTTCCCACCAGCCCAATGTGGTCAGGAGGTGAAAAGACACTCCTTCCGTGTTACCCAGCCCTGCTGTCTTGGCCAAGGGGGGACATCAGACTGGTCAGGGCCCTGCCCTGCTCTTGTAGCCATCTCCTCTCCCCAGCCCCATCTGACAGCCAGGAGGACACCCCTTGCCTTCCTGGGGTGGGCAGTTTTCCCCTGAGATGTCAAATGCCTTTAGTTTCCTGATATCTGTGTAGAAGGGCTTCCTTAAGCGGAAGGAAGGAAGCAGGTTTGGCAGGAATATGCCCCTCCCCCACAGTGCCTGGAGATCCAAGTGCTTGAGGCAAGGCAGGAGGGGAGACTGCTGCTGGGGAGGGGCTGGGAAGAGGCCCCTGTCAGGAGAGGTAGGAGGTAGCAGTGCAGAGAAAAGGATACCTGCCCATCCCTGTTCTGTAGCCAGAACGAAAGAATTTGGCTTCGAGCAGTAACTGGGTTTAGAGGAAAAAATAACTCCTCATTTCACCTTAACCTGCAGCCCGCCCCCTTTTCAGCTAATGGCAACAGCACCCTTATGGTTGCTGAGACCAAAAATTTGGGGTCATCCTTGCCTCCACCCTTCTTGCCCTTCATTCCACATAATCGGTCAGGAAATCCTGTTGGCTCTTCCTGCAAAACACACCCAGTGTCCAACCATCTCTCCTAGCTCCTGTGAGACACCCTGGTGGGCACCCACCCCCTCCTCGCCTGGATGGCAGCATGGCCTCCCAACAGCTGCCCCTGCTTCTGCCCTTGCGCCCTGCAGTAGATTCACAACAGAGCAACTGGATGGAGGTTAAAATGTTAGATTGTGCCACTCTGCCCAAATTCCTGCCACGGCTCCCATTCCCCACAGGGGAAAGGCCCCACAAGGCTCTACAGGACCCGGCCCTCCCTCACCCCCACCTCTCTGACTCCCCCTCCTTCCTGTGCTCTGCTCCTTGCTGTTCCTAGAAGTCAAGCACAGTCCCTTCTTAGGGCCTTACTGCAGCTGTTCCTTCTGTCTCAAGTGTTCCCCCAGGTTCCAGCTGGCTCACTCTCACTTCCTGCAAGTCCTGGCTAGCTTCGCGATGAGGCCTTCCCTGCCTGCCCCGTTTTAATATGGCCCTCTTTCCAGCGTCCTCTCTGTAGGTCCCACCCCCTTTTCCTTTGCTCTCTTTCTTTTCCCAGTGCACGCATCACCTTCTAACATGCCACAAATGATGTTGTGATTACCACCGGTTGCCTATCTCCCTAGCTAGAATGTAAGCTATTTGAGGACGTGCCCCACATGATTCATGAAATGATCCCAAGAGTTACATCTTAATCTCAGCCCTAACCTACCCCCAACCCATTCCCCGCAAGTCCCCAAATCAGTCCTCATCCCCTGAATCCAGTGTCTGCCAGTCACTGGAGCCCCCTTGCCAGGCCCTGGAGTTGGAGCGGCCAGTGGATGGTGGGCCTGTCTCCCTCCCAGGGGGCAGGTGTCCTGGGATGGAAGCCTGCAGGGGGGAAAGGAGCAACTGAGCCACCAGTGCTCGCCCAGCTGGCTATCAGAGCCACCGCAGGGATCAGAGAGCGTTGATGGGCTGGGACGGGAGCTTAACCTCATCCTTCCCAGTGTCTTCTAATGCACTTTCGGATGACATTGGCCTGTGAGCTGAAGGTTGTCAGTGTTACTGAGACTGGGGAGATCTGGGCAAGAACAAAGCAGTGCTTCTATTTCTGGTGCCCCCAGGCCTGAACCACTTTGAGTGGATCATCCCACTGTATTCTTCTAACAGCCCCAGAGAGGAATATGTGGTTGTTATCACCACTTCGTAGGTGTGGAAACTGAGACTCAGAGAGGTTAAGTCATTTCTCAGTGCAGTCCAGCTCAGAAGTGATGGAGCTGGGGTTTGAACTTACGCCTGCGGGACTGTAGAGTCTGATCCCTCACAACCTGCTCTTCTCTTGGTCTCCCAAGCCCCTATCCCAAGCCCTTTCTTCATCCCCAGGTTTGACTGAGATACAAGGAAGGAAAGCACCTCCCACTCATCACCATCCTTAGCCAATCACAGTCCCCAAGTTCTGCTGGTATTTCTTCCCAAAAGTTCCCTGATTGTGGTCCCTCCCTCTGCTGCAGAATCCAGGAGCTTCCTTTGGCTGGTATTCAAGGCCTCCTATGACATAGTCTCCTCCCATGTTCCCAGTGTCCCCTCCCTCCCATCACTTTTAGCCTTAACTTTATTTGTCGTTATAGTGATTACAGCTCTGCCTTCACCCTCCCAGCTTGCCCCACCTCACTGGCCTCTAAGATCCTGCTCATGTTTCATCTCCCTGAGTCTTTTAGTAAGCTCCCGGGTCAAGCACAGTGCCCTCCCCTGGACACCACAGTGTCCTGTGGGTGACGTTCAGCCCATTATTCAGACTCTGTCTGTGTGTCTCAGGTCATGAGTCCCTTCATCTTTATGCATCTAATGTCTGGCGCAGGGCCCAGGTCATAGCAGGCCCTTGGTAAATGCTTGTTGAACTTAATTGTATTTCATGATGATCTATTACAAACCAGACAGTATGCTGGGGGTTCCTTTGATCCTCACAATTACACACTTTTAAGAAAGGTGCCCTTACCCCTTTTTACAGGTGCAGAAACTGAGATTCAGGAAGCTTAATTCCTTGTTCAAGTTCTCACAGCTCCTCAGTGCCAGAGATGCGATTTCATTTGAACCTAAATGTGGCTAATTTGAAGGGCAGGGTCTTCTCACCTCACCAGGCTGCCTCCCTCAGGGTGTCTATTTCAACAAGGATGGACCCCTTAAACTAAAAGGATGAATCTCTCGTGGTGGGACTTGGGGCCCCTGGCACAGGGTGGGGGAGGAGTCAGCAGCCCATGGGGAAAGATCTCCCCCAGCCATCTGCATTGTGGGCTGACTCACCCCTCAGCCTCAGGTGTCCTCCTACAGACTTAATTTTGGTTCCCTCTGAGTCACCTTCAGACCCCCTGCCTTCCCCGAGTCCCTAGCCCTGGCAGGGCTTGGGGAAAACTCCCCAATGCCCTCAGCACTGGGCACCTGTATCCAGGCGGCAGAGCCTGCTCTGCCTCTGTGGCAGCTCCTTGGGCCGGGTCTGCAGGTCTGCTCAGTCTGTCGGATGGTCCTTCCAGGTGGTGTACTTCACGGCCACGTTCCCGTACGTCGTGCTCGTGATCCTCCTCATCCGCGGGGTCACCTTGCCCGGGGCCGGCGCTGGCATTTGGTACTTCATCACACCCAAGTGGGAGAAGCTCACGGATGCCACGGTGGGCCTCTGGTTTCATTTATGACTCACTGTGGGGGGAATGGCACATGGGGACAGTCCCGGGCTGAGCCGCTGGCTGTGTGGCAGGAGGGGTCAGGCCTCCTCCCACAGGGCATCCCCTTGACAAGGCCAGGACAGTCTTGGAACAGTCCGACTCTGGAACCCTGTAATGAGAAGTGGGCAACTGGAATTTCAGATTCCTGGAATAGTTGTCCTACATCTCGGGTAGCAGCAGAGGCCGGAATGAAGAATGAAATCCCCTTAATAGCTTTGGGCCACCTGGCAGCACTTATCTGTTACTAATTATAGGGTGTTGGGAGCGGAGTTCTGCTGGCTGGAAAATAACAGCATGCTTAGGCAGACCCCAGGCAAGTCTGTTTAAAGGGCTTAGACGCATTTGAGAACTTCTGGCACACACACCGACACATGGCCAGCACACGCTTGCACTTTCTCCATGCATACTCTCCATGGGCACACCTTACTCTAAAATCCCCCGTCCCCAAACCTCCAAATGAGAGGGTTTTGTTGAAGAAGAAGTGAGTTT